>NC_024323.1:8244145-8245973 GCF_000523025.1 Cynoglossus semilaevis | reverse complement strand
GTGAAGGAGGAGGACGGGAATGTAACAGGTTGTTTCATGCCAAACTGATCGCCCGTGTGCTGCCTCCTGAACTAATCACTGGATTCCAGCAGGCATCTGCTCTCATCAAGGCCGAAGGAAAAAAAAAAAAACACACATATACCCGTGCACACACAAACCGGGTGTGCACTGTCTCCTTTGAGCCACCTTCCAACCACACTGCTCTGCTGTCAAGACTCAGAGCAAACAAGAGTCTGCCCTGCTCTGAAGTCAAAATCAACACTCTATTTTTGAGTACAGCGGATGATGATGAGGCCACACACGAGCTTTGTGCCAGGCGCACTGCAGGGCTGAGAAAGCCCGGAAAAATACGAAATAAAAGCGAACGTGACAGAAGGATGCTCAGGTATTGTTTGGTGTGTGCAGCAAATTCGGAAGTTTGTTACAAAGAGCAAAGTAAGTCTGCTCCTCAGGGAAGCTCCACATCAGCCTGTCTGCACTGAATTCTAATGTTGGCGGCTTGAAGTATGTAAATACAGGAGGTTAAAAAAAATAAAATAAAAATACAGAAAAATAATATTCAAACTGTGCAGATTAGCATGTAACTGATGGGAGAAGATTTGTGAAACAATACCAACACTTCTGTTTACAATCTGTCCACATGCTGCACCTGGCCTCAAACAAAGATCTGCTACAAAGATGTCAGTGTGACAGTTTGAATGCTAATGTGACCACACAAGACACTCGCTTTCCTTTTCCAAAGCCAAATCTGTAACGTGTGTCTGTGAGTATTTCATTAAGTGACGGAAAAGAGAGAAATGTATGCAAAATATTTTTAAAATGAAAAAAAAAAAAACATTCTGAAAGTTAAGAAGGTTCAGATATAGTTTAAATATAATCATTTATTCTGTAATCGATATCAATGCGCTTGGTAGTGAAGTGATGAAAAAGTAAAAACATTATTATTATTATTTCAGAGGCAGATCCAAACTATGTGGATAATTTTTTTTAATCGTTTGAAATGTGACACGGAGCCCACTCCCCCTTATGTGAGTAGGAATCAAACCCCTGCTCAAAACTTTCTATGGTCATTAATCAAGGTGTAACCTGGGTTTCAGCTTGTGTGTCAGGCAACTTTACACACACACACACACACTCACACTCACGGCTCTGGCCCAGCCTTCCATAAAGGGATTAGGCAAGCTTTGTTAACATGATGTCAAGCAAACTTCAAAACAAGCCCCCCCCCGCCCCCCCCGACCCTCTCCTCTCATCCCCCCCCACATCCACACTCCTTCTCCTTCCTCTCTCCATTTGCATCCTCCATGCTGCTCTGCTGTCAGAAGAAAGAAAAAGTGCGACTTTGTTCTTTCCTCTGTTTTACAGAAGAAGAAGAAACAAATACACACACACACACACACACACACACACCCATGATGGAACACACACTATCTTCATCAGAATAACTGTAATTACACCGTGCGTTCAAACGTAGCCTCTTACCGACCGGCTAATTAAAGCAGGGTGTATTGCAGCAGGGTCAGCCGACCAGTGTGAGGTGTCCATGACATGATGTGATTGATTGTGACTGTTGGCTAAGACTCTCAGCTGGGTGTCTCCCTGTGCTGGGCCCCAATAAAGGATTACACAGGCCCTTAGTAACCTTGGCTGGCTTTGTGCGCCTGGGTCTGGCATCAAAGACCCGGCAGGAGACATTAGCATTTTTAATCAGCATGCCGGGCCCCGTGCTGGCACAGGATGCCCGATCACTTTCATCAAAATGACAAAGAGAGCCGAGATGTCACGGTGGCAAGAATGGAAGTCTGGGAAAATAAGGATGTACCTGCAG
>NC_024323.1:8229770-8244082 GCF_000523025.1 Cynoglossus semilaevis | reverse complement strand
GTTTCACAGAAAGAAAATAAATATATTGATCCTCATATCCCACTGTCACTCCCTTCTTTCCTCCTTACAGTCTTAGACTGGTGCCGTCCGGCTCCTGGATGAGGTCCATTTTCCAAAATTCCTAATCGTTTACATACATTTGTGCTTTTGTAATGGTCAACTGCTAACAACAAGTCTTTAAGACACACAAGTGATGCCGTTTGTGTAGCATGTTGCTAAGCTACAGCGTGTTGCATTTTTGGTCCGTCATCTTTAAGAATACCTGATTACTCGATCATTAAAATTCCCTCAGCTTCTCTCCACATTTCTTAAACTGTCACAGACTGGGCCACTCCACGGTTGTGTCTGGACTGCATGTGGCCCACGGGCCTCCATTTGAATCGGACAGCTGTAGGACATGATGAATAAATCACGTCTTCAACCTTTTCTCTAGCTGATTGTAAGAACGCAGCAGCGAGGGCGAACATATGCCATTTCCACCATGCGACGCATTAAATCTTCATCACAGGAAAAAGGCCTCTTTATTGGCAGACGCACTTTTAACACGAAGCCAAAAAAGAGCCGGAGGACAAAACGATAAACGGGAGAAAAAACAAAAGAGAGACGTAAACAAGGCAACAACACAGACAATCACAGCGGCTTTGAAACAACAGACGGAATATGAAATGAGAGCAGAACAAATTAAAATGTAATCAAGTCACATCATCAGTCGGCCAGCGTTTGATGTGGCAGTTCAGCCTCTCTGTTCAATAAAGCCTTGACTTGGAATAAACCCTAATCTGAGCAGATGCACTGATGAACAGTGAGGACAGTGGCTGAAGCTGTAACTGTAAAAAGAACTGCCAGGAGACTTCCAAGTCTTAATATCCCTTCAGAAGTCCATTATCTCTCTCTGGCAACTTGTGTCCCAACGCAACACAAAATCCCACGCACACACACGGAGCTTCAAAGTGAACTGCAATCCTCGCATCTGGCACTTTTAAATAAGAAAACCTTATCTCACAGCTCAGCCCAGAAAAACAAATAAAATTGTTTGTGTGCGTCTTTATGAGCTTTTCTGTTTCCTCCTCTCCGTGTATCTTCCCTGCACACACACCGCCTCGTGTTTTCCCTTTGAGGATGACGTTTAGATATGGACATCGTTTGATGTGACTCATCAAAGCGAGGGATCAGGGTGTGACAGGAGCGTCTCCCGATGTTTCCTTCACTCTCCCGCTGTCAGCCGAGCGGACACACAGCCAGGAGCCAGGAGGAGACCACTGGAAACTTTTTATTTGATCAACCGATAAGCACACGCAGGCCCCTTCTCCAGCACAGTTCAAAACAGGAATCAAGGATATGATCGTGGCAGGATGCATATGCACAGAAAGGTTCCCTGATGGGCTCCGCTCTGTACCAGGAACATGAAGGTGCAAGGACATGAAGGTGTGTCAGAGCTCTGTGTGTGTGTGTGTGTGTGCGGTGGTCTTTTCACAACATCTTGACTGGTCTGAGCGCTCTCCTGAGAGAAGGCAGAGAGATGAAATGAGAACAAACAAGTGCCGGAGGAGAGGCAGCTCTCAGCAGTGTCCTGTCTGTTGATCTTTGAAGAGGAGGAAACAGGCCGGTCAGCCTTCCTCACCTCTGAGCTCCCAAAGATAAGGAGACCTGAAGCAAGCAGAATACAGAGAAACACAGAGAGAGAGAGAGAGAGACCAATGCCTGTACAATACTATGACACTTTACTTCTTCGTCTTCTAGAAAAATATCATTTAATTCTAGAATCACTGATCTTTTTGAAAACCACTGGAGATTGCACTTCTACTTCCATGTGCTTGTTTTCAATAAATGTACAATGAACTGGAACACATTGCTCAATTATCAATCTCTGTGTAGCTAATACAGCCAGTTGACCAGTAAGTGAGCAGAGCTTTGACGACGTCCAACAAAATCAAATTGTCAACTGCCATTATCTCCTGCAGTCTAATAAATAAAGTTCCACTTAAACTGTGTGGCAATATTTCCATGTTTTAGTAAACAAATAGAGCATGAGTATATGAAGGAAGAATAAATATTGATACTTGCTTACTGAAGAATTCATTTTTGTTATCAATGGCACCACTCACGTTTTTTAAAACCACTCCGACAGTGGAGTTTAAATCAAAATTCTATTCAAGAAGATTTTACAGGTCAATAGAGTGTGTTTAGGTGTTTGGCTCATCTCTTTATCGCCACCTGCAGAGTTAACTATTTAACTGTAAAAGGCACAACACGGCTGCTGTAAACCAGCAGCAGTTATGGCTTGGTTTTACTGTGTGAACCACTTGCTGTAACCTACAGTGGTTTGCTTTGTTTGAGAAGGTACTACTAATGAGAAGAGCGAGGAGTTCTGCTGGGACTGTGAAGACAAACGATGTTGACACACTGTTGCCATGGACAATTATTAAAAGACTACAGTTCAGTCCAGGGGTTGTAACAGACAGGTCCAACAGCAGTTTGGTTTTAGTTTTTTTTTTAATAAAACAATGCTTTCTCTAATGCCTGTAATAACAAAAGGTTGGAGTGGATGACAAACAAACGTGGAGCCGACGGTATGTGTTGTTTTTAACTGAAAACAGTAGTGTTGTAGATATAATACGTGTTGGCAACAACCTGTACTGTAGATTTTTATGGTCCAAACCAAAGCACAGACTGATGGAGAGAAGTCCAGAGCTAAGTTTACAGCAGTGTGTTGCGAACACACCACAGAACCCCTGGTTCCCATTTGGCTGTGAAGGCAAACTATATACTGACATATGTAACTGAGTGCATGTCCACCACCACCACATGTTGAAAACTGCTGTGAGGGTTTCTGGCTCATGGTGGTTAGGCTGGGAGAAATGGGAAATGATGCTGTTCCTGTGAGATTCCCCGAAAATGGAACAGAAGATGATTAAAAAAAAAAAAAAAAAAAAACTCAAAGAGCTTAAGGAGCCTAGCTGGAATGCCATCTGTTCCTGGTGTTGTGCCAGGTTTACATCTGCTCAGCTGCTGTCGGACATCCTCCGTTACTGCTAACGTATGGACGAGTGGCGGCTGTGTTCACCACAACTGACTGCACCACACTGTAACTGCTGTAGACAGGACAACGACCCTCGTCCATTCATCATCTACCACTGTTTCTTTTGCAAAGTCGTAGGGGAGCAACGTCATCTGTGAAGGGGTGAGGGTGGGGTACACCCTGGACAGTTCACCCGGTCCATCCTAGCGCCAACCATTCACACTAACATTCACACTGAGACTCTTTAAATCTATAAACCAAATTAAAAAAAATTGAAAACAAATGCAAAACATCACTGTAATAATATTATTATAAAGTCTTGGGTTTTTGGCAGCAGAGCTTACATTGAAGTCACAACAAAGACAATTACACAATGGTAATCAGATTTGTCTGTTATGTCAGATCAAAACAAATGTTTTTATAAACGATGCCATACACCAGGGGTCCCCAACTACATTTGTCCGAGGGCGAGTATATCTCTAGGAAGACACGTTGGGGGACAGAGGCTCAAATAAAATGAAATAAAAACCACATTGTTCACTAACATCATTATTTGATGTTTATTTTGGAAACCAGTTGTGGGCCGGACTGGACGGACTGGAGAGCCAAATTCAGCCCACGGGCCACCAGTTGATGATCACTGCCCTACACCTACGACCACAGCCATGTTGTTCCTAAAGACGTTGGAACGGTGTGTTTAGGCGCGGCCGGCTGTGCAGGCAATTTATGCAAGTCGAGTGAAAGTGTTGAAACAACGGCAGCGTGTGGAGCTGCAGCACCGAGTCTATCAGCATCTGAATCTTAACAAGAAGAGGAAAAGGCCCGCGTGCGCAGTGAGAGAGGGCAGAGTCGGGCTTAGATCTTCAACCTCTGCCTACACACACAAACACACACGCGGCTCAGGCAAACACACAGGCTGAACATCAAAACCAGAGACATTAAAGGGCACGCAGACAATCACATCAAGACACACAGCGAGGGCCACGAGAGTGCTGACACACAAATGTACAAAGAAGAGAAAACTCATTCATACACACACATCAAGACTTTGCACTCACACACACACACACATACACGCTTGCGCGCGGCATGTCTCCTGTGTCCTTGGCTGGCCAGCTGTGGGAGGTCACGCAGACATGACAGTTGTGCGATCGGGCCGGCGTTAAGGCCTGCCGCTTTAAACACCGCCGTTTGAAGTCACACCAAAGTCAGACACCAGGATCTCTCATCTCTCTATCTGCCTTTTAACACTGCAGTGCCGATATTTCATCGCCCTCCACCTCTCCACCACGCCGCACACACCTTTTCATGCTCACGGCTTTGAATTCTGCCTTTTAAAGACTAATTTTAACCCCGTCGCGGCTGGAGAAAACTGACAAAGATTCAACATCAAGCTTCTTCTGAGGCTGTTTTTCTACTGGATATTCCAGCGTAGCCTGATCCACCGTCTCTGACAATTATTGTACGTTGGGGTCAAACTGCCACCAGGTTATGAACGTTAAAGAAAAACAGACACGGCTACCTCCATCAGTTTGTACACAAATCTTTACTTGATTTTTAACATTAGCCAGAGTTTTTTTTTTTTTGACGTTTCTCTGAACTCTATCACTAGGTTCCAGGTCTTCGTACCTCAGCCAGGCCTGTATGTGTCTCCCTCCCCCTAATACTCCGAGGGTGTCTAAACAAAAAGCCCGAATCAGCACTTTTGCTCTGGGATCCATAGTCATATCACAGCCGTGTAAACATGTCCTTCATCCTTTTCAGTGTTCCAGGGGTTAGAGCCATTCACAGCAACCAACCATTCACACTCACATTCACACCGATGGTGAATTAAACGTTACCAATTAACCTGATTCTGCCTGGGGTTTTTTCAACTGCAAAAAAACCTCCACACACAGAAATAACATGCAAACAGAAAAGGTTGAGTCAAATCCTCTGCACACTAACACACACACATCCACACACACCTCTCACTGCACACACACACACATCCCACAGCTTGATCAGCCATCTTGCCGTGTTACGTGTGGCCGTAACATCAACCTGATGTAAAGACTAATGATGTTGTTTCACTGCTGCCGACGGTCCGTAAACACAGCGTAGAAGGGAACACATATCATTTATTTACAGGAATGTGTGTGACTCATCGCCGTGGTCCAATAGCATCCTTCTTCAGCTCAGCAGCCCGCTGGAAGGTTGGACGGCGCCGTGTTTCCCTTCAACTCGAAATAAGTGACGACAGGTTGAATCTGAGGTGGTGAAACGTGGTCACCACGGACCATGGTGAGAACCCCGACTGTTTGCTTTTGGGTTGGAACAGCTAACACACACACACACACACACACAGACCGTGGCTAATTTTCTGTGTACTCTGCTCAGTGTTTCACCATTGAAGAGATCAAAAATGCTGCAGGTTTGTTTACTCCTGCTCTGACCCACACCCAACCGGAACGAGCGTGCACTGCAGCACATTTTCCACATTTTTTTTTTCATCTGGATCACAGCCTTCTTCCCTGTCCTCAGCCTCCTTCCAACTTCTGATAACTCCCTGACCTCCCTGCTCCCCGCGCAGGTATTTCCCGGAGACATGAAGTTGCCGTACGTCTCACATTCAAGTTTAATCGACGACCCATTTTTTGCTTTTCCGTCAAACCCTTTCCCTTTGTCTTCTCTCGTCACAATAGTACTTTTTTTATTCTCTTTCTTTTTTCCCCACAAACTTTTCTCTTCTTTCCTCACACGTTTCCTTTTATCTCTCCTAATTCTCTCCTTTCAACAACTGTCCTCTCCCAGTCAGCCCGGTAAGACAGCACTCTCACGTGTGTGCTCACACGTATGCCGTGTGCTGGCTCTGGTGTGATGTGAAGCCAGGTTCGTTCCTTTCCCAGGCAGACCAGCAGGAGAGAGGAACCCAGCTCAAGGTAAATCCTCCCTCCCTGCTCCGACTCTCTCTCTCTCTCTTTTTCCTTCCTCCATTTCTTTCCTTTTTCCCATCTTCTTCCAGCAACATAAAGGTCAAGGACAGAGCGGTGACATCATTGAAAGGTGGGGTCAGGAGACCAGTGGACTGCAGCGTGATGAAGGTCCAGTGGACAGAGTGTCCAAGTGGTGATCAGGTGATGAGGTGATGACTGTGACCCTGGGTTTGACTCTTATGTCTTTAACGCTTAACATCAGTGTCACATGTGACGACAGCCTGACCGACGTGGCTGTAACTACTGGACTCCTCGCCTTTGACATATGACGATTATATGATTTAGTTGAAGAAACATAGAAACCAAATACAAACTCTACATACAAACCACCAAGTTTGAATAATAATAATAATAATAATAATATAGTAACAATTGTAGTAATAATAACATGCAAAAAAAATCACAAAATTTAGTCAGACATGATTCAAATACCACGAACCACTATATAACCACTCCCAAAAACTCCCATAATGCATCTTCACTACGGCCTTTTCACCTCACTCTGCTCCTGTCAAAACTTGCTCAGATTGTTGAAGTAGTTCATTTTGAATATTAGTTGTAATTTTATATATTTATTTCATTTATTTATTTAAAAAAAACAATTTTTGTCTTCCTGTCTGTCAGATGACTTTTAATGTACTTCCTGCTCCTCGACTGTACTCAACTGCTAATTGACTGCTCTTGGACTGTGGTCTCTCGGAGTACTGGGGAGGGGGTGAGTGTGTGTGAACGTATAAAACAGCTCATTACCCAGAGGGCCATAGAGTAGCGTGGGTGTTACTTGTATCTAACGGAGTAAAGGCAGGCGGTGGTGAGTTCAGAACTTTACTGCGAGCTGCAGTGAATTCACAATGCCTGGGGGGCAGCGCGCTAATGCGCTCCCACTAGGTCAGAGGCAACAACTCTTAACTAGAACTTTTTACAGAGGAAACTCACTTGACAGATTAGATTTATGATTCTCTGAATTCTGTCTCCGCTCCATTGGTGGGAACCTGTTTGATTTGAAATGCGGACGAACGTTGGGTTTATTTGTCTGCGTTCCCGCTGTGTTTATCAGTTTCTCCTTCACGTCCAGGAGGCGCGAGACCCTCCGTATCGTTTGATAATCAAAGGGATGTTTAGATTGTTGATGCGAGTTGGAGCGGGAGAAGTCGGACCCACCATGGCTGCATGCAGCACCCCAAACAAGAACCACATGTCCTCCTCCCGCTGCCTCCTGACTTCCTTCTCTCCGCCCCGTCCTCAGCCTCTCTCTCCCTCTCACCCCACACCCTGGGAAAAACGTGGAAGCTGGGAGATTCAAAAACACATGTGGTTAGCCATAAAACTTCACATGCACTCCGTGTACCCTAACCCCCGGCCCCGTGCTCCCATCGCCTACCAGCGCTCAGCCATTCGACACACACATCGAACCTAGGAGAGGAGTCGTATATAAGAGGAGACGTGGAAACAATGGGACGAGAGGAAGCAACATCAGGCAACAATCTGTGTCGTCTGTGGCAGGGAGCAAAAACAAAGATGGGGGGTGAGAGGTGGAGGGTCGAGGGCTGGAGTTGAGGGGGTCGGTGGCAGGACAATGGGGACAGTCAAAAAGAAGGTGACTGCAGGCTACCATTCCTGCACGGGCCCAGAACAATGCTGATCCTGTGGCATTGTGGGGCTCGGCTGTGGACTAGGTGAAATTTAAGACAAACATAAACACCAAAGGAGGACAATGGCGCTTACTCTCTTTACAAAAGATGATTTTCCTTCAGCTGCAGGGAGGATGCACACAGAATCCCCCGGTGCGGCCAGGCCAGCTATCATACCTCACGTCCTCAGTGCCCTTTTAGCAGCACAGCATCTGATACCTCCGTACTACAGCGGTGGTAGATTGGGTTTCTGACCCTCAACGTCAAAACCCCTGTCTTCTTCATTTCCCAAAGCATTTGTGAGATACATAATCTCTTTAGATTCTTGAAGTGTGATTAGAGAGAGAAATATAACGCCGCTTTTTTTTCTGCCAGTGCTGTTAGAAATAATAAGAGAGTTTCTCTCTGCCTTCAGATGTTTTGGACACACATGTTGGTCATTAACTTACAAAGTGCTTGTCTCATAAAAACAGGAGCTAACCAGTGCATTGTCCCAGGGTTACAGACATGAGATACCCTCCATAACAGTGTTGTGCACGGAGCATGTTTGATGCTCAGGTTTCATTTTTCTTTTACACGTCCATGAGCTTCAATAAAAGCCCCGTTCATTTATTTTGATGGATAGCTTCAGTTTCACCTTAAACATGTCCCTGAGCTCAACATTGTCATTGCTAGACTGCACTATCTGCCAATAAAATGTCACATGACTGGTCACGTGGTCAAGGAATCAGCTACCACAGTGGCGCCTGGCCAGCATCCAGGCGAGGCCCCCTGGTTGACCACAGTCCCATGGTTGTCTGGGTCGCTGCCTGTGTGGAACAAATCGTATAGTCGATCCAGGTTCCAAATGAAGGGGTTCAGGACCCAAAATTGGGGGTCTCACTCACATCCGTCTATGGTGGAATGATTTGAGTGTATTTAAATGAGGTTGAGGTTCGCGGTGGAAGACCATGACGGGCCTTATTTTTCCCACAGCCTCCATACTCTTTAAGACCCTCCATTTACATACTTTTTATCTTTATTACAATGTGTTTGGAAAAATAATATCCTGGATCATAGAGGCAGAAATGACGCAGTGAAAAATATCATCGTTATGGAGACTAGATGATGATGAGGCGGTTCTTCCTGTTCCTGTTCTGTATGTTCGTATTCACAGTCAGAGCTTTGGACGTCACTCAAAACAGAAGCAGTTGATTGAGTTCAGCAGTGAACAGTCAACAGACCAGACAAAAGGTAGAGCTCTTAATACTAAACGAGGGTCAGAGGTCGGTGACCTTTGACATTGAAACAACTATTTTCATCATTTTACTGTCAAAATTCACAGAGAGCAACAAAAACATTTTTCTATTTATTGGTGACAATGTATGCAAGTACTGCAGTAATACTACAGATTTATAAAGAAGTGAAAAGAAGGCCTATTGTGCAACAGTCACCTGAACTCACCAGTGCTGACTGTGAGTTAAGAAGACGCTGCTGTTAGGATTTTTTCTTTTGATAACAGCAAGTAAGCTGACAATTAAGTGTAAAATTGGTTTACGTAGATTTTTGTAAAGAAATACAATTTACTTATAATACTAGTCTGATGGATCACAACGTAGTCAGGTTAACTTTGGGCCACAGCATAGAGGCTGAAGAGCTGCATGAAGGTCACAAATGTATTTAAGGCAACTGGTATCCTCAGGGACAACAAGAAAAATTACGTAAAACAAATACAAAAAAAAGGACATCTGATCCCTAAAAAAGTGAAGTCAGATAAAAATAACAAAATCTAGAATTAAATGACCCTAAAAATCACACAAGGTCCAATGAATTTAAAAAAAAACTTAACCTCAAATGACTTATTAACGGTATGTGACTGAGATACAGTGGGGCATCGGTCGTTCTTTGGGGCATTTGAGGGTAAATTAACTGGTAATTTGCAGCTGTTGAATCTTTGACGTATGATTGAATACTTGTATTGCGTGGTCTAAGGTCTAAATCACAACAAAGCTCCCTGCAGGGGCCAAATCTTCATAACCCACCATGCCAAAAAGCACCTGGGTGTTTGAATACAAGTCCACCCCAAACCCAGTGAAGTCTTCAGAAAGGATGACCCCATCCAAAATAGCCCCCTACACAAAGATTTCCTCACAGGGCTTTTGGACAGTGGTGCACCACTGAGTGAGAGTCTGTGAGTTCTGAAGGGTCTGAAGGATGGCCTTCAAGTGTATGCACTGACCTTTGCTGATGAAAGGCCTGAAAATGGTATTTTAACAATATCACGATGCCCTTTCAATATGAAAGGCAGCATAACAAACACTCTTTAGCCAATCAGAGTTAAAAGGCAAGTGAGGAGGAGGGGGAGGGAGGAGGGCAGAGGAATGTGCAGTGTTATGACGTTAGTGTGTGTGTGTGTGTGTGTGTGTGTGTGTGTGTGTGGCCAGGATCTATTACATATTCAAATTAAATCATGTAAGGGAGACGGCAGCACCCTGTGATCACAGATAGATTTCTTTAACCTCTGTCACAGCTGCAGCTCTTTGTCGGTGCTGTCCTGAGGAGAAGCCTGACATTAATACATTTATATAATGTGCTTCTGATATTGAATTGGTTTCTCTTGTCATCGGATCCCATTACACGGGATGAAATAATACAGAGGTGTTTTTCTGTGTGGCCAAAATCTGAAAAGGTTTTGTCTGTCACCCTCCATCACGCCCATTGTTCAGATGAAACCCATTTGTTAACAGGTTACAGAAAACGACATCAATTAACTGAGGGAAAAAAAGTATTTTTTGTACACTCTCTTAAGGAGTAGTTAGCTGCGGCTAACTTTAGGAGTTAGCCCCAGCGTGATAGTCTTAAGTATCACACAAGATCTGATTTCTTTGAAAAGCTGTTGTCCTCGAAAATATAAATCTGTCCACAGTCCGTCAGTCAGTCAATAATAATGAGATATAAGAGCTACAAATGATTATAAACAACAATTGAGTGAATTATGTCTCATAAAAATGTCAATTTATGAACATATAATAATAAATAGAAACATAAAAATCCATTTATGAACTGGTGCTGCTGATATTGAACTGGTTTCTTTTGTCTCTTGAAAATAACACCTGAAATAATACACCTGTTAATTCAACTGGTCTGAAAGGTTTCGTATCAATCTCTCTGTCACGCCCATTGTGTGACCAATCGGATTACAGCATTAGCAAACAGGAAGGGCATCTCCTCCAGATCTTTGCAGTTAGCTACAGAGCAGCAGCCTGCATGACTTACGAGAAGAGGACACAAATGTGACAAAAATACAAATGAAAACACACACCTCTTCTACAGTGGATGATCCCAGCAGCCATCTTGGCTTCAACCTGAGGTTCTCTGGGCTTCAGCTGCTCATCAGCTGATGAGGTCGCTTTACAATCAGTCATCAAGGCATGACCTGGGGAAAGATTTAAAAGAAACAGCTGTAGAATCCTAAAAACACTCAGCCGAGCATACACTGTACGATTTTAGATTTTTGAGACGCACGACCTGGGGACGCACGGCCCGATTTCACATTTGGTCGGGCGTCTGTGTAGCTGGTAAAACGTGAACATTTACTGCCACTAACTGGAGGACAAAAATGTTTTTGTACCCTGATTAAAACTGTTGTTAGTGACTTGTAACGGTCAAAACGTAGATAATGGGAATTTTAGCGTAGCGTTTGTTATCAAAGTAAAAGTAGGCTTACCTCCAATTCTTGCTGTAAAATGGACAACCCGTACTGTGTTAGCCCTGCGTTTTGGCTAACATCTAACAGTTTTTTGGGGGGGAAACTTGGCTTTATTTAATGCTGAACATCATTCTGATGAGTTCATTCATTATCATTAATATTCCAGCAGACTGTGGGGAACTCACCGTCCTCCATTTGTTTGGTTTCAGCTTTCTGCTTCTGTGATCACCTGATCACGGTCACACACACCTGCAGCTCATCCAATCACCTTTGTTGTCAGGCTCTGCTGTCACTCAGCTGAAAAATAAATCTTTATTTTCTTAGTAAATATATTATCTGGCATACAGGATGGTTTTTTGAACAGTTTTTTTCTTTTTTATCTTTATTTACGTCTGTATTTAATTACAATTGCAAAATACGGTCATATATTTTTCTTTATTTTATTTCTTTATCTTTATTTTAAACTATTAACTATTTAGACTGGGTCATGTATTGACTAATATTTTTAATATAATATTTATTATAAATATTTGTTTAGACTTTTTTAGTTTTATTTTAATAAAAATGTATTTAGTTCAAAATCGACTTGCCCTATGCCATATTCATTATAAGTCTAACTTAAGTATCTATTTCTTTACCTTTTACATTACATACATATAATTTCTGATAATAATTTAAGCTGTCATGAACAAATATCTTATCTAAAGAGCTAAGAAGGAACTCGTGTCTAATTTAAATACATACACATAATAATTCCATTCTAAAATTTTAAACCTTTTTTCTCAAATTCACCTTCAAACACTCCCTCTCCAGACTGAGTTCTGTTGTATAACTTCACCTTGTAGCTGTCTGGGAGCATCTTTTCACTCGGCCCCTAATTGGGTCTGAGCTTAAGACCACATTACACTCACACAGATCATAAAGTGCCACAGGAGGCCGTGCAGTTTACCATGTAAATAGCTGGGAACTTGCACATATTTGCCAAATGTCTCATTAACACATACTTAGATACTTGTCTCTCTCTCTCTCTCTCTCCTGCTCAGACACAGACGTGCAGAGGCTCCGGTGGCCAAATTAATGCTGCATGTTTTAATGTACTCCCCGATGGAAATTAAGAGCTGATAATGGATGCAAATCTGGCAGATTTCACACCAGATCCTCTGAGTTTCACTCGACACAGTGGGGTGTGTGCAGTGAAGTTTGTCTCCACAAACACACACAACCAAACCAATTAAACGTAGGGAAAATTCATGTGTAAACTGCTGCAAAAACACAC
Organism: Cynoglossus semilaevis; assembly: GCF_000523025.1. Lineage (NCBI taxonomy): Eukaryota > Metazoa > Chordata > Actinopteri > Pleuronectiformes > Cynoglossidae > Cynoglossus > Cynoglossus semilaevis. Next base: position 8,231,493 of record NC_024323.1, on the reverse strand, counting down.
AGGAAGCAGTAGCTAATTTGAAAAATAGAACATTTTAATAAAGGCTACATCTCTTTTATAATTACAATAATTAAAGTACCGAGGCATCTTTTCAACTGAGCTCTATAGAACGCATTTACAGTTTACACGTGGAGCCAAGGAAGCCATGAAAAATATTATAAAACATAAACATGATGAAACGGATACTAAAAAGCATAAAAATATCTTTTCAACATAAGGGCCCTTGAAAAACCAAGGGAGTAACGAGACCCTGAAAACTGGGTAAAACATGGCAAGAACCCATGTAGGCACAGCTTCTGTACTCTATTACAACACTACAGGACGTAATGTTCATGATCACAACCTTCACCGTCATCTGCAGCTCACGGTGCAGGACTCTCAAACACACAGAATGGTCCTAATCTAAAGCATCTCAGTCACACATAAGTACGCACATTTGGGGAGAACATCATAGAGCTTTCTGTTGGCAAATAGGACCTGGGGGTGTAAACACATTTTTGGGGAATCTGTTCAGATTCCACTATTTGTGGCTATTTGTCTAATGCCTGTGCCACCGAAACAAAGGCACTAACGCGCGACAGAGCAAAGGCTGGCTGTGCACAGGAGTTTCCACACTTGGGAATTAAACATCAATAGCAGAATTATATTTCTGTTGGGGGCGGGGGCTTTGTAACATGGAGGTAAGAGGGGGCACAGCCACAAAGGAGCACTTTTGTCATAAATATATTATCAAACTCTTGAAGTGGAGTGGGTGTTGTTCTCAGAGCCTCAGCAGTAAAACCTGCGGCCATGAGATCGCACGTGTTCTCTGAAGATCCAGGGAGATTTTTGAAAAGAGGTATTTTTTTTCAGGTTACAATTCAAAGGGGGGCTGAGAATTCATAAACATTATTTTCTTTGCCTAAACAGATGCACAGCAGCTACGGGGGTCACAGATGAGGAAAGTGGAGACGTTTCTCCGACTCTAAGCAGCTTGTCCATGGCAGACTTCAGTGGGACAGGGCAGGGATCGCTCCAATAAATAGCAATAAAATCTTAACACAGAAATTCGAGCATTCCAAAATACAATACATTGTACACTTTTATATCTGCATATACATGAAGCAACGTGCTGGCCAGTGCCTGTGGGCTGAGGCTCGCACAGGTAGGGCCCCAAGAGTGGGTGACAGTCACAGATTCAAACCCACCACCCTAATTCCTCTGACAAGTGGTCATTCACCTAGTGTCTCTAGTGTTTTCTCTTTGAGAACGTGGAGACGTTTCAGTCCGGGAACACCATCATTTCTTCACTTGAATTTAAGTCCTGCAGTTTGCTCCTTCCTGTGGCTTCCTCTGTTCTCCGACTTCAACATCTCCGCTCACACAGTCTTAGCTTAAAGGACACCCGTGTCATGTAGGCGTCTGTTGAGTGTCCGAAGGAGTACATCCATAGAATTGGTGCAAGTTTATTCCACAACATGGGCAGCTTGGTGTCACTCCATCCTCTCCACTTTGCCCAGGATCTTCCCCTCGTACGTGGGCAGCAGCGAGCAGTCGTCTGAAACTTCCTCAAACACTGCGCCGCACTCAAACTCATCGCTGGCTTTTTTGAAGTAGTACCTGTAAGACATGACATGGATGTTAGTACCAACATTTTAAAATAAAGGTAATATTTTCATACTCAATAATCTCTTTACAGCAGTGGCTTTCAAAACAGGGGTGGCATGCCCCCTCTGGGCACAGA
>NC_024323.1:8220326-8229705 GCF_000523025.1 Cynoglossus semilaevis | reverse complement strand
AGTTGCACTGATTTATAATTTTTCTTCAGATTTTAAAAAAAATGTAAATTAAGTCATTTGAAGAAAAAGTTCTGAATTTGTTAAACCTGTCTACCAGAGGGGGCGCTGCCGACATGCCAAGTGCTAATAAAGGGCTTCCAGTGACAACGTTTGAAAAGTAGAAAAGACAGCAGCGCGGTGAGCTGGTGCCTGTTGTATTACTCATCAATAACAGTCACTATGAACTCTGGGAAGAAAACTGACAGCTTTCTGTGGGTTGAAAAAAAAAAAAAGGAAAAAGAAAATTGTAAGGAGGGACTTCTCATTTGCCATGACCTCACTAGGCCATTAATGATGCAGAACCCCTCCATTCTCATGTTGGAGGAAAAGAAATCAGCGGGGGTGGGCTGGCTCGGGGAGGGGGGTTGGGGGGGGGGCAGAATTCACTCATTAACTGCTATGTAATGGAAAATGCCTCAATTTGCTCCATGTGTGGGGTGACTGGAATGTTTGTGTGTCTGTGTGTGTGTGTGTTTGTGAAACTTTTTGTTTTTTAACGAGACGAGAGAAGAACATGCAAAACTAATAAAACCAGAACCGGAGCCTCAAAAACATCCTTGCAAAAAGGTGCCTGTGAGCACACGTGCTCCAGTCAGCACGGGGGTGGTCACTAATAAAAAGCAGCTCCATTTGTAATGCAGGAAGGCTTCAACTAAGTGGAATACAAGAGCCTTCTCGGAGGAAAATGAGCAGAGTTTAAAAGTCTAAGTAGATAAATAAGGCAGCATGAAAAAGCACAGGACGTGCCTGATAATTGTATCCTCCTTCCCAATGTGTAGGTGGAAAGAAAAAAAAATCAAAACAGTTGTGCCGTCCTACTCTTAAAAAAAAAAGAAAAGTTCAAAGAACCATGATTTTTCTTTTTTTTCCCTCTAAGAGACAGAAAGAGACTGAGAGAGGCTGAATTTCCACTGGAACATGTTTTATGTGGCTAGATCTGTTTCTCCCCCTTCTCCCCCGCTCTCTACGTTAGCACTGACATCTGGCACCAATATCGTCTGGCAGAGCCCGGCAGTACTGTTCTTTGTTGAACCGCTGCCATGTTGAAATGACCCAACTCCACACATTCTCTGGCTGCTATTAAAGCACCGCACAGCTCTCCTTTCCAAAAAATGTGCATGGTATGACACAGGAACTGAGACAGTGAGGCAGAGGAGAGGAGGTGGTGGAGGAGGAGGAGGTGGGGAGGCAAAGAGACAGATGTGAAGAAGTTGCCACTAAGTACTTGTCACATTTGTTGACCCAAAAAACACAGCTCACATCTGGCGAGTAAGAAATTCCAAGGAGTAACTTTGACGTCTTTTTTTGTTTTTCCTTTTTTTTCCTTCACTCAGAAATTACAGTATGATACCAATAATTATTAACACAACAATCAACCCACACTTATCCTAGAGGCCGAAACAGCCTGAACAATACATGTTTGATCTTTTCCCTTTAATGCCCACTGGAAAGAAGAAATCAAAGTGGAATCTCTGTGTGCAAACACGGTGCAGCCTGAGTCAGAGCCCTGTGGAACTGCAAATAAGCAGATCTGGCGTTTAACAATCTGCCTTTCAAATATATCCATAAAATCATTACAACATGTGTAAATAGTGTGCGCGTTCAACACAAGCACATTCATGCGTGCACATGTTTGCACACACACACACACACAACACAACACAGCAGAGAAAGAGAGCCCCTGATAGCATCAGTGAAGAATTTGCACGCTGGCCATTTGTGTGAGTCTTTGTTGGTTGAAATGAAAGGGGCCAGGGCTTCAAAGCCATGTGTATTAAGTGTGCCTTAGCATGGAAATCAATACCAGATGGGACCCAAATCGCTGCAGTTCAAACTCTCCCACTAACCCCCCGCTCCACTCAGCCTCCCTCCTCTCTTGTCCTTTTCCTTTTCATTGCACCCCCTCAAGAGACACATACACACACACACACACACACACACACACACACAGAGGCCAGAGACTGAAGCAAACGGTTACACAAACGTTTCACACAAATGTGGCGGAAGTGGGGCTGCAACTAACGATTATTGTCATAATGGATTATTATGAGGTGACTCTTTTTGGATTAGCCGACCAGTTGTTTGGGCCCTAAAATACAGGAAATTGAGCAAAATGGGAAATTTAAAGTGGGGGAAAACTAACACCTAGTCCTTATTGATGAATGGGGGGAAACTAACACCTAGTCCTTATTGATGAAACATAATATTCTAATAATCGATGTTATATGATAATAATCGTTTTTGTTTCTAACTCTTTGCTTTTTAGTCATCCAGGAGTCTTTTAGTCTTTAATGTTTTTTGGCTAAATAGTTGCAGAACTGGTATGAAGCATATTTAAACAGATACCATGTTCTTCTTCGAGGCTACAGCTTAATACATGTAGTGTTGAAAGTTGATTCCCTTTCTTGGTTTTTCCAATTTTATTTTTATTTTTTTTATTCCCGTTACCTGCATTCTTCTTTACTTAATCAAGTTAAGCCTGCTGCTGGATCTAAAGGTTACGGATAACCTCCCTCCAAAATCTTTTGTGTATTCAGGTTTCCATTCAACACACCTGTAGTTGCCTTTCTTTCGAAGCTGCTCCTTGAAGTGGCCCAGAGTGAGACTGTGGCTCTTCATGGTCCTCCGGTAGGGGATCTCCTCACCACAGAAGAAATATGTCACCACTGTCTCACCTCCACTGCACACCCCGTGGCTCCCTGAACTCTTCTTGCACTCTTTTATCCTAAAGGTAAAAAAGGCACGGAGAGACAGAATGAGAGGCAGTCTTTGCAATATTTGACTAGGACACAGACCAAAATAAAAAGAAAAGAAGGAGAACAGAAATGAAGCAAAGCTCATAAGAGGCCCTGAGTGAAGATGGATAACTCGCAGCTACAGAAAACAGCACATGACTGGAAACACAGAAACAGCACTTTGACTAAACATCAGTACCAGTGAGTGACCCGGTGCCATCGGTACAGTGTGCATTTGTGTTGTGTGAGCGTAGAGAAGGGGGCAGAGTATTAACAATTCCCCTTCAGCTATGTCCAGGGCTTTGTACTCTCACTTCAGAGGAGCTCGCTCTCTCTCTCTCTTCTTCTTTCTTTTTGCTGGAATCTGCCAACCTAACTGAAGGCCAGCTCACTGAAGGACAGCCAATAAAATGATACAGATATATATATGAAAGCAAAGCCTCAGTCAGGTGTAGCACTTCCAACACACATCACAAACAGACAAGATTCAAGCAACCAAAAGGTGTGCGCACGTACAAAGCCTGAAATAGACTTTGCACAGAGAGGGGGTCACCTTCTCTTTCGAGTGTGTGCATGCGTTCTGCGTGGCATCTAAAGGGTCTGCCTCTGTACATGTGCGGCGGGCAGTGCAGACGACAAGAAGAGTTAAAAAGAGTAGAAGTACACTGCAAGGTGGAGGCTATAGCTGAGAGGAGGAGGAAGAGGAGCAGAGAGGAGAGGAGAGTGAGGAGGGCAGGACGCTAGAGGCATCGTACTCTTCAGATTGGAGACCGGGGCTAGCTAGGAGACCGACAGGACCAGGACTGGCTAGAGACTGGGCAGGCACTAGATGGCTCTTCTCACGCTGGACTCCAGACGGAGGATGCCTAGGAAGAGAAACGTGTTGTAATTACCAAGATGAGAACAAATCGCGATATAAAACGAAGGGAATTAGGAACAGCTAAAAAAACCATAGCTAAAAGGTCTCCAGTTCCTACCTCTGCTTGATGGTTTTGGTGGAGACCTCCTCCAGTCTGCGACAGGCCTCCTCCAGCTGGGCCAGAGTGTTGGGAGGGGGTAGGGGAGGCATGGCAGGGTCCTGGATAAATGGTTGTGCTGGCTGGTGGCTACGTAGGTGGCCACAGCTTCCTCCACCACCCCATGTGTGTGTCTGGGTGGAAGAGGCTCCAAAGGACTTCTTGGTGCTCTGGGTACTGCAGGAGTGCGACAGGTTCACAACACACATCAGACTGATGCAACACAGAGGCAAGAAATTGGATTTTTCTTCATTTACAACAAAGCCTTAAGTGCTACTCTGGTCAGTGCTCACCTGTGAGACTTATATCTTCCTCGCTGTTTGCTGTCCAGAATCCACTGCAATACATTTTGGGTGGGGTCTGCTGTGTCGGTGGGCAGCTGTACTGGCCCACAGTCTTCCACAGATTTCTCTGCCAAACCGTCATCAGTTCCTGAATGACACATGTGTCTGGATAAGGAGCTGGACCTTCTGGGAAGGAAGGAGGGAAGTAATTAGCATTTTAATGGATCAATGGGAATGAGGAATAAAGTCGAAGGGTTTGGAACTGACCCCATCGTGTTGTCTGCTGAAGCAGCCCCGCATGTCTCTCGGCCCAGGCTGCGGCTGCGTTGATAACTTTGGCACGGAGGGCAGTCTCCACTGGTGGAGCACAGACTGTGTACCCTGAAGGCCGCCTCTCTTTCAATCTGATCTTTACTCTTGGGACTGGCATGATGGTGGATGTAGTGATGGTGGATATGTTTCGTGCTCTGTCTAGTTATCAGGGTTCTGCCTGGGCCCAAGGCCAGCGTGAACGATCCTTGGTCAGGACTGGAGACAGAAGAACTGGGGGCCCCTGTCCTTACCACGGCCTTGACTCCGAACCCTCCCCGGGGAAGAGGCCTGTGCTCTGGCGAGCTGGAGCGGGGTGAATGTCGGACGACAGCAGGGGACTGACAGCCAGGGGTCTTCAGCACACGGGAGAGGTGTTCATCCAAGATGGCCTGGGGATCCTCGTCAGAGGAGCCAGACAGGAGAGACAAGGGATGAGGGGAGAGCTGAGGAGCACTCCCTACTATCTCAGTGTCCTCCCTTTCTTCCTCCTAGCAAAAAACAAACATGGAATTACTCACACATTGGAAAAAAAACCCCAACAATTTCACTCTCTCATGGTCAAATACAAAACCAAATCCATTACAAACCTCTTGGATCTGTTGGAGCCTCTCCTCCGGGGAGCTGAGGGTGTCCTGCTCTCTCTTCAGGCTCTCCAGGCGTGAGATGAGCTTAGCTGCAAACTCTGCTGGCTCCATTGGGACCATCTCCTTTGGCGGACATCGAGTTCGCTTTGTGAGGAAGGACATCAAATTAGCTGTTGTGTCACTCCCCAAGCACCAGCCCTATGTTAACTTCTTCAAAGACTTCCTCTCAACTTATTTAATTACATTGAAGCATTGTTCTCCATCAGTGCCTTCCTCACTCTTGGTGGTACTGATCAGGGCACTATCATAGGCACCCAGGACTACTGGGAAGTTTAAAGAGGTAGCACGCCTGCTGTATGGTCATGCTGGGTGAGACTGCAGCTAGTTCCCTCTGTCAGCATCAGCAGGCCTCTTTAAAGTCAGCTCACTTCAAAGACTTCCTCGTCAAATATCAAACACTCAGTAGGGGGAGAATAGGGTGGTGAAGGCAGGGTTGGAGGGATAGATAGATGGGAAGCAGTGGCTTTACATCTAGGAATAAAAGCCACACATCTACAGGGGGTGGAAAAGAACTACAGGGAGGACGGGATGAGAGGATTAAAAAAAAGTTGAGATGCACACATGTGCAGAGCAAGGAAGATAAAGAGAGCGAAGGATTGGAGCACAGAGATAAAGGTAAAAAAAAAATGGATGAAATATCAGAAGGGTTGGGGGGAATTTAATCCTTACCTCTTCAAATACTGGACACATTTAAAGTAGTGACACAAAGGACAGTGTCTGTGTCAGCATGTGTGTTTGTGTGAGTAAACGCATTAAATTATTAGCATTTTTGCGTGGTGGATTTCTTGGTTTTTCTTCCTCTGAATTATTTCTCCCTTTCCTTTGTAGTAAGAAAGAAGGGAAGAAACGAGGGAGAGAAAGGAGGAGCCTGAGGCTGGTGCACTATAGGCTGGAAGCCAACGTAAAAATAAAAAAAATCACGACCAAAATAAAAATGAAAACGTAAATAAAGAGTAAAAAAAGTCCACACACCAACAGTTGGACAAAATATATTTTTCTTAGCGGTTCCATAATCTACAATTAGTTGGAATAAAACTCCAGTCTGAGGCACTGAGGTTGCACTCTCTCTATCCTCATTTTTAGGGGAAAAGTCTGATATGTGTACATGTATGTACGTGTGTGTGTGTGTGTGAGTGCAATGGGAAAAGGGGGCCAACTGTGTTGAAAGTTGTCACTTCCCTGTGCTTTTGCTCCATTCATCCCTGGATCAAAGCAATGTGTGCATGTGTGTGCATGTGTGCGTGTGTGTTGGGAAACTTGGCTGATTTCAGAGCCCTGGGGATAAAGCGGCAGAGATCTTCCTCATCTCTCCCTATTCTCCATATTTACAGCATCAGTAGGGAAGAAAAACCCTGGTGTGTTCTGAGCGCCGTGGTGATAAACAGCTTAGAGACCTCCTCCTCCTTTTCTGCAGACTTCATGAAAATCTCTAACGGGGGGAGTGCACGACACCAAAGGTAGCGAGGGGGCTTGTGTTTGTACGTCTACTTACTTATATAGCGTATGTGTGTGGGTGTGTGGGTGTGTGTTAGTGGGAGGCTGGCTCTTTGACGCTCCTCTTTAGATCTTTGCTGCTGCTGTGAAGTAAGAATGCCCTAATACAGTTTGTGCAGTCCTATTCATAGAACCAAGAGAGACCCAGAAGAGAGGGAGGTATGGAAATGAGACTTTGGAACCTGGGTTCAAAAAGACTTCTGAGAGTGTGTGTGTTTGTGAACTTACAGGGAAGGCAGGCAGAGAGACCTGGCTGTTCATCCTCATGTTGCGCTGCATCTCCCTCTGTAGCTGCTTCTTGGAGCCCAACTTGTAGGGAGGGACGCCATCTCTGTGGGTTAACAGACAGATCACAGAGGTCAATTACAAAATCAGATACAGGATTAAGAACCAAACAGTCATTTGGAAGGACACTTGTTTGCCAGATGGGTAGATCAAACACATTGCTGATGAGCAGGAGGATGTCTAATGCCCCTAATTTTTCCTTCATCACTTTTCATCTTTTAGGATTTATACAAAAACAAAACAGAAACTGACAGCATGACACGTGAACGCATTTTGGTTCAGATTGTTCAGAATTATTTTCCATCCCCGGTAGTCAATAAACGACAGCGCCCCCCGCAGCCTAAATCCTGTTAACCTCAAAGAAATGCAGCATCAGCCATTTCTGCCTATGAACCCAATTCAGCAGACAGTGACCCAGGTTCCCCTTTCACACATGGAGCACAAAACTGGTCATTGTCTCTCTCAAACATTTTCTCACCCACTGGAAGTTAGTTTAGGCCAGGGCTGGAGCCAGACTTGTGTGTGTTTGAGTGTGTGTATGTGTGCGAGTGTGCAGGGGAAATTACACAACACATCCCTGCACTTGCTGTAAAGTCTGACCTGCCCTATTCACACCAGAGCTCCACAGGACATTACATAGACGTGACACCAGGGAGCGGCCATTTGACGTGCAGTTCAACTGATTCAGACGTTTGTGTCAAAACCTAAAGCTCTTCAAGTTCAAGTTCTGGAAAAGTTCAGAACAGGACCCCAGGGTGCAGCTATCTAACCGCTGCGAGGTAGCGAGCAGCTGCAGAGGCAGAAATGGATTCACACAGTACGCAAACACACAACTGTAGCACTTGACAGGGTTTTCCTTTTTCTGCCATGTTAAACAGTAGCTTCCTGATGACCTAGCCTAAGTGAGGAGCACTTTTACAGTTTTGCTTTGAAATGCCACAGTCATGCGCATAAAAAGCAGTGCTTCCTCACCCCCCCTCTGTCTCACACACACACACAAACACACACTCCACCTCCCACCCCCAATCTTCATTTGGCAAGCGTTGCTGCAGCCAGCCTCTGATCTCCGCACATCAAAAGGCTGGTTTGTAAGATAAGGTAATGTTTGAAGTCTGCGCAGCTGCATTCCCTAGCGTCCAAGCAAATCCATAAATAAGATATAAGCAAAAAAAAAAAGAAAAAATCCCCTATTCGCTTCTCTTTCTCCACGAGCGCTTCCTTTTCAGTCACATATTTCAACTTCTATTCTTTTCTTTTTTTCTATCTGTATATGAGATCACTCTTTATGGCTCAATGTTAATGACACTGAAGAAAAGCAGACAAATTCTGATCAAGGTCGGAGCAGACACAGGAAGTGTGTGAGGAAGGCGCTGGTTGTGGTAGATGTCACCAAAGTGGCCACAGCCTTATCAGGGTCAAAGTACAGCAGAATAGAACTATTATCAGTGGCGGCACCTTTGAAACCGGGCTATCAAGAGATATGCCTGAACAGAGAGTTTCCAGTAATAAAGAAAACTCTTTATGACAGCCATATTTTTATGATGCCCCACCAGCAGGTCACACTAAACATTACTGTTCTTTCATCTTCCCTGCTGTATCACTGAAATCATCTATGTTGACTGTATGCCTCCCATGTGAGGTGAGGTAAAGATGAACTTTAACAACACTTTGTAACATTGTCTTCTAAAAGCAGCTGACTTGAGCACTCCTGACTTGGGCTGTGCACCACGCAACAACCTAATTGTACCTAGACACTTGAGGGACTCGTGACTGCAAATAAGGTGCTGAAACATATCACCATCACTATCTTTGTTCACTAAATCACAGAATGTACTGGAACAACCTTACAAAACTGTGTATTCATTCAGAGTATTTGTACTTTATAGTAGGGGGTTATTTTTGAAAAGGAAAAGGAAAGAAGGGGCCGGGCACCTATTTATGCCACATCCTGCGGCTGCCACCGCTTCATTAAGTGGCTCAAGAAGTTACTCTTCACCAGAATTCCCAATATAGTAGAAAGACTCCTCTGGTTTTGACTTCAGGTTGGCTTCAACTGTTGGAATCAGGCAACCACATTCTCAAAGTACACTTCTACAAGGGCACTCTGTGTTTGGTTAATATCCACTTACACACTGCCGTCTGTCACGGACATGGCATCGTCGGTCAAAGCGTCACTCGAGACCTCGCTGTCATTGGTGCTGCAGACAGGGGCGAAGGAGCCCATGTGGTAGGAGTTGAAGGCATCCCCTCTCTTGTAGGATCTGGGAGGGTTACACAAACAGATGTTACATTGATGTTACAGCTGTTTTTTTGTGAAACAGTATCCAACAGGTCAGTGACATTTGTTCATGTCTAACTGAAATGTCAGATTTTCTTTTTTTTACTATACATTCTCAGCTGTGTGGTTGGATTTTTTGCCTGGAAACTGGAGGAGAGAAGAGCGTGAACTACCACAAATAAGAGAACCTGAGTGTGACAGTCAGTGTGATAGGTAAGAAAAAAGGGGATCAGAGAAAACTGGTGGATCATCATAAAAAGAGGAGGAGGCTAAAGCTGAAGCTCTCAGCTGA
>NC_024323.1:8217882-8220291 GCF_000523025.1 Cynoglossus semilaevis | reverse complement strand
ACAGTTGGCCCTGCATTCCTCCCTCTCCGACTCTCTCTCACCCTCTCCTTTAAACTTCTCCCTCCCTTTGTTTCACAGTGAACCACTTCTGTCCTTCCTTTCTGCTCACTGTTACTCCATCAACGTGCCTTGCAGTCCCCATCTCCATTTATTTTTAGGATAAAATAAAGAGATAAAAGTGTGGGAGCTTAGGGGGAGAAGCAAAGACGGGAACCTGATGAGAATTAGCAAGAAGAGAGTGAAGAAGTGAGCAAAAAAAAAAAAAGCTCGGGGGTGGATCTAGGTGGAGATGGGGGGGTTGATTTCAAGTTTAGCTGCTGCCACTCAGGTTTTGTTTTTTTCTGACTTTATTCTTTTTTTAAAAAAGAACCTTCCCTGAGATGAGAAGAGGTGAGGAGAAGGAAGTTGGGGAAAAAAAGAGAAATGAGTTCCACATGTTTTGAATCTGTAGGGTGACATGGTAGGTGAGGGAAAATAAGACATCACAGTCCTCTCCACCAGTCTGGATGACATGCCCACCCTCGAAAAAAGTGCCAAACAGAGAAAAGGTTAATAAGAGTTTCCCAGGCCTCGTAGGCTGACTCTAAAAGTTAAATCTTCCAATGCTTTGCTTAAATCGTTGGGGCATTAACTATAAATAAATGTGATTCAGTGTCAAACTGAACACTCGCTCACTTTTTAATTTGACAGGAACATAAAAAAAAAAGTATTTGGCATTTTTAGACCTGCCATAGATTAATGACAGTGTATATAGTGCAGGGAGAGACATAGCATAACAATGTCATCATCTATTATTTGCTGGCTGGGGCCAGAGCCAGACGTGCTCTGAACTTTTGCCGTGGAAGATGATCCCTCATTCTGCAGAACTATTTCAAAGCTCCGGAAATCCAGGCTTGTGCCAGCAGAGGGCTGCCGCTGGAGAGCCAGGGAATGAGAGCAGTCTGAGGTTTTCTGTTCATGAGTGAACAGAAAGGGGGGTAGAGAGAAGATGTGCGTTCCTCTTTAGGCACCGAGATGCTGCCACTACTTTTATGAATCAGTTTAACTAGTCAACCCACAGCGACTCTAGGTTATAAATGAACAGGGACGACACCTTTTGAACAACGTTCTATCTAAGGTCAACATTCCTCCAAACGCAGATTAGCTGCATTATAATGCCATGATGCTAAAAAACAGAGAAAGTTCGACAGAGCGGTGGTCATACCTGTATCCTTTCTCCATAACTTCCATCGCCCTCCTGGACAGGGGGGCCCTGTGCACCCTGGCTGACAGTCCAACCAGCGCTTTGGTTTTGAAATCACAACTCCACTCCTCCTCTTCGTTCAGCGTGGACAGGTATCCACAGACAACCTCCAGGTCGCCCAACCCGCTGGAGGTGACATGATTGGGGTTCTCTCCCCCCGTCCTCACGTACTCCAGGTAAATGTCAGAGGTCAGGAACATCTGGTACGCGCTGTCCTCCATGTTGGTTTGGATCTCGGTTTGCGCCTGGTCGAACATGGCAGAGTCGATGTGCTGCTTCTTGATATTATCCCGAATGAAGGTCTTAGTCGCGGGTTTGAGCAGTTTAGCGACTACGCTGTTGTTCTCGATGTAGCGCTTGTAAATTGCTTTGGCGGCTCTCTGCGTTTTGGTATCCTTGAGGTCCATTTGCCTGAAGCCATTGCAGGCGAACCAGAAGTCCAGCGCGTCCACGCACTTCTCCCGCTCCAGGAATGTCCTGAAAAGAAGAGCGCCGTCCTGGTCCCCGAGGAGAGAGTGCAAAGACTTTGTCCACCGGGATAGCGGTGAGTCCGGGGAGGCGCTCCCCTCTGGCTCCCCCAGACCATCCTCGTTCCTTCTCGCTGAGGAGCCAGGAGAGCCGAGCAGAACCGATTTGGGGGGTTCCGCGGTTGTCATCATTGCGACTTTGCCGGGGTAGCAGGGCGCATCGCCCTCCTCCCCAGGCACCGGGGGTCTAGGGGCATCTTCGCGAAAACTACTGGCGATATGATCCATGAGCACCCGGCTCATGGCTCCGACGGCAGCAGGAGAGGGAGCCCGTGTGCTGTTCTCCTCCTCTGAGCTTCTACTGTTATCTCCTCTTTCTCATATGTCAGCGGGGGAGCTTCTCTCCGGCTGTCCGTCTTCTCCCTGGAACACAAAGTATTGATCTAATCAAAGGAAGGCCCGCCCCAAACTTCAAAGGGGCAGAGAGGCAGTAAGAGTCTTTCACAATCCCTCAAATGACTTTTGGGCAGAAACACGGGCTAAATCGTTCAGATGTGACAAATCAGAAAACGCTGCTGCAGCGTTACGTAAACAGAACTCTTTCAGTCCGAGGATCTGTGAACAAAATAAACAAATCTAAGAGCTATTTCACACATAAGCTGGCGATGAGAGATGGCACTCGGAGTGATGCCTTCCCTG
>NC_024323.1:8207297-8217853 GCF_000523025.1 Cynoglossus semilaevis | reverse complement strand
TCACTTGAACACCGTTAATAAGTCCTTAGTTAGTCAAGTATTTGGGGGTAATTACGCACGGGGCTTTTTACGTTGCCGGTTGCACATCCTTTCTAGTGCACAAATCAGGGGGCGCAAACATGCATCTGCCCCCCCTGCCTGACACTACACGCTATGAAACGTCACAGTGAGCCTGTCCCCGGGTCTCTGTGGGGACACGATGCTGCGGGACAAACTCATTGGAGATGGAAAACCATGAGTGAAATCGTTAACTGTCGACAAGGCTGAGATTTGGATTTGGACTAAACCACAGTTTCTCAAATAATGGGTCGTGACCCAAAATGAGGTGACGGGGCTCAATTTAATGGGTCACTTGATAAAATATGATCATTGGATTAAGTGTTCTGTCCAGTTTTGTTGGATTTTTTTCTATGCATGTTACTGTCAGACGCCATCACCGGTAAATGTGATGCCATTTTTGTCTCTTTTCTTCAAAGCAGTTTTTTTTTCACTGGAGAAACCATTTTATTGACCTGCAGTAGGGTTTTACATATCCTTTAGGACGAATTTAAAAAAATTGAATACAATCTCGAATCGTCCAGAAATGATGTCGCTATGAAGAGACTCAGTTTGAGAACAACTGTACTACTCACACGGCTTTTTGGTCCAAAGTACAAAAATGTCGCTGCTACAGTGTGTTCGTAACTGTATCAATGGCATTTCACTGAACTTGGAAAAACACCGTTTGGTAGAAGGGAAACTTTTCAAAATACCAGTAAAACATTCCCCGAGAGAATTTAAAATTATACCGCGATCCAAATGCACACTATTGCGCTTTCTGCAGTTTTTTTTATTTAATTTTTTTTTTAAAAAAGCTTCTTTGATGTCAAACTTGAAGCGAAAATAACCCCCTTTAATGTCCAATCCCGTGCAGGCTACACACCAAAGTCTTAGATCTCGTGGGGGAAGGAATTCCACAAAAGAGACCATTGCTGTAAAAGAAAACTTATACTAAAAAGTATGAAAATGAAGAGACATGGAAAAGAAGATGAAGAGAATGATATATAAACCACTGAGGGATTTTTAAGTCTTAAAACGACACAAAGTTGCTTATTTTCCACTGAACCTTACTTCAAAGGAGTCAACAGCACATCAAAGAGAACTCCAATGGGGGGCAGTTTGAGGAGGCACACACACGTTCACTTACACAGAGTTGGTAACTTACCATCGATACACGGAGTCCTCTCCTCAAATGTTTAAGAAACACCTGTTTTTATCCAAGGGAATGCGCGTATAATCCACAGAGGTTTTTCCACAGCGTGTCCACATACAGTCCGCTCAGGTTCGAGTCTGTTTACGGAGAGTAAAAGCACTCGAGAGAGAAAAATACCTCCTTTTTTCCTCCCTCCCTCCTTTTCTCCTCCTCCCTATGGTTTCAGGCTGCCATGCCACACCGTAGGTCTCTCCTGTAGGCGACTCCAACACCAACTGAAGCGAGAGGCTGGAGCAGCGCACTTCAAAGTGACGACAGGTCCTGACAGTACCATAAAAACAAATGCAGATCTCCGCGTCCGAAAAAAATACAAATATCCACGTAATAAAATCAACCAAAGTGTCACCGCAGCGTACACATACGTGGCAGTCACTCTGGGTAAAGAACGTTTTAAATCGTCCCCGCTTTATTGGCTTTTTTCTGACGTTGTGCCAACGATTCCCTGGCTGTGGAAGTTGCCTGTTGAGGACCTTATCAAAGAGAAGCAATCTTGAGCCAACTCCCCGAGGCTTTGGGGCGTCAGAAGTAACTGATCTGCTGCCCTAATAGCATTATCGCTACAATCCCTCTGTTGCTACATAAACTTTAAAGACGTAGGGATCTTTTCTTATTTCACGACCCGCATAGTTTTTCAGATTAACCCACACAGAAGCCTCTCCCGGATGCACAGTACATGCTCCAGTGCACGTTTCTGTCCTCACATGAGTTAGAACGCACCAACGATAGAGCGATAAAAAGGACAAGTAAGATTTGGATTTCAAAAATGCATTCTGCACAAGTTCTACATTCACATATTCCAAACTCAAGTGCAATAAAAGTCAAAATCGTTCTTTTTTTTTCAATAACCGTGCAGACAGTGGACCAATTTCCACCCGTCATTCACACACAGCGTGCTGCAGTAGGAATCTAAGTCACTCCACAGCGCCCACCAGTGGAAACAAGTGGAACTTGTACACGCACCACATGAGGACAGCTTAGTGACATTTTGCCGTGTGGCAGATGTTATCATATCACTGATGAGACAGCAGCATAACTCCTCTTAGCAGATCCTACTGTAGAAGAAAGAAAAGAAACTCTGCTCTGTTTGTATTTACTGCAGACAGTGAACAGAACAGGCTTTCAAAACACCCTCTTATCAGTCTGTTGTTGGCACAGGCATCATTCTAGACAGCTTCAACACTCTACACTATTCTCAATAAAAATTCGGCATTATGTCTTAATTATTTGGTATTTTCATTGTATGGAGCGATGTACATTATTCTCAATAAAAATTCGGTTAATTATTTGGTATTTTCATTGTATGGGAGAACACGGTGGAAGAGGGGTTGATGATCTTGCCTTACTGTAGGATGATCATTGATACGTTGGTTTCATACCCAGTCTTTCTCTATGGAGTTTGCATGTTTTTCTGTATGTGCTTGGGGTTGCAATACTGAACATGTAAAAGTGTGAAATGTGCTAATAGTTTGATTTGGACACTGTAGATTGTTTGTCTCTGCTGGACTGGAAAATGTCAAAGGTGTTACCCACCCTCACCCTATGATACTGGGATTGGCTGCAGTCAACCCAGTCACCCCATGAATGATCAGATAATGACAAGAGTGGAATCAGAACAAATAAATACATTTTATCCAGGTTCATGACAAACATAATTAACTGCGGTTTTACGTTTTTATCACATCTTCATTCACATCTACTGTCTAAAAGAATCCAGATTTCTGGGAAAAGCAGTCTGAACTCAGTCACTCCAGCTCCTTCAGCTCCTGGTGACCTTCTGAATGATGAAACGCCAAAGATGAATAAAGAACTGAACAGAGTCTCTAGTGTTTATGGTTTGTTTTTCCACTGTAGGAAAGCCTGTCTGCAAGATGACTTGCTAAAACGTTGGAAGAGCAACAGCCAGTGTCTGTGTGCGTCTTTGTTTTTCTCTGGATGCGCACTTGCAAAGTACAGAACAAAGTCGGCAGATACTTTGATCAGCCTGTTTGCCAAAGGTGCGTGAAACTTTCTCCCTTGAAGGCTCTCCTCCCTTCAAGGTTAATAAAAGTGAAAATTACCCTTGAAGAGGCGGTGATTACTAAAGGATTACTCATCATCCAAAGGCCACTTCATTGTCCTCAGATTTTGTCAGCTCACACCCTGCACCTAAAAAAACATCAACATAAATATCTCCACATCAGATGCATTGTCCCAGCTGAGGACGAGCAGCACTGACAGGGTGAAGTGGAAGGTCATGTGACAGCTTTACACGATAACGTTTGACCCAGGAATCGATCGACTGAATTCTCCTTTGTTCAAATCTTTCCTGCAGTTTATGACTTTGTCCTAGTTTCATATAATCTAGAAGAACTTCCTGGAGAACTTTGTCAACTCTCATGTTCTCATGTATCTGGTCATCTGGTCAACACTCTCTCCTACATTAACCAACCCCATCAACTGAAGTCACTTTTCCCAAGTCAACTTTTGGTACATTTCGTTTTGCAAAATGTTGCCTTTTATTTAGATTTTGCTGTAACGTCTGCTGCAATGTCTGACTGAATAAATGTGGAGAGTTGCATCAGTGAGGGCAACTGGTGTAAAAGGTGTGTCGAAAACTCTGCAGATTACAAGCTGTGGCAGCCCCTAGAGAGAAACAAGACACAACTTTTTTATATGCTTATATGTTTATATGCTTTTTTTGCATAATCTTTGTAACTTACTTATCACTATTTTTATAAACTTTAAAAATGCTTCTGCTAACTTCTAGCATATTTGTAACTTATTTATCACTATTTTTATAAATTTTAAAAATGCTTCTGCTAACTTCTAGCTGCGTTTAACAAATTCTTTGTTATACAATTACATGTATAACTGTGTTTGTTTACAGATATATGGTTAAAAAGGTAAATATCACTGGTATCCTGGTACAACCTCATCTTCCTGACCATGATACAAGTGCTGAGTATGTACTAGACAGGAGTGTGTGAGGGTGTCGGACAGAAAATATGAACTGTTGATGAACACTGACATCTGGAACCGTGCCAGATGTGAGACACTAATGACTCCAGAGTTCAAACAAGTCTGCACAAACCCCAATTTTATATCCCGCAAAAACTCATCCACACGGCGCGGCTCTTCCTGCAGGTAAACAAGTCATAATGCAGTGTAATATACCGAGAGCCGCTGGTACAATGTCAGCCTTTGTTAGCTGTGGAGGACGGAGGCTGAACTTTGACAGTAAACACACCGGGGTGGAAACCATTACCATGCAATGGTGTGGACCTCCTGCCAGTACTAGAGGCCAGTTGGGCAATAGCATCCTGCCTTGACAACCCCCTCACTGGTTTCATGGGAGGTCCCCATCGGCCAGGTCCTCCCCACTGCCCCCCAGGACCTGACCCCAGGTCTGTGACCAGTGGTGTTCTTGGCTTTTGGCCCTATAAAAAGCCTGTTGAAAGAGGGCTCCAGGGGGGAGAGGTTATGGGATGTAACCGTCTCTCTGTTTGAGAAGATATTATTACAGGGACAGGTCAAACTCGGCCGGACTACAAAGGACACTATAAATAGACAAAGAAGGGCAAACGTAAATCACCATTGGCGTCTTCAACGTTTTTCGACGTGACCAACCTCCAGACGATTAGATTTTAGGAGCGGCCCGCTTTTAATGTCATATTTAATGAGAGATAATTCCTCATTAAAATCACTGCAGGGACAAAGACTTTTTTTTTACAACCTGGTCACAGAGATTCCTGAGCAACCTTGGCCTGTTGTGACTGCAACACTTCACTTTAGTTGCACTCGTAAACACACAACACGCAGCAAGTGTGTGTGTGTGTGTGTGTGTGTGTCTGCCTGTGGTGTCCTGACTGTGCTGCAGCTCTGTGATCAGTAACTGCTCTCAATTACAGTATTGTGTGCTGTTCCTTTTCGGCTTGGGGTTAAACTCTTCGCAGACCTCTTTGAAGTACTCATCCCTTTATCTCAAGCCAGAGCCAAGAATTTGGGGGAGGACAATGGAAAATGAAACCAAGAGGGAAGCTTATGGCAATTATCAACCAGAGTCATGAGAAGGAAGTGAGTCCAGAGAGAGAGAGAGAGAGAGAGAGAGAGAGTCAATGTAGGACAGGGGGTTACTGTTTCAAGTTTGTTTGGTGTGTACACATCCCGGACAACAAGAGAGGAAATGAAGGCCACCTCCTCAGAGGAGGTGACAACAGGGGGACAATGGCTCCCGAAGGAGTCGATGGGACGAGCTCTGTGTGATGGTGTGGGTGAAGGGGGGTGGGGGGGTCAACAGAAAAACATAAACAAACTTTGTAAGTTTCTGAGGGGAGAAAGAACAGAGGAGCTCGGTTGTCAGAGAGGTGTAGAGTTAAGACAGGCTTTGAAGTTGGACATGGTGAACAAATACCCTTCAAATTTGCCCAGATGGTGGGGGTCGTTTTGACAGGGTTGGAGAAGAATGGATGACTTGTCCATGTCCGGTATCGACAGTGATGTCATAACATGACGCTATCAACGACGCAGATGAAATATCTCTGTTTCTACTGCCTGGTGTAAGTGGATAAAGTACAAATATACTATACTGTATGGTAATGACAGACTGTATAAGAATACTCTCTGTATTGTAATGACAGACTGTATAAGAATACTCTGCTCCTCTAAGGGAAACTCTTGAGGTTTCACATCACATCGATGTTGAACCTACAACGACGGATTCTTGAAGATATTCTCAGTAGCAGTCAGATGACATGTATCAAAGAGGGTTGAAGACGAAGGTAGAAGGTAGTAGGTGAAGAAGAAATGGCGGCGGAGGGAAGTAAAGGAAGAAAGAAAAGAGAGTTGGAGGTTATTTATTGTTTTTTTTTCCACTCGTTTTAATCCCATTTTTCGCTTCACTTTTAAGTCTACCAACGTATAGAAACAATGTCGGATCCACTGTCTAATCCCGTTTGGGCCATGACGCTCACTCCAAAACAGACTGTAATGACTTTCATTTCCTCCGCTGCTCAGACAGGAGCACCAGGCAGACACTTCACAGCAGCTCTGTGTGGCAGGACAGCAGTGAATTCAACAGGTCCTGAGTCAGAGTCAGCCTGGACTGTGGCCTCTCTCACTATTTCTTCATCCACAATACTTGTATTCAATGGTTACTACGACATACTCACTCAATCACCTGCAGTGACCTGAAGTACAAAAGTACACAGCTGATGTTCACTTAAAGAGGACAGAGACATCACAGACAGATATATTTATTGATCCCTGTTTAGGGTGAACGTTCTAAAGTTTCTCACTGTGTGAAAACAGCAACAGAAAGATGTTGAACTGCAGCAGTTTGTCTCTTCCACTGACCAATCACACTGCATAATCTTTTTTTTCCATAAACAAGTGAGGAGGATGTGAGAGATGAAAGAGAGTGCCATAGCCAGACACAGACACAGAGATGAAGACAAACCTCCCACACTCAGTCGACTGCATCAGTTCCAGTCCTGCTCGCCCCACACCGGCAGATTCATGACCCAGATGCACAGACGCAGCCCGCCGTGCCCTCCTCTCTGAAGGCTGCATCGCCTCTAACGCGCAGCTGCACACCCCTTTTCATAGCTAACGTTGTGTTTGAGTGACAGGGCCGAGGACAAAAAAGATTTCCATAAATATCGTCATCAATAAAGACAGAAGAAGACAAGCCAGGAGAGAGAGAGGGAGAGGGAGAGACACAGAGACAGTTGATGCAGGAAACATGACGGAGGACAGAAGAAAAAAAATAGCCTAAATGTGTTGAATGCGTTGAGTGCGATGTGTGTGAAGTGTTGGTGATAAACAGGTTTATTTATGCAAGCAGCGTACAGCAGCCAAACACAGGCTTCCTTGGGTCTGGCTCCAAATACAGTTCTATAAAAAGATGCAGTGACACAGCTCATACACACACACACACACACACACACACACACGTATAATGATTTTTGTCAATCACATGCTGATGTACAGTCGATCCCAGAGGCCCTGTACCGGCGCTCGGAACCAAACACGTCATGTGCGTAAATCCTGTTAGAGGCAGAGAAGAAAGGCAGTGAGTAACCTCACATTACCCTGTTTGACAATTTACTCCTTTGAATTCATGGCCTCGAAAACACCGGCAGCATGTTGCATGAATAAAACACTGGCTCGGTGCAGAGAGAAACCCGATTTTTCAAGTTGCCTCTGTGTTTTAAAACAGTTCCACTGGATTAATGTGTTTGTACCAGTTTACAGACATATTGGTACAGTTCACTGTATGTAGGTCCCCTGTTGACATGTTACGTCGGGGCTCTCAACTCCAGGCCCGTGGGCCACTTCTCGTCTGCAAACCTCCCACATGTGGCCTGTGATGGATGTCAATACCAAGGTTAGCGAGCAATTCCACAAACAACTGTAATGCTGTCTCCAACGTTGACATTGTGTTATGTATTAAAGACGTACCTACAGTATTTGGTCACCTTAAATATAGTATATACTGTATATTCTTCTAACATTCTTCAAGTTGCAATACTGCCACCTGTGTGTTGTACCTGTGCTTAGCCATGTAAATTAGCATATGTAAATAGAGTTTGCATGATGTGAAATCGCACTACGGGGCTATTATTGCCACCTACTGTTAGGAAGTGGCAATAAGTGAGACTGATGATTTTGGCCTCAGCTAAAATGGTCCCCTGACCTACCAGTTGAGAAACACTTTAATTTGTATTTGAAAATCTGAGCTGAAACAGTTAATTTGGCCAGATTTCACATCAGCCTTTGTCACCAGGGCCAGGCAGGGATTAGAGTTGATGAAACGCGGCCTTTGGAGTTTCCTGACTGGCCTTTTTACTGTTGTCACACCACAATCCACCGTCTGATGTGGAGATAACCCAGAGGAAGAGAGGCCTTTGATCTTTAATGGGGCCACATCAGCGGTGTGGAAATGACATCGGTGGTTAGTATTTACACAAGCACAATTATGGAGGCTATTTCGGGAACAGACGATCAATTAGAGCGAAACTAGTTAGGGTAATAACACAGATTAAAGGAGAAGTTAAACAAGAACGGTGCCTGGGTGTGAACCGGCTGGAACGCAATGTACCTCTGTTTAAACAATATCCATCCACAACCAGTGTCAAGCTTTACAGTGTGTGTTTTAAGGACGACTGTCTTTACTGGACTCTAGGTGGCTGCCACAAAACTTGCATTCATTTAGGGCATTTTATTTTGGAAATATTCTGGAATCCTTCTCAAAATAAGCAACTACACTTCCTTAATAACCCCTCAAACAAGAGCCTTTGGAATTTTCGAGTGAATTAACAGAAAAAACAAGCCCAAAGTCGCTTACAATAAGCGGACTTGGCACCTCCGCCAAGGTTTTGTGCTGAAAGAGAAAATTCCAGTTTCTCAGATGTCGATCTGACAGAGCTCTCTTATTTCTTCTTCTTTTTTTTTTGTTTCTTCTGTCTCTTTCTTCCTATCAGCCCATGCAGCAGAATCAGCACATCAAATAAATACAGACAGGCTGCAGTGTTTCTTTTGGAGAAAGCAAAACAGGTCACGGACAATAGGAACACATGGAAGTGTGCAGACCTGAGGTGCGAAATTAAAGCAATTCGTAGGAAACTATTTGAAACCGAATGTGATCCTGGAATTTTATAATAGCTGCAAAGCCTTTTTTGAGGAAAAGAATAATAATAAAAAAAGAATACTTTAAATGATCAGTATTCCCTTTCATACATTCCTCAGCTTCCAGAGACACAAAAACAACTAAAGGAGAGCTCATTGTTAATCCTCGTCTTGGTCCGCCAAATGTTATCATCATACATCTTCCTTAGCCTTAGAAAAACCCTGAGAGATTCATAAAGTCAGCCAGTTTATTAGGAACACATGATCTTATATAACTGTCCTTAACAAACCTCTGATAGAAGCACGAGTTTTTTCTCTTTTTTTTCCAAACTGGTCTAAGGAGGTGTTGATTGACCTGCTGGATCGTTGTGGTGTGTTTGAACTCCTTGTGTTGTACACACAGGTGTGTGCGTGTTGTTTTACATACCCTCGTTGATTCGAATTGGATGGACAAAATAGCTAGCTGCACACACCTTGCTGCACGATACAAGCCGCTCAACCACATCACAGACAATCACGCTGAACAAACACGGGTCAATAAATCTGCCACGGAGACGAGCGCTTGTGCAACTGTGCCGTCTTCGGCCGTATTAGATCTAACTAGGTGTTCCTAATAAACTGCCAAATGAAATGAGCGCAGAGAGGCGAGTTCATGAATTCCACAGGCTGATTGATTCAGCTCGCGTTTGAACGTTGCCGATGGTAAAACACAAAGCGGTGGCAGAGGCAGAAACTGCGAGGCCAAGGACTGTAGTGTTTGGCCGGAGGTTCAAACACTCTCCGAGCCGAGCTCTTTATCTGAACCAACCACAAACCCCCAACCACTTTTTAGAGTTCAAATGAGGGCTTGAGCACAACGGCAATGTTAAATAGTAATGGGAATTCAAGGTCCCTGACTGTAGTGTTAAGTTACACGAGTTACAGCTAATGGCTTACAACATGCAAGATGTGGTCACACAGAAACAAAGGCAAAAGCATGAGTTCCTTTGTGAAGAGAATCATTATGGTGAAGGACGGAAATCAAGTTTTAAAAAAAAAAAGACCAAAGAAAATGATAAAAGTGTTTTATTTAAACAATGCATTGTGATTTGTGGGTCGAGCTAATTGTAAAAAAAGATGTCAATCAAACATAATGAATAAAACAGGTTGACATCATCAAAGAAATACATTAATAAAAAAACAAAAAATGTAAAATGACCATGAATAAATAAAACCACATCACACCAAACATAAGTGGTCCAGTGGTCTGACATGTATGTCTTACTGGTCAGGATTCTCACATTTGATTAGGAGGTCAAATCCTTCACGTCCTGCTCTGAGGTCAAGCTGTGGATGTCCCGGAATTACCTGTTTAAGATCAAATCACTCTCCTCAGTTCTCAGAGATGCATATGAAATAATGACGTGGAATATACAGTACATGTACATACACAGACACACAAACATTTTTATTTTTACACATACATATATGTACCGTATATGTATGTGTATATATATATAGTATATTTATATAGACTCGCACATACATATATTTACATAAATATATTTATACATATATATTTATAATATATAATTTATATTATGTACAGAGAAACACATATATGTACAGTATATATGTATACACGGAAACAAAGAAATATCAGTAATGTGAGAAGGAGAGTGTTTTTACCTTCTGTTGCGACAAGTGTCCAGGTCTTCCT
>NC_024323.1:8184508-8207244 GCF_000523025.1 Cynoglossus semilaevis | reverse complement strand
GGAAATGGATTCAGGTCAATTATCGTCTGGAAGATTTGTACTGTTTAGAAGATGAAGGTGAAAGAAGAGCCTGGTTGTTGAGTCCAGGGGTCAGGACACCAGGGGTCAGGGGTCAGGAGATCAGGGCAGAAGGGTTAGAACACATAAAATGGGGGGAAATTGAAAGCCGTGTAAGGAGGAGGTTTTTTTTGTTACCAAGTACCAAGAGTTTTATTTATGAAGTGTCCTTGTTCAAAGTAATAATAAACACCATCTTCATTTACGCAGCACTGACAGCCTGGCAGAATAATCACAGCTGTGAAAGAATCCATATTGTTCTGGGACCATCATCTTGGAACCTGGACTGCATTCCTTTCTGTGGGGGAGACGTCAGGAAAGGTCTAGCGTTTCATTTGGCACCGCGCAGTGGGGAAGTATATGCAGAACCCCACCGAAATGTGGTTGGAGCCTCCAGAGACAAACGGATTTCTCCCACCTTCCTCCCCCACAAGTGAAAATAATGCACTTTAATGTGCACAAACCAAGACCGTGTCAACGAGAGCGGAGACCACTCTGGTCAGGAATTACATCTTATAAACATATTTGATCAGAGCGCTGTGGTCTGGGCACTGAAACGGGATCTTAGTGGAGCTATTTGTACAAGGCAGGGGTTTATGATGAACCCACTTTATATAACCTTGAACTATTAGATGTTATCGTTACACCGAAACCCACTTTTGTTTTCAGTATAAACCCAGAGGGAAACGCGGCTCACAGGAACAGCCGCGCTGTAAGAACGTGGTTATGCAAAAGATGTTTTCGCTGCTAAATGGAGCCTCGATGGAAGCTGCAGTTTCTGGACTGAGAATTATACGAGATGTAAATGATCACATTAGCTGCTAAATCACCACCAGAGCAGAAACCTCACCTCTGACTGTCTTACTGACCCCAATCCCAGCACTTCTCACCTGAGCTTTGAGAGACGTGATGGTGTCTTCCAGTTCCTGTCTGAGCTCAGCCGGCATCAAACCCTTGATCTTTTCCTGGTACTCCTGACGCACCGACGTCACCTGAGAAGAAGAAGAACAAGAGTTCAAGTTCCCTCGGAGGAACAGTCCGTCCAATCAAAACAAGTGCATCAAGTTCCAAATTTGTTGTAATATAAATTGTTTACAACATTTAGATTTGTTCAAAGCAATTTATTTCTCACCTGCAAAAACACTAAGTCACAGGGCGAGGCTACTTAATTAATTGCAAATCACAAACGTATTATCTGATAGTGACAGTTTGGAATAACTCCAAACCAAAGACTTAACTTCATCTGGCACTGAGCAAGTTGTACCAGGATGTGTGATGTAAGTTCTGCAGGAACAATTAGCAGTAGAAACACTTCTGTCTTGCCAATTGCCAAATCATCACCTTCCCGACTCACACACAGACAGTGGGTATTCCCTCTTTATTCACGGCTCTTCGCAGCTCCTTCACATCTCCACAGGGGGTTCACAGACTCGCATGACTCTCTGTACAACACCCCCTACAGGCTGCTAATGACTACAGCCACATCTGACACAAGGCATTTACGCTCCTGACACAGGCGAGGTTTAGAAGAGGACAGGGCCACGTTGGAGTACGGAACAACATCAAACAAAGTGGGAGCGCAATCAGAAGCTAGCTTAGCTGTGCTAGCTCCACTTCACAGGAGGCTGGAGGAAGTCTGTCTGGGGCTAAATTACACTTCACTGAAACCCAGAGTCTGATTATAGAAGCTGAAAAGGATTTGGTCGAAGCAACCGCCACTTTTCACCCACAAACACACATGAATGGATGAGAGAGGGAGGGAGAGAGGGAGAGAGAGAGACCTGCCCCTGTGATATGGACATTTCTTTGATTCATTGACTCTCCATTACTGTGTCTTAACGCCTGAAAATATTACTGCTCCTGAAACAGAATCATTTACTGTATTCAGACTTTCTTTTCTCGTCCATAAAAATAAGTCACTAGCTTACTGCTGTCTGTAGGTCAGACAGGTCTCACAGCGGCTCGGTCAACTAATACCCAGCCTGATGAGCTGCTCCAACAGAACCTGAGGAATCAGCTGAGGCTGTGAAAAACCCGGGGGTCGTCCCCCCACATCTGTCCAACTGTGACCAGAGGAGAGACTGAGCATTTGGACGGATGCTAATGTCTTTGACAGGACCAGAGTCTCCACACGTCGCACCTCCCACCAGACCCTCCTCTATAGGGAGGTCTGTGAGGAGAGGTGAGGAGAGGGGGACGAGAGGGGGTTTTCCTAAAATCATTTTCCTGTTGTGGATTGAACCGATTGTTCCGTCTGTGGCTGATTAATCCCTGCAAAACACAGAGAGGGATTAGGAGGAGGTTCAAAGCGACCCACAGAGTAAACCATCCTGATGTGGAGCAGCAACACAAAGTCAGCCGTTTGATTACTCTACCACATATTTTTCTGGCTCCCTCGGCCCCGTTCACTTGGACGTGTCAGGCCAACAACAGAGAGGCCGCTGCTTCACAGATATATGTCTTTTTCTCGCTGTGTGAGAATGAAGTCAAGGATAATTTGAGAGAGACTTTTTCAAACAAGTGGCAAAAAAAAGCGCTTTTCATAAGCTTTAATTTGAACGTCCGCGATTTGGGGGAGAAAAAAAAACGAGCTGAATCCTAGGGAGTGCAAAAAGCGTCTATCTCTATCTATAGACGTTTCTGTAGTCATAACAAAATGGCTAGCCAAGACAAAACACACTCCACTACCTCAGACCAAAGCAATAAACAATGGTTAAATAAACACATCCCTTACCAACCGCTCCGTACATAAGTCTTAGATTCTTCAAAAGCCCAGCTCCTTAGTTGCTGCATTCTTGGTTCATGTATGGTGCAGTCGCCGCAGCAATGAGAGATCCGCTCGGCCTAAATTACAAGCTCCTCTGTGGCAAAGCCTTCTCCGTTCGCCTTCCCATACATTAGAACGGGCAAGCCTGCAGTGGGACTCACAGAGAGCAGCGGGGACGTCTGGATACTGTACATACAGTAGAGCCCCCCCATCAGGCTGATCTACGTGGGTGAAGCCACCGAGGTCGGTGTAAACGACGACAACGTGGAAGAAACGTGGAAGAAACCTTGGAAAAATATGTGACGACAACGTGGAAGAAACCTTGGAAAAATATGAGCGAAGGATTTCACGGACAACTGGAAGTGGATATTAGTCAAGAGACTTGACAGAGAAATTAAAGACAGTGAACTAATTTGATAACAGTTTGGTAAGTCAGACCCCCGAAAGCCAGCCCCCGCCCCAACAGTTTGTTGTAGGGTTAAGCAACCCTCCTGGAATCAGGTCTTTAACTTTCAACATGAACATCATTTTGGCCAGTGTAACGTTCAGGACCAATCAAATTTAAATCCAGACACAGGGACAGGAAGTGCTACATATGTGGATATAAAACTGGAAACACTGGACTGACCAAAGGTTGACTGTGAGTCTAAATGGTTGTTTGACTCTACATGTGGCCCCTGATGAATTTTCACATATGCTGCATTTACTGTACATTTACCGTACACACGGTTTCAGAATAGTAAAGCATTTCTAATCCCCTCGCTCTGCAGCAGGTGTATCCAAACCTTAGCCGTAGTCGACTACACAGTGCATGTGGGTGGAAGCCGCAGTGTTGTTCTGTTACAGCACCTCTGTAGTGGAAACGTGTGCCAGCCTAAGAGACGCAGTAAAAGGAGACAAGGACAGGTAAAGTATTGAATCAGGACGCCTCACTCTCTCTGTCGATGCTTTTTCCATTTTTTAAAAATTCACCAAAGGAGTGTCTCTCAAACTTTCCCGCACATGTCTGAATCATTCCCTGAGAGACGCAGATTCCCTGCTTTGCATCCTCCCGTCTCTTCCAAGGTCCTTCCTCTCACATCTCTGTTTTACTCCGTGCAACTACACGTTTTCCCTGTTCTTTTAACATCGTTTTTTTGCAGCAAAGGCGTGTCTGTTTGTCTGACAGGTGGAAGGAGGCATGTGATGGCGTCTAGAAAATAAAAGCCTCCTCGCTATTAGCACAGATGTTTGGATGCCTTTGAACGCCGCTGTTGATCAAGCCTTCCATGAGTTTTTTTGGCCATTGATGGGCCGCAGATGAGAGCGAGCGGGAGAGAAGAGAGAGCGAGGGAAACACAGAGAATAAAAAGTGAGACGCCTGATTTTTCAAAGCAATCAAACGAGACTTTGACTTTCTGGAGAAAACGCAGGTTTTCATCTCTGCAGCTCTCTTTTCATGAGGAGAAGTTGTTTGTTCCTGATGAAGCGTGATTCTCCAGTTTTGAAGACTGCACAGAGTGGCAGTCTTCTTTTCCTCCCAGTCATCTTAAAGTGAAAACATCTCATCTATATATAGTCTTTAGACACTGGGTTCGACTCCCGGCTCTGTTTGGTTCTGTCACATGGTGTGGATTCTGACAGCTGCCAGCAGAAAGGAACAGGCCCTCAGTCTGTCACACTGATGGGAAGCTTGATGTATGCTAATTAATTTTGTGAGTGTGTGTATGTTCTGTGTGTGAACACACTGGCTTGCGTAGGTCGGTTTTTGGGGGTTTCAATGTTAGCTAACATTCTACTGTGAGTGAAAAAAAACCATCTTTTTTGTCTTATTCTGTTGAAATGTCTTCATTTAGCTGCGTCTTTTCATCTGATCATTAAGGAGAAAACCTCT
Organism: Cynoglossus semilaevis; assembly: GCF_000523025.1. Taxonomy (NCBI): domain Eukaryota; kingdom Metazoa; phylum Chordata; class Actinopteri; order Pleuronectiformes; family Cynoglossidae; genus Cynoglossus; species Cynoglossus semilaevis. Next base: position 8,202,547 of record NC_024323.1, on the reverse strand, counting down.
GCTCTACTGTCTGCTCACGCTGCAGTCGTTCCTGCAACTACTGCTCACGTGCCGTTATTGGGTCACAGCAAAAAAAAAAACAAAAAACAAAAAACAAAATCCTTGTAAATAAGTAAAACGTGTTTGTGGCAGATGGCACAAATATTTTCAAGTCTTGCGAATCGTTTCCAGATGCTGTATCAGATTTTCGTTCACTGACTGTATGCTAATGAAGTCCTGATTTTCTCAGGTTTTTTTTTTTATATTTGTACATTAAAAAGCAGTGTGACACAGTACCCAATCAGCAGTCAAATAAAATGGTTGTCCTGTGCTGGCACAGAGGCATTAATGAGCAAAACATGGATCATTTTCAGATGGTTGGCTAACTCTGCTCATCTGAAGTCAAACTACGCTTCGACTGTTCTAGGTGGTTACAGTCACAGTCTGAGATGATCAGGAATTCGATACATTCTCCTTATAGGAGAGTCAAAGCAGAAGACCCCAGCTTTATAGGAGTATAAAAACACATGTTTTTTAAAAAACATATGTACAGAAAGATATTTGTAATAAACCGACCATCAAACAAGAACATATGTTCAGAGGAATGCAAAGAGTTTCAGGGACTGCACTCTGTAAACTCATTTGGTTCTTTAGTTCACGGCCTTCTGTTTGGGAGGGGTTCATTAAGCGTTGACATAATTGTAGATTTTATCATTTATAATTCTATTTTGAATATGTAAAAGTTGACTGTAATTTCATTTTGAATATGTAAAAGTTGACTGTAGCTTCAACTTAGACCAAAAAAGTCCTTGGAAAAAAGGCCCTTCTTTTACCAAAACTTAAAAAAACCTATGATGTACAGATGAGGGCATAGAAGATTCCAGACAATCTGTGATGACTGCATGTTCTCCTATGGACACTCCTGCACACCTGCAGCTGTTCAAAGTATATCAGTAGTACCAGAGTGTGTATTTTGTATAAGCTAAAGATGGAAACCTGCGTCCGCAGTGTATACTCCCATGCTACGCTCTTGATGTGGACGTCCACGTATACTTACATTTGTTGAGTCTACATCGTGTCCACACATCAACAATGCTACAAAAGGCTGGAACAGCTGTGTGTGAACGTGTTTACATGGCAGTGACACTGAGGCTTCAGTCATAGGAAACAATGTGCAGCGCCTCTGGGAGCGGGTCACTGACCCACACCTCCTAAAATCCACTGACCCCTCTCTGCAGATTTATGACAGTCACACACACCGAGGTGTGTGATGAGTGTGTGAAGTGTGTACAAGGGTCGGTGGGTGGATCAGAGGGGGACAGGAGAATGAATGACTCCGGTCTACATACCAGGCTACAAAGACGTGCCTCCTGTGTGAGCGCAGTCATTATTGCTTTCTTCTCTGTGTGTGTCAAGGTCAAAACAGAGCCTGATTACAGGGCATTCTGTAGAGCCATGGGGAGTGTGTGTGCATGCAGAGGCTTCCCTCTGAACACAGGCGGTGGTGGCCTTCCTGGCCCTAGGCGCTGGCTCTTGAAGCCAAATCTCAAGGAATTTGCGAAATATGCGAGGGGGCACATCTCCAGCTCTGAGCAGGAGGACGGTGAAGCGTCGATGGGGAGACGACGACCGGATTAGAAGTGTTTTAGGATCGGCTGCTATGAAGATGGAGAATCAAGAGTGAGGAACAAGGTGCATTAGAGATGTGTATGTAGTAAATGTCAGTTAAGGTATTCAAGAATCTTTGCAGCAGTGTGTGTGGGGGGGGGTGGAATTAATAAGTCACAGGAACGTTGTGTGCTGTCGAGAAGAAAAAGAAGTGCAATGAAAGAACCGAGAGCGGCAGATGGAAAAAGTTTGAGGGAGTGATGCAACACTAATCGTGAGAAGCAAATAGACTTGAGAGAGAGACATCTTGCCTCTGTTGTACAGGCCTGACAAGGATGGATGAGAGAGGAGTGGGGAGGGGAGAGGAGGGGATGAGAGGGAGGGAGGGAGAGAGAGAGGGAGCGTCTGCATTACCTTCTCCTCTGTCTCCAGCTCTTTGCTGAGGAGTTTCTTTTCTGAGCTGTGCAGCTGCCTCTGAAGAGTTTCCACCTTTTTCTGCAGAGCCTGGGGAAACAGTCAGACACAGAGAGTCAGCGCTGTCAGCTGACCGACGGAGAGGAGAGGAGAGCAACTCCAGATCTGTGGAGTGCAACGTGCAACATGCTGGTCTAGAATTACCGCGGTGAAGGGAAACACAAAGGTAGATGAACTTGTGAACTCGTGTTTACACAGGGACACAAAACAAGGCCCCGCCGGGGGAATTGGACCTTCTGTGGCCTATGAGGAGCTGGGATTCTTCAACAGTAGAGTATGGAGGAATATCTTTTAAAAAATAAACAATAGGATCATGTTGAAAAAAAACCCCCAAAACGTTAGGGACCGTATTCACCTGCAGGGGCACCACTAAAAGTTCAAGAGTTGTTGATGGAAGAATAAGGTGTGTGTGTGTGTTTGTGTGTAAGAAGGTGACTTCCATATTGGGTGTGAGTAGCTTAGCATATTAGCTTAGCTGCTTTAAATCTCTAAAGTAAGAATGTGCTTTTTTTAATATTATGGTTTGTATTTCAAACAGAGAAGAAACCTCTGCTTTCGCTGATGGAGGTGTACAGCTCCACAAAAGAGCTGATTTCTGCGCTACATTTGTCTGGCTAATGTTTTCTGAGACAAAGAAATCACATCATAATGCAGTACCTGAAACGATCGCACTTTCACCCACGGAGCTGATAAAGAAGTATGAGTTCCTCAGATTGAGGTAAGAAAGACGAAGAGAACTGCCCTGCGTGTGCCTGAATGTTCGAGGCTATTTTCTGCCAGTAAATAATCGCAGAGGAAAGAAAGGAACAGTTCCTGCCCCCGACACAGAACCAGATGTTTAGAGTACACATATGGGCCCTTCCTTTCTGATTAGTCGGCAGGAAAAGAAAAGTGATGTATGTGCACGCACGTCAGTGCACAGACCTTATCACGAAGCACCACCGTGTATTCACACTTTCACACACACACACACATACACACACAAACTGTGAAGGACTCTGGTTCGTAGCAACACAGAAGTGTTTCTCCCCAGTGGAGTTGACTGAGCCCATTCAACTGACACAGACACAGACACAGCCACAGACAGAGAAAATGTAAAGACTTCAGAGGACCAACAGAGGACTTTGTTCAAGGCTCATCCAAAACCATGTTTAGTGGATTTTTTTCTTTCTCATTACATTTTAAAACTCCAAACATCCTGTTCTCACCAGAGCACAGCTCCACCACCTGAAGTCTACAGATGAAGTAACTCCTTGATTAACAAACATTCCAACTCTACATATCATGAGAGACTGATGACATGGGAGCAGACTGAGGTCAGTTTCACATCTGCAGCATGAAAGGCAGCTGGACTCCAGAACACTGATCCTGCTAATCAGACTATTTTTTTTTTAGGCAGTTGCAATCACATTTCAGCCCACGTCTGGAGCCCATGCACCGCGTTGCCTTCGGTTTCATCATTTCATTTTGTTTATTGGTGAATCAAAGGCTCAACAACACTAAAAAAAGAATTGTCTGTGCTGATGATGATACCGTTTAAGTAAGCTCACACACTGTGGAGGACAGAAGCCCCCCTCGGCTCTCGTCTCTTTTGGGAGGGTTCTTTGAGTGGGTGAAAGGTCAAAGTAGTCGGACAACACGCTATTTTATCAAACACAGTCATATGATACTGTAGAAAATGATTTTTTCTTATTGTTTACACTGATCTATTCATTTCTATATGGTGCCATGCGGCAACTCTAAAATTGACCATAGATGTTATTATCGATGGTTGTTTGGCCTTGCCATGGACTGGCTAACTGTCCAGGGTTACAAGACTTCACCTGTTGACTGCTGGGATTGTCTACTGCCCCCTGTAGTGGAAAATTAATAATGCATTTCTAAATGAGATTGATTTTTTTGTATAATTCAGTTAAATGATAACTTTTGTATTTTTTTTTTCATTTCATTTTTCATATGTTCATCCAGTTTTGTATCTGGGCGGTGATGCCAGTTCCAGGCAGCAGCACGGTTGATGAAGCGAGATCTGACTTTTGAAAAAACCAACCAGTGATTCAGTGCTTCGTGACACAGCGTTTCTGGACGAGGTCTTCTGGGAAGTGAAGCTGACTTGTGTGCCTCACTGCTGACACTGCTGCTCTCTTTCATGTGGCTTTTGTATGTGATGTGCTCAGAACAACTGCGAGAGGAGAGGTTCAACACTTGTCACTTCATTAATAGAAATATATCACATGACTGTGTCGATGAACACGAGCTCGTCATGAGTCAGAAAGGTCTGTGGAAATTAAGTAATTATCACCGTCTGGGGCGGCGGTTATTATTCAGAGATATTAAAGGCACGGGCTGGTGCACAGCAGTATCTACCCCACTGTCTCTGATGGACACCAAAGATATAAATAATTGACAGACACTGCAGACAGACTGGCTCAGCTCGTCTGATGAAGTTGTTTTTATGGCTTTTATAAACAGGAATTTCTTGAATAATTTATGGACAAACATCAGCGGAAAAAAAAACTCATGCACAAACCATTTCACTGAAAAAACTTTGAAGAAGACTTCTCCTTTACTGTTGATCCATTCATCTTCAACTTCCAGTCTGACTCCCACAAAGAGGTTCGTTATAAATCAACCAGAGTCTCAGGAGTTGGACGGATAATGTCATAAAACACTTCACTAATAATCTCTTGTTTCTGATCCCACGTTTTCAACTGCTTTTCAATAAAACACTGTTGTCAGAGATGGGCGTTCTAATGATATCTAGAGCGGATCAAATGATAAAACATGAACTGGCTAACGTTACCAGTGTTGCTACATCTCTTAGTTCGTTGTCAGCTAAAATGCACTCAACCATTATTCTCACGTTTCCTTTATATGAACTCATAATTTACAAAATGATTATTTACAAGTCTAAAATAGTAACTGTGCTTAAAATATCATTACCAATGCAATGCAACATGACAACAACATTTTAATTAATCACTCCGTGTTTACAGTTTTCCACTGTAATGTTAGCTGTATTCCCAAAGAACAATACGCTTGTTATCGGGATCCTTTTGCGTGACTATTTGGCCAAGAGAAAACCAGATAACCTGGTGAGTTGACATACAGAAATCGATGGTACGGAACACCAGCTGAGGTTTCCTCAGTCAGTATGGATTATTTAGGACAGTAAACAATAAACAATAATAATTTTTAGACAGAAGCCCATGTTGCATTGCACTTGTCGTGGTATCCTGAGTATGTGGTAGGTGTGGTCTGCAGACAAGACTGGATTTCAGTCTTAAACTGCTGGATTGTATTTTAACCCAGCGTGTTGACCCTGGTTTGGATGGATCAGATACTGCGTCTGCTGAACGTTCAAATCAACTGTAGTTTTCTACAAAACATATGAAGAAAATGCAGTTTTTTGCAGTGTGTAAAGCTGCAGCAATGAGTTTGACTAGGCATCATGACAAAAGTGTCTCCAGATGCTGATGGTTAGATGGTCTAGATCAGCCACACAGGCTGTGATTGGGCCAGAAGAAGAAGTCAGAAATTTGAACTTCTGTAAGAAAAGACAGAGACAAAGTCTGATGACGAGAGCGCGACACAAAAATCTGTCAACGTTGTGCATGACGTGACGGACAAGAAGTTATAACAGGAACTTGCAAAGAAGTGAGAATGAGCAACAGTGAAATGATGGAGACACGTGACCAGAGCGAGGAGAAAGGAGTCGACCCCCCCGCCCCCCCGTCAGCGATGCAGCTCTGCCTCTCATTCCAAAGTTTTGCTCAAAGGATTAGGGAGGCACACGTGCACGCAAGCTGCAGCAAACACTCCGCTCAGAGGCATCCGTGCAGGTATAGGCACGCATTAATATTAACAGTAAGAAGTTACACTGAGTCAAATGAGTACGCAGTTTTTGGATGTGTTCGCACACAAAAAGAAACCTGTGCACGCTGACACACACAGACACACCAATCCCTGAGTCATCTTTCCTGGGTGGTCTCACCGCTCAGATAAGGGGAGCAAGTTTCCCTAGGGTGAAGTTAAAGCAACAGAGGGCAGAGGAGAGAGAGGGAGGGAGGGAGGGAGGGAGGGAGAGAGAGACAGAGAGAGAGTGAGTGAGAAGCAGAGTAGGAAGAAAGGAGGGACGAGTGGGAGGAGGAGGAAAAAAAGGCCAGGGGCCTCTTTAAACTTGGTGTTTTGTTAGGAGCCGAGCGGCTCTTCATGTGCGGCGCGGCCTTCTATTTGCAGCGTGCTGTCAGAAGTTTCTCCCAAAGTCTGGATTAAAGAGATCCTCTAATGACACTGAGGCTGGACGACTTCAGACAGCAGAGAAAACCTCACACTGAACCGCCTCCAGCCAAGTACAAACACACACACACACACACACACACACACACACAGACATAGACATTTGAACATAAACACTCGTCTCACACACACACACAGACCAGCATCAGCTGAACAAGGCTGCGTGTGAGTGTGTGTGTGTGTGTTAGTCTACTGATCTAATGGTAAATAATAAAGGAGGTGCTAACCTCGAGGAGAGATGGATGGCCAGTGAGACGAGCACAGGCGCTCTTTTATCTGCAGTTTTATCAAAGGATTGTGGGAAAGGTAAAAAAGTGAGTGTAAGAGAAAGAGAGGCTAGAGGAGGAGGGAGAGAGAGGGGGAGAGAGGGGGGAGAGAGGTGTCCCTCCTGAGGTGTTAGAGAAGAGAAACTTTTGCCTTTTTTTCTGTCTGACGGTGTGTTAAAAAAAAAAAAAAGTGCTTTAGCTCAAAGGTTAGGGCCGTCTCCTGACAGACAGCTGTGATATCGGGATGAACCGAACGGCTTTTTGTACTTTTGATGATTTTCAGCACTTTGGTTTTTTTTTCTTCTCCCTCCAGAGTTGATTCCAACAGAAACACGTACACGTAGATACCTCCAAACCCATTCGTAATCCCGCGTCCTCGCGGTGGCACAGCTACAGTACGGGGGCACCTCGGTGCAGCACTCATGGAATGGGAGAGAAGACAATTGCCGCAGTAATGAAGACATGTTGCAACTGAGCTCTGCCCACAGGGAGAACACACTGTTCTCTATCTCTCCGTCTCCGACTCTTTCAGCTGCACTAGAAAGAGAATGTGGAATCGACACAGTAACACACACCATATGCGTCGCACATATGTTTGAGGGCTTTACACAAATTCTTTCTGTTTATCAGAGAATATATAATTCAACCGACTCCAAGGCTCTCCAAAGTGGAAAGCAGGCTAAAATACGTGTACAATCAGATGCAATAATCAGTGTTGGAGTGTGTGTGTTCCATAGACTGTTAATAAAAAAACGGACGTCTCTACTCTGATCCAGACTGGTTAAAAACACCGATGACATCACTCTTATTTCCACATGAAACTTTGACAGTGTTCAAACGGTCATACGGCCTGCAAACGTCAGGGCTCCTTAGTGGGATCTTCCTGTCGTGATCACATGGTGTTACTGGAAGAGGGAACATGTCTAACCACCAAGAGTTTTTCTGTACTTTGTATTAGGGCTGGTGGTTTAATGACTAATTTCCGTTTGTTGCCCTTGAAAGGAATACGTCCTCTATGAGCTGTTCTACTTCCCACGTTCCCTCGTAGCATCCTGGAATTTTATCTCTCACCTATTTCCTCCCCCTCTGATATGTGGATCAAACGCTGCCGGGAATCTGCCCACAGCTGGAGAAGTCATCAATCAGGCGACACAATGTGCACATGCATGGGCACATAACTGAGGCGTACAGTGACAGTGAAGGTCCTGGATGCTTCAAGGACGTTGATACTTCTCTTTATACCAACACATCGTAATGGGCAAGAAAAACAAACGGAAAAACCAGATCCGTGACGTAGTGGTTCTGAGCGTTCTGTGGAAGAGAACAATGGCCACACAGGCCAGTTCCAGGGAAGAGGTTTTCATAACCAAGATTAAACAGAGAGTGTTGGTGCTGAGTTAAATAAAACATGGCACTAAACAGAACAGAACCGTACGACTGAATAAATATTTGTTTAAAGTTCATGCTGTGTTTAGTCGACCAGAGCCTTGGTGAAATCCTGTGTACATTCGTTAGAAAGAGTTTGGAGTTTCACTGTTGTCGTTTATCTCCTAAAGACACAAAATCAATAGTTTCTCAAGGTATTTATTTTATTAGTTATCTGTGTGACTCAAACTACGGCCTCAACAAACACTGGTACTGATGTTCAAAGAGGGGGAGTCAAATGTTCTAAATTGTAATGTTCTACATTTTATTTACCAACCAATACTGAACCTTTCTATCAACTTACATTTGATTTACATCCAACCAATACTGAACCTTTCTATCAACACTGCTGAGTGACAACGACAAACTAAAGTCCATCTCTTCTTTTACTGCAAATCTAATGATAACTGCAATAAGATAAGTGCCCTCTGTTGGATCAAACTGTAACTACACATACACTTGAATCGTCAGTGTTGTCCCTGAGCTAAAATAAATATTAATACTTGGAATAAAAATGGACCGTCCTACTTGGTCCGGCATTTTTGCCAAACAAACAAGGTGTGTGTGGGTGGGTGTTGAGGGGTGAAAAATGATTCAATCAAAAATCCATTCATTCAACCATTGATGCAGGAAACATTTGTATTTTACACTTTGAAACAAAAAGAAAAAACAAAGTGACAGAAACACAGGTGGCTGAACAGACTTCAAGAAAACAAACTGGGCAGTTCAAGGTTGACATGAAGAATGTTTACACGTGTTGGAGGATGTGAACAGACACATGAACAAAGAAGAAACACACACACACACACACACACACACACACAGCTCGATAGAAGAAACTCTTTGCCTGTGCAACACAGAGTCTCCTGCACACCTGTTCTTGATCCACCGCTGCCTTTCCTTCCCACAGGCAAAGTCATCCTTTCAACCCCCACAGAAACTAATGCATATATAACTACAGAAGTACAGACAGACTGCAGCTGCTACAAGCAGCCCCCGAATCCGTGCACGCTCGCAAAACCTGCGCCGGGTGAGTGCGATTGTGTGCACTCAGCAAACTCGTCCTTTTGTCACCGACGTGCAGGCATTAAAGCAGAAGCAGCGGGATCAGATGGACTACATCTCAATATGACACCTGGCACTGTCCCCGCTGACAATACAGAGAGTGGACTCTGTGTCTTCAGTCTCGTCCTCTATCAGAGGGACGACAACGGTCACTGCTGCATAATGCAGTGTGTCTGCTGTCACCGCACCCACAGGACAACGAGCTTCTCTTTGACTAGAACTAGAAAGTACCGCAAGACGGGCGTTTGGATGTGAGGTGTGTATCAGCGTCTGTGTGTGTGTGTGTGTGTGTGTGTGTGTGTGAAAGCACAGGGTGTATGTGGGTGTTTGTCAGAGAAAGCAACGTTATTCAAAGATGTAGTGACAAGGGCACTAACTCAAAGCGATGTTTGTGGGCGAGCGTGAGGGACAGAAGGAGACGGATAAATACTTAGTGAGGAGAAAATAGAGGGGAGACGGAGACGGAGACGGAGAGAGGGAGAGAGAGAGAGGGAGAGTGAATGCAGGGCCGCGGATGAGAATGAGACATGAACAGTATGGGAAAGGTGTGTGTGTGTGTGTGTGTGTGTGCACGGGCCGCTGCGCACGGCAACATTCAGCAGGCAGAGAGACAGGAAGCAGTGCTGTGTGGAGCAGGAACAGCGCTGCTGATCAAAGCCCAGGCGGGTGACACTATGGGCGGAGAGCCATTGTTTATTCACCAGCCACCTCTCCTTTTTTGCAGGGTGAGGTGAGCATGTGTGCCTGTGAATGTGTGCTAGAGACAGACAGAGTTTGAGACAATAAAAAGTTAGAAGAAACAGAGAGAGAGAGAGAGAGAGAAAGGGGGAGGAAGAGAGAGGAGGTGTGTGTGTGTGTGTGTGTGTGTGTGTGTGTACCTTTCCTTTGGCAGCCTAATGTGGGCTTGAGGTCTGTCAGATTTGGCAGCTGCACATTTTTTGGGGAAGTGCACGCACTCAAACACACACACTCATTTCTCCAACCAGTACACGTGCGCACGCACACACACACACACTCAAAGGCACTGACTGTGCATATTGTCACACAGACATAAGTCAAGCACAGCAGTAATTCCAGTGACTCCACTATTAAAGTCCAACTACTGTGTCTCATCAAAGGAACGAGGAGGAAAGAGGAAAATCCGTCCACAAATGCAGACACTTCACCGAGACAACACATGTAGGGCAACAGATGACATCAGGAAGAAAACACCAGCCCAGAATACTGGATGCAGCCCAACACACAACACTGGCTTCTTCTATTTTGGCTCCCATTCCCCTTATCTGATATGAATAGACTGGACAGATGAAAGCAGACACCGGGCTTTCATCTGGCTTTCACCATCCGTGGTCCTTTGACACCGACCCAGTTTCGATGTATTAAAATTTGCCCAATCCTGCCTGGCCTGGTGTTAAGACAAAACTGGTGACCTAAATATATCAGGATCAGAGGCAGTGACCCACTCTCCACCCTGAACACCGTTCCATATACAACATCTGACATCACTAACACAATAAATACAACAAAAACAGAAACAAAGAGCAGATTTTCTATAACCACTAAAACCACCCACCAGGAGAGGGCGCTATAAGGACTTGAAAGCCCTTATCTTATTCTTATCCCAACAGTAAATTGTACAAGTTATTTAACATAGTCAGCAGATAAATGTGACGTTCAAATGTCCAAAAAGCTCTTAGGAAAATGCTATATTTTAGCCTTTTAGCTAATATAGGTTATTAGGAACAGTTCCCCAGAACACACACAAATATCAAAATATACCAAATAATACCACAAAATGATGGTTAATTAATAAAGTATTTTTTGTCTTGTGCTCACTAACTTTAGTGTATTAATTCAGTTAGCCTCAGACCAGGGGCTATGATGTTAGCATGTATGCTAAATAACCTAAATAGCCAATTTAAGTCGACACAGGCTGCTGTAATGCCTCTGTGGCTGCACAAGGAGACATCTGCAGCAGACTTAAATGTAAGGACCTTGAATGTCAGGCATGGATAGCAATGTTTTGTTTTTTTAAATGATTTCTAGACAAACTTACAGTGCAGCAAAAGTATTAAACGCAACATTGTTTGCAAATATCCTTGAATGTCAGGCATGGATAGAAATGTTTTGTTTTTTTAAATGATTTTTAGACAAACTTACAGTGCAGCAAAAGTACAGTCAAAGTACTGCAATACTCCACCAACACATCAATTATGCAAAAAAAAAAAAAACTGCACCTCCCAATAAGGAGCATACTTAACTGTATTACAGTCGTTCCAAAAAAGGTTTTTACGAGACACCGAGGTTTCTGCAGTTGAGCGCCACATTTAAGGTCGTCAGTACAGTAGCTCCACTGACGGAGCTAAATTTAGGCTAGAAAAGGCAGAACAGAGCTGTTAAAAAAGAGGAGGGAAAAAAGAGAGAGAGAGAGAGAGAGAGCTATCTGATCTGGCAGCAGAATGCAGTCAGAACAACTGTTTTGGGATTATCCCAATTCAAATGCAGAACTAACTTTGATGTTATTTTCTTCCCCACCCATTGTCTGAAGCCCCTCGCTCTCGCCATAATCCCAGCCCTTTGAAGTGATCAGCGTGGAAACAATGTCAGCGGGCGACACGCTCCCTGTGACGGCCCACTGACAGCTCTCCACCGCTCCTTTCTTTCTCTTCTTTATGTATCCTTCCTCTTTATTCTGTTTGTTTTTTTCAGTCCTCTGTTCTCCCTTCGTGTCCCGTCTCCACCTCCTCCTCTACTTTTTTAAGTCAACTTTACATCAACTCTGTCTCCCCTCCTTCACTTTGGTTTGCTCTGCTCACTGTTTGACTAATCTTACCTTCTTCCCCACTGACTCCCTGCTTCCCCTCATGTCTGGCTTTTAATAAGCAATTCAACCACTAATTGGAGTCTCATTAGCAGGTGGTTAATACAGCAGGGATCCTATTAATGAGGACGCAAATAATGGAAAGCGAGAGCGTCTGTCTGCTCACGCCCAAATCACCTGTGTCCTGTGCTTTACTGTAGACAGCGTGTGTGTTGCATTATTCTACAGAGAGACTCTAAACAACTCTGTTTGATTTACTGTGTGTGTGTGTGTGTGTGTGTAAGCAGGAACAGAGTCTCTTAAAGAGGAGATCCAACCCTCCTGAGGACGAGGACGGCATCCCGTGTGTGAACGACATTAACTAAGACTTTGTTGATTTGTTTAAAGACAAATTATAGAAAAAGTTGTTGGGTTCACCTGGGAATCTGCAGTGAACCTGCAGTATTTTGACTCACTTGACTTTGAGTCACAAACTAGAGGAAGAAGACCTGGCGTTTCAGCCATTCTACATGTGAGGGTTAGAGCTCGGGGCAATCACTTCAGAGGAAAACTGTCCGCTTTAGGAGAAAAGGTCCAGGCTGAGTGAGGAGGGGAAGGGGCTTCAAGGGCCCTGGAGGGAGAAGAGATCTGAAGGGAGGCTCACAGACTTCCCTCCTCACTACATGATGGAGCTGCGAGCACAAACACACAGGGTTTTGAGTTTGGCAACATGTCTTGATCCCAGACACAACAAGACGACTGCCACACCCAGCAGACTGTCAGTGTCCCAGAGTGGTGGCTGAGGAAGGATGCTGATTAAAATATCTCTTAAAAACTAGAGCAGGAATCTGCAGGAATCAGTTGGAAAGGAAAAGTAAAAAAAAATCATAGAAATAATAGGGACCACATTTATTGCACTAATATACTATTACTGAACAGAACAAAATAAAAAACAAGTCCAGGGAAGTGTTATAAATAACATGCAGTTTTGACATGTATTCACCAAAATACACTCAGCTTCCTGTGCTAGAGATTAGGTTTAATGCAAGAAGGAGAAGAAGCAGCAAACATGAGGAAAAATAAATAAAACTGATGCTAAAAAAAGGAGGCAGAGCGTAAATTTTGTGTGTAAAAAAGGATGACAGTAATGATATAGACTTAAGAAGTGGGGAGCGGCAGACAGAGCACACAAGCCACTTTAAGACACTGCCAGTTTCGCAAGTAGCCATAAAAGCGACAGAGCGCGTGCACACACGGTGACCGTGCGTCGACAAAAGAAGAGCGACCAGTGTTGACTCCATAAAAGTCAAAGGCAGACGGGGCTCTTCAGAAAGGACACAGTTTATTGACACACTCCAGCTCCAAACGTTTTCACTCTGCGAGTCTTTAAGCTTCAGATGGACACGGCAGAGACCGCAGGAGAGGTTTATAAGACCGCTGGGAGATAAGGCCGTCGTAACAATCTAGACTGACCAAAGTGAGGCGAGACTACTAAGAAACAGTGTTGGAATCTGCCTCAGTAATGTCAGTAATTATAAAGGAGTTGCCAAAAAACATGTGCTTCAATTGGCTGCATACTTTAGCCTTTCATCACCTGATGTGTTCAAGGACTGCATACAGAACAAGAGAACGCCACCAAAGCTGCAGGAGGAGTCTGAGGAAGTGCCAGTTTTCTAATGTTTCTCTGGTAAATCTCATGATCTAAATCAGTGGTTTTCAAAGTGGGTGGACATAAAAAAAGCAAAATAAACATAAGTATATTTTATATTATTTTTTATAACCATTTGTCGTGAGCTGTACAGTATAACACGTAAACTGCCATAATCATGTGATTGTCAAGTTTCCGATGATACCTGAAGGCACCTCGTGTGGCAGCTGCTTCAAATTCGGCATGATGATGTCACACCTGGCACCTGTTTTGGATCTGCTGTGCTGCTAAAGCTAGCATATAGCTAGCTAGCACATGTTGATCATTTTCTTATACTAAACAAATGTAATAATTATTGAATAGTGAATTAAAATAAGAAAAAAAAAATTCTCACATTCTAATAATTAATTTGTGTTTTGGAGTGTTGTCTGTTGTCTTACATCCAGAAGCTAAAGCTGTGGCGTTGTGTTAATGTTCTACTTTCCCCAGTACTGCCATCACAGCTGTGGATGTTTTTGTACCTGTTTTATCTTGAATGACTGAAGCTTGTTTATACTTACTTACTTACTTAGTATTATTATTATATTGACACACAATGGAAAAGTTTTGAAGCTCTATTTATACAGTAACATTTTTATGAAGTCTAAATTGCTTTCTTCCCATAATGCCAAGTGTATTTTCAGACACTGCTCTGTCATGTCAATCTGCTCTAGATGAACTGAAAACAAGTTTTTATATCATTATTTATGACTTACAACAAATTAACAACCAACGCTTTCAACAATGATTCAAATTCAACACCCTGACAACTTCACCGTGCATTTGATTTGTAGTATTATTGTTTCAACATTAAGGCTCGTCATCCATCAACTTTAAAACTCGTTTTCCTCAAAAGGAATTTAAAAATAAATATGTTCAAATCTTTTACCTTGGTGGTCTGATCAGCGTGGTGAGTCATCGTCTTCCTCTCCTCGTCCCATCGAGCGTTGGCCTCCGCCAGCTGCCGATCCATCGCCTGCTGGAGACGAACGGCCTCCATCTTGGAGTCGCACACCGACGTTTGCAGCTCTGCGATGAGCTGAAGGTGAGAAAAAAAAAAGTATTTAATTTTTCTTGATTTAATTAAATTACCGTTTGACGGAATGTGAGGTATATATTTGGCACCAAAGTTTTCTCCAAGGCTGGCAGTGATTTCAGGATGTGTGTGTCCCTAATATATCAAACTGTCTCAGCGTTTCATATTTATCCTGTCATCTTGTTCCCAGGTGGTGTGTTGTGTAAGTAAAAGTAGCCTAGTTTGTTCGGTAACTACAAAAGCAAACACAAAAGTGATTAAAATAGTTGACTGGGAATATCGTTCAACACTGTAATTAACGATGTTTATTTGTTGCCTGAGGCCACGGTGAGGGAGCTTTCAACTCCACAACATAAAGAAACCTCAAGTCAAAATTAGTTTGGCAGGTGTAGAGCTAAAAAAAAAACTTTTCAACTTGTGTGGCAAAATATTTCCACAAGCTACTGTACGATGTGATGTCTAAAAATTATAAATATTTTTAAAAATGTGACGTTGTGAGCAGATCCCTTTAATGGACCACTAGAAGTGTATGGAGGTGGGGTGTTCGTCTGCATCAGTTTACATGCTCATACAACGCCAGCTGGAACAATACATGGACAAGTGAATGCAACATAATCGACACAATTGTAACTAAATCATAACTAGTTCTAAAAGCAGGGACGGTAGAAAACACGGATCAGGGCAGAGAACAGCGACCAGGCCTTAACCTTCCCGGGCCTCCAACCTCTGTAAAACTGCCACAGATTCAGATGGAAGTAACATTTTCTTTCAAATTCAGCTTTCCCCAAAGTCTGTTTATTTCAAAGAACAGACAGAAGATAGAGCAAGCTGAGTGAAAAAAAGAACAGCGAGGAAGAAGAAGAAGAAGAAAATAGATGGGAAGGGGAAAAAGGAAAAAAAAAAAACCAACTTCCTTTTTGAAGAGCAGAGTGACTTTGTGTTGGTGAACTTGTGGTGCACACTAAGATGAAAAGGAACTGCCTGAGCTTTGAAATCCTGCAGTCAAAATTAACATTCTATTTAAGCCAATGTCAGGGAAAGGCAGGGGGAAGATGAGAGACAGTTAAAAAAGAGAGAGAGAGGAGAGAGGAGACGGGGAGAGAGAGGGAAAAAGGGGGCTGCTGGGGGCGCTGCTGCTAGCTCTGGGCTAGAAAGATAATTGTTTACTGTGTTCAAACTCTGGAGGACTAGCCCTGCTGGAATCTGCACGCTGTGTGGGAGTATGGGAGTTGGAGTGACGCGGGTCGACCACAGAAGGAGAGAGAGGGAGGGAGGGAGGGAGAGAGAGAGGGATGGAGACAGAACAGATTAGTCTTACTTTGTCAGTTGGGAGTCCACATGAAAGAAACAAATGGCACATTATTATCGGAGCTAAATTTCTGGGTGTAATAATTATTTCGCAATACTGACTGCCTGTATCTGCTGCTCTTCAGCCACAGGGCGGTGGTGGCACCCTTAACTACCCACAATTCAGCTGTCTGTCTTGTTATTCCTGTACACACACACACACACCGCAGCACCTTTCTCTGTCTGACAGCCAGCCTGGCTTTTTAAGTCTGTAATTGGTCTGGTCAGACGGTCTGTTTTCCCAGCCTGCTAGCATCTCTTTTTGGGGGGGCTAAAGGCAGGCTTACCTCTTCATGAACCTGAGGTTGAGAACAAGACAGGGTCAAACACCCTCATATGTGTCTGCATCCTGTTTGGCGTGGCAGTGTGTTCCTGTGTTGTCCTACCATCGACTGCTTCGACTCTCAGCTGCGCTGCTGTCATTTACATGTTCTTTTGTTTCCATCGTCGGAACTGAAACTGAAGAGAACTGATAGAGAGGCATAAAACAGCGAGCGGCACGGACCATTAAACACCACTACCAAACAATTCTTTCCGAGCCATTTCCCAGCTGCTCTCCTCAAATCCTGATTTTATAACTACGATCGACATCCGACACTCGTGTTAATCACAGCAGTTTCAGCAGCAACGAAGGGTTGTAAAATGATGAAGTCAGAGAGTAAAGATCAGCAGAATAATCCAGCTCACTTTATTACTCCTGCTGCTCACTGAACAAAGCAGTCGTAGGGATCAGTACTTTGCATTTGCAACACTGTGTTGGCAACAGTCTGGTGTTTGTCCCAAAACTGGCAACAACTGGCAAAGGATGTCAACAGGTGGGTCGGGGTCTTTAAAACGGTNNNCCTGCTGAAACGTCAAGGGAGGAAAGACAAAGATCTGATGGAAGCAAATACTAGTGTCAGCCCCGGGGGTGGGGGGGGGCAAGCCCCCAAAATATTGACATTTCAATAAATTAATAATTCAATAATTTGCTTGCTGATGTCGTGCAGGGTCGACAGTTTTAGAAATAAAGTTTGAGGAGTAATTTGAAGCAGACCAAAATAGGTGTTATATCTAAAGGGGGAGCTGCAGAAATTTTGAAAATTTTTTGTTCTGGGTTTTTCAATGGTTCTACTAAACACTGAAATCAAGTTTCTTTCAAATGTGTAGAAAATGTCGTGAAACCTGACAGACAGGAAACTTCAACGTAAATGTTGAGCATCGCTGAGAATGAATTACAGGAGGAAGACGTAAACAACCAGACGCTCTTTGATTATTACTCGCCTTAACGTGTGTGAGTTCGTGAAACTTTTTTACAACCAGCGTTGTGAGCAAATAAATGAGCTGTATTTGCATACAGCCTGAACTTCAACCTTTTTTTCCTGTAGAACATACTTTTTAGTGCAGCGGGCCTCCCATGGCAAATTCCTTCCGCCTCCCACCGCCTCCCACAGTAGACAGTCGGGGATAAAGTAATGATCTCCCACCAGTACCACCCACTGAAGCCTGATCATTAAGTGGGGAAAGAGCGCAGCCCTGCTCTGTTCACGGGTCACTCAGGAGGACCACTCGCAGCTAGCTGCTTAACACACAGGACTGGAGAGACACTAATTAGGGGAGCCTGTGTACGCTCTTCAGTGTGTGTGTGTGTGTGTGTGTTTGAAGGAGAGGCAGTTGCAGAGAAACAAAAGCAAAGAGATAATATGCATGAGAGAAGAGACGTCTGTGTGTTCATGTACAGACATATATTCTTGGTGGTGCGCCCCCCCCAGGATAATGTATAGCACGGTATGTTTTTAATTGGGCTATTAGCCATGCAGTTAAGCTGAAGAGCGATGCCCCCTGTCAGACACCGAGGGGCTAACGACTGGGGTTAGCCTTTGAGGTTCAAAGGCCTCTTGTTTACACTTGACTCAGTTGCCCCGAGGCGCTGCCAACCCAAACCCCCGCGTCCCACCTTTACCTTTAAAAACAAAGCCAAACAGGCCACAACAGACAGCCCTGCATTAATCACACCTATTAATACGTTTGCACAAAAACCTCCCAACACCTGGTTCACGTCCCTGTGGAGCAGCAC
>NC_024323.1:8183748-8184312 GCF_000523025.1 Cynoglossus semilaevis | reverse complement strand
GAGCAGCACGTTTCAGCACAGGTGTGAAAGAAAGGTTCTTGTTTGTTCAAGTCGCTTTCACTAAAACAGGGAAAAGGAGGAACGGTCAGTGGCTGCCGTGTCAGTGCTGCCGTGTCGGTGGCTGCCGTGTTGGTGCTGCCGTGTCAGTGGCTGCCGTGTCGGTGGCTGCAAACACAGCCTCCAAACTTCTTTGAAGTGGAACACTGAGTAACCTAATAAGCTACTGTTTTCTCACAACATCTGCTTGTCAGCGCTGCCTCTAACCCCGCCTCTGCCAGCCAACCAAGAAAAGAAGGAAAGGAAGAATGAAGCAAAAAAGGGAAATTAAAAAGAGAGAAAGAATGGAAGAAAGAAAGGAAGAAAAAAGAAAGAAAAGGGAGAAAGAAACCAAACCCCCTCACCTGGTAATTGGGTGCAATTACAGCCAAATAATCTCCTTTTATAATTGAAACTCTTCTTCATGTGTTAGCGGCCTAAGTTATTGTGCCTTTCTGTTGACAAAATCAAAAGTATAATTTGCTGATCAAGAGTTAGCATGTAGCTCATAAATCAAAACAAGAGAAT
>NC_024323.1:8173936-8183715 GCF_000523025.1 Cynoglossus semilaevis | reverse complement strand
GTCAGTGTAGATTGTAGATTTTAGCACAGTCTAGTGGTGATGTTATACATTGCTTTAATACCTCTGACCTTATTTTCCCCACACAAACATGTCAGAAACGTACGGTGAGACCACAGTTGGTATGTAGTTCTTCTACTGTCTAATGAAAATGTATGACATTTTAACCTGCTCTAAATGAGGTGGTTAATTACACTGACGAGTTTTTCACTTGTTCACCCACAAACAAACTGCAAAAAAATGGCTGTTACAATACAAGGCTAATGAGTTAAAAACTATCTCATTTTCAAGTAGTGACTGGAAACAACCACATCAGGGAGTCAGTGCAGGTACGAGTTCTCCAGCTCCTCCATTACTGCCTGTCCTGGCACACCAAAATCATTTTCAGACATATTCCTGACATTCCTTGGTGCTGGGATAGTATAAATGGCAGTTGTTCCCCAGGCAGGAAGTGGGTTTTAATTAACAATGCAATAACGTGGACGACAGGGGAGTGTAGGGAGGGAGAGAGAGAGAGAGAGAGACAGAGAGAGAGAGAGGAGAAGGAAGAAGAGTCATTACCTGGGCTGACTTGCTGAGTTTCACACTGCACTCCTTCTCCATCTGCTTCAATCTGCTGTTGGTCTGCAAGAACGAGAAGAAGAGTGTGAGGGACCGATGGAGAAACATGAAAACACGGTTGAAACTCCTGCTGCTGCGAAGAGCGCTGGCTGCACACGCTCTCAAATTGACCTCTGTCTCCTGGCAGTTTGTTCCTGCGGTGCCGGCCTGTGGCCCCCCTGGCACCGGGCCAGACCTGGAGCTCATGTGTGCCAGCAGGTAGTGACAGGGATGGTGCAGAGCGGGCACCGCTCCGCTCTGATCGCCTGCCAACAATTCATCACTTAACAAGACGTGCAATGGAGGAATTAAAACTTTGCTGCCAATTAGCTACAGGGAGGAAAAAAAAAACAGAAATGGCAGAGGGACAAAAAAAATTAAATAAAAAAATATAAATGATAGAATTGGAATAACAGTGGATAACAGTATTTTAGCTGCACCTGCACTGAGTGTCAACTTATTAATTGTTAGCAGGATGTTAATGGAAGAGGCCGAATGATGAAGTCAGATAATAATCAGTGATGGTGATGTCAGTGGTCCATAAAACTTTTTAATCTTACCATTGTCACCATTCTGGACACTGTGTTTTTTTAATTAGTGAAGTAACTATATAATTCTGTGCGTGGGTAAACACCACTCTGCTCTGCATCCCGGTGTTTCATCAGTGTTTGTCACTGACTCTTTGTTGATCACAGCTCTAACGTTTCCCCACAGATGTTCCACAATTCTAAGCTCTTTAAGAATCTCTAAAAGTTTCTGTCAGAGATAAGAGGGAAAACTTTTGATGAGGAACAAAGTACAACCCAACTTTTGGAAAACTTCCTGTTCAGGAAGCACATGTAGAGCTGTGCAGCTCCTGTGATAAGAAAGGCTAAAATTCCCCTTAAAATAGCTTTAAAATACACAGAAACACACACACACACACACACAGTCACACACAGATCCGTCTGGCTTTGAGCGAGAGCCCCTGACAGACAGACAACTCACTAACACACACGGTTTCATTGAACACACCCTCGTCGCCATCAACACCTGAGCTTCATTTGGACTCTTGCGCCTCATCCAAACACTTCCTGACAAACACTGCCGTCCGCTTTGAGCGGACACACCTGTCACCAGAGAAACACACACAAATCACCAAGGATACTGGGCCGTCTCCCTGCACCGGGACTGTTTTTTCCCCCGACTGGTTCGTCCCTGGAGGCCTTAAAGCAGCTGATGAGAGAGAGGGAGACAAAGAAGGCTGTAGGAACAGGCGAGAGAAAGAGCAGTGTGTGGGAGAGAAGCGCAAACGGAGTCCTTCGGTGGTTTTTTTCCCCTCCTCTACAGCTGACACATTTGTCTTCTCCCTTTACTGCTGCCGGGCTGCTCCGTGTTGGCTACAGCTCGGCTGAGGCGACACTGGAACAGTCAGAACGTGGTATTTTTAGCTACACCTGCACCGCCTGTCAACTTATTAATTGTTGGCAGGATGTTTTTCTTTCTTTCTTTCTTTATAAACCCAGATTATTGGTGAGAATAAACTGTTATCTTTGGTATTCCTAGATGTACAAACATGTTAAACTTTATTCACACTCAACTATCTATCAAAGGGTTAAATCACACCACCACAAATGCATGCTGGGTATTGAGATAATTTTACTTCAATGAAACCAAAATTCTTTTTCACAGTGTGTTTAAATAACAACATGTCTATCAACTGTGTATTCAGGCAACGACAAGCAATGAATAGACCAGTAGCTAGCTAGGAAAAATAAATGTGTAATTAATATGAAATATAGTTAAATGTTGCCATGTATGTGCATAGATAAGAACATAAGCACCACACATATATATATGTATTTATATAAAAACATATCATGTGCATAGATAAGTACATAAGCACCACACACATATATATGTATTTATATATAAACATATATATATATATTCCAATTTCCCATTTATCTCTCTATCTGTTTACATATATACACATACACTATATACCTATATATGTATATACTGTATATGTGTGTGTAACAGACTGTGACCTGATGATACTCACACATGAAGTATCAACTCACTGTCAGTGTGTACATAAAGATGCATAAAAATGAATGTTCTCTAAACACTGAGCCACGGCCTCAGACGGTGGGGGAGGAGCCAGTCCAGCATGACTCTGACAAATATATTAGACAATTAGGAAAACACTGAAATGCAGTTATGTGTGTGTGAGGTGTGTGTGTGTGTGTAGGCACTCTTAAAGACACTACCTGTGCCTTGCCAAAGGCACTTTTGTGCTGAAGGCAGTTTCACTCTCTTCAGTGGCCTCTTAATCGTAGCGTGTGGAGTGCGGCTGCTTTGAAGTGTGCGTGTGTGTGTGCGCGCGCGTGTGTGTTTTTGCACGTCGACAGGGTGGTGCATGTGTGTGTGTATTCAAGAGAGTAGAAAGGGATCTGAAGGAAAGGCAGGCAAGGCCTACCAGAACTTAATTAACAATCTGCAGTAGGAATCAGGGCACACACACACACTCACACACACACACTCACACACACACACACACGCCTGAGAAATGACAGGAGTGGCAAAATGCTGGGTGACAAACTCTTCTCTCTCTCTCTATTCCTTTCTCTCTCACACACTTGTTCATTAGTGAATACAGACGAGGTTGAACAGGAAACACAGTGAGCTCACATTTAATACAGGTTTAAACTCTGGTTCTATCCCTTTTAATCTGACCACTGAAGATCAACTGACACTGCTACAAAATACCCTTTTCAACAATATCCACATATAAACTCCCACAGAAGACAGAACAGAACAGAATAGAAAAATGTTCATATTTTTTTTGTTTATGTTTCATTCTCACCATTAGGTTCGTGATAATGGAATTGTTCTGGCTGCTCATGTTTCTGGTCTTTCTGAATGAGTTTTGTGTTTCTATGTTGACTGTCTTTTTTTCTGGTTTCCCACACAGACCAAATTCACGCAGTTCAGATTAACTGTTCACTCTCAATACTATACTCATACTAATCATTTTTTGTCCTTATTCCGTATGTGGCTCTGTGAATCCCTGTCAAAAGGATGTAGTCACAGTAAATACGTCACTGTCAAGTGTTAAACTACATTTAGTTTCTGTTTTCTTTTTTTTTTCTTGCTGAATGTTTAGATCCGCCTCAGTGTTCCAGGTGATGAGACAGAGAACAGGGTTGGACGGATCACACGGTGTCTTCTTCAGTGTCAACCCGCAACACACAGAACTCTGTAGTATATTCTCCCTTTTTTTTTTTTTTTTTTTTGCAGCAACCATTTCTCAACAAAGTGAATCTTTTCCCCATTGTTCCTCCAAAGCCTTCAGTTTCTGCGGTGTTTGTGAGCATTCAGAATGATTCTCTGTTCGCCACGCATGTCTCTCATAACAATTTGAGTTCAATGTGCCACAGAGAGAGAGCTGGGAGATGTTATTTGCTAGTTTGTCTGTAATCATTGCCGTCTCGCTGTTCTCGCCTCTGTATCTGTCTGAGCGAGGGAGAGGGTTGCTGCTGTAATGACAAGAGGCGTTATTTCCATTTCACAGGTTGCCATCACTGCCTGTCAGTAGTGATTCTCTTTCTTCTCGGTGTTGGTGTCGGTGCAACGCTACACACGCTGCAGACGCGTTAAATCCGAGGCACATATAGAGAACCAGTCGCAGATAAACATACATCAGAAACACAGACGCAACCGCACCACTCCAAATGTTAGGCAGTCACCGTGAACGCGCTCAACAGGCGACTTAGTGGTATCACAGAACCAATTACAGCCAACGTTATCAGTTCTTTTGCAGTCCACTGTGTATGAATTAGCAGCATCTAGTGGTGAAGTTACACCGGAGGAAGGATGTTGGGGTTTGATAGAACACACAAGAACTGTCAGGAGTCCCTTAAAGACACGATGTACTTAGTTTGTACAACTGAGTTGAGCTCTTCGAGTTAGTGTTTATTAAGGTAACTAACTCATGTTAGTAACACTGACAACCAAATCATCATCTGAGGCTAACACGTCTTTCAGGAGTCTGTTAACTTGGCTAATATTCCTAGCATCTATGGGAGTGAAGGGATGTAGGTTAGTGGAGATCAGCGACTCACGATTCCAGTAGTCCATTTTTAACATGTTTACTCTCTCCTATTGGACGCTGAACTCTGGTTCACCCGTGACAGAAAGTAGTCTTCCCCCTGATAGACTTGACTTTCTGTCTATTTATGCTTCCATCCTCCCTTTGATCAGTAAATCTGCCTGATGTTCAGATCAGGAACTTCAGCCCAAAACCACACAGCCTTCGTATCATGGTGTCCCACTTAAAGCTGCACTTCAAACCAAAGTGTAGTCTGCAGCGAGCAACACGACGGCGCTGCCTGATGCCATGTTTTAATGCGATTGAGAAAGTGTGTCGCTTCCCTCCCTCCTGTTGGATGACTTCAAAAAGTGAGCCAGGGAGCTGTGTGATGTTTTTTGGGGGGGATGACAGAACCTTTACTCTTTCATGTGCTTGTCACAGTCTCTCTCTCTCCCTCGCTCACTGCCGCTGGGTCTGATGGTGCACTGAGGAAACGATGAGCCCACATAAGTCTGGGCACGTGCTCATGCGCACCAGAATTACTTAGGTCTCGTGTGCCCCATCTATCTGCTGACATTAAATATGTAAAGATGTATATGTAATTTAAAGACACGGGTACAGCATGACGAACACCCAAACTTCCCTCTCTCCCCCTCCTCACATCAGATTGTTCTCCCTGCCTCACCTTCCCACTGCGTCCCAGTTAGTCAGTCAGTGAGGTGAGTGTGTGTGTGCTGCTCTTTGATCATCTCTCAGCCTGTGTTTCTCGTCTCCTCATCTAATCCACGACGGCCTGAAATAATGTGATTTGCTGTATCTCCAATTGACAGAGGACCCAAAAAACGACTATCTCATCAGTAACGACAGAGAAGAGAGGAAAAAAACAAGGGGACTGTGACGACAACCCTGCACCTTCTTGTCTTGGCTGAGGGACAAGTGGCAGGAATTCATACAGTGCTGTGCAACCCCCCCCTCCCCCGCAGCACTATTTTCTTCTTTGAAGTAGTGTATGTAAAACAAAGAAGTACAGGTAGGGCCGCATGGCCGCCAATGGCGAGGGTGCATGGAAAAAGTTCATTTATATATATATATAGTATCAGAAATCTGTGTTGTAATATTTGTTTTGCTAATTAACTTATTATCTTGCATTAGTTTAACTACATAACAGTTACTCAGGACACTTTAGAGATTTTTTTTTCTTTCTTTCTTCTCAGTGACAATAAGCAATTGAAGGGAAACATATGTGGTCTGTGGCCTAAAACTGAACATGTGAGGACTATTTTGAGCGTTTGGAAAGGCAGATAGGAATTTTTCAACTTTTTCTGCTTTTATAGACCACACAAACAGTTGACTAAATGTTAGAACGGGGGAATTGGTTGCATTTGTTTGCTGCAGGGAACACAAAAAAATGTCAATAGAGCCAGAAAAAAAACTTCAAATACATATAACTACAAACAAACTGGATTAGAGGAGGGGTCATTTGACCAGACTAGGGGGCGATATTAAGCTTGAAAATGCCACTAAATTTTGTTCAATGAATTTATTCTCTATTACAAAATTCCCTTTTGTGGCAGACACAAAAGAATTATTGAAATTGAGTTGCCTTATTTCGCCCTCCCCGTAACTGCTCCACGCTCCCCACATTGGGAACCACTGCTGTAACACAAGCGCAATTTCTATAAAAATACTCAGCTTCAAACAACTAAAAAAAAAAAAATGATGCAACCATTGTTTGCACAGCTTTACTAGATTTTCTTTTCGACTTAATTGTATAATGTGGAAAATAGGATGTGCATGTTCTGCAGTAAAGACTCTGGGTGGTCCGCTCACAAGTGCACCGGCCTAAATATGGATGTGAATACAACAAGAACACAGTGAAGGCACATTCAGATCCAATCAGTAAAACCACATTCAAGCGTGGTCGGAGACACGTGTGTCCACATGTGGAGAATAGTGTGAAAGTAGATGCATCTCCAGCCACATAAAAAGACTGCGCAGTCAGCTCTGAGCACAGCACAACAAACAAAGGCTATATACAGAAGATCTCCCTGTGCCAAACAACAGGAGTGAGGTTTTGAAGTCTGCGCCTGAGCTCTTGTACAAAATAACAGCTGCACTCCTCTTTGCCAGCTGCATCTCTGAGCACAAACACGTTTTTTTTCTTCTTCTTCTTCATGCAAACGTCACGATCTTCCAGAAATGGACAAAATAAGCTCTCGTTTCTCACACGTGAACTTAAACGCCATTTATGAGAATTTATGAATGAACTGCATGTGCATTAGATCAAGATGCAAAAATGAAAATGTGATTTTACATATACATTAATCAGTACTGTTCCTGACACACGTTTTGTTACGATGCTCTGGTAAAAAAAAGTCATTTTGTGAAAACGTAAGTAAATTTTGTGAACAGAAGTGAGAAGTTCAAGCTCCAGTGTAAGGAATGTCATGAAGGGCATGAGGCCGAACCATAGACATACCATACACTTGGAAAGAGTTGTTTTTATTTATTTATATATTTCCAAATATATGAATTTGTCTAATGCCAAAGAAACAAATAAAACCGCCTAAAGCTAGGGGCTAAAGTTTATTTACTCATTTTGCGTAACCTTTGTAACATTCAGCCTCTGATGAAATATTCCATGTATATATGTCAACGCATACATGCATATATTCACTATTCCCTGAAAACACCCACTGATATAATGCATTTCCTGGTCCTTCACCTCGAGCATTCCACACAACTCCTACGCTAAAGTAAGACCTAACAACTTTCACTTCTGCTCCGAGACATTTTTGACTGATTTATATTTCTGCAAACACTTGTTTGCTGCTTGGAGAGCTGCTACCTTAGCATTCCTGTTCCTCCGTGTTCCAGGATTATCTTATCCCTGTTCTCCTGCAAACTGCAACAAACTTTGTGTCCTCCATCCATCCATCCATCCATCCATCCATCCATCTATTGTGATGTCAAACATCATTATGTCTAAAATAACACTTTATATTTATTTCAAGTTATCGGTTGCTGTAGTGCAGTAGTCCCAGGTAACTATCAGAACCCACCTGTCCCTCTGACTGCACACACATACTCTTCCGACACAGTTCAAAGAGCCACACCCTCCAGACGAAGAGTAAATATGATTTTAAGGCTCCTTTTGTCGTACATGAGCTGAAAAGAATCCAAACAAAGAAGCTTTTCCTCACTAACTAAACTGTTATTGTCATGTCCCTGAACACAGAAGAGTGTGTGCCGCAGAGCCACGCTGAGATCTGGTCGGACTGTAAACCCTAACGTTCGAGGCTCTGCTGCAACTTGAAGGCAGGAGGGTGAGACGGGGGACGGCAGGTGGACGGCAGGGGGGGTGTGAGGGGGGATAAGGAAGTTAGATAAGGAGGTGGTGTGGGTGAGAGGCATATAACTGTGAGCCAAAGATGAGGTGCATTTATCTGAGTCAGCTTCACAGACCCCTCTGTGTGTGTGTGTGTGTGTGTGTCTCTCTGTTTGTGGAAACTGAAATAAATGGACTGATCTGAGTCTGTGTTATCATCCACACTTACATTTCCACCAGCTCCACTGCCTCCTCCTAAAACAACAGCCATTCCCCATGTAATCCCTCCCCCTCTCTCTCTCTCTCTCTCACCCGTCATCTTACCCTTAAACGAATGTGTCTTTGATGAGAAACCATTCATGGATTTAATGGAATTCTCTAGCCTTTTTTCCTGGATCTGGGAGATGTGTTTAGGAAAAAAAAGCCCAGCCCAGGCTTCACTTCCTCACAGCACAGTGCACTGCAGCGGACAGCATTTCTGCTGGCTTCAAACGAATGAGAAATTTCCAGCTTACAGAACAGGTCAATATAGATCTGAGGCCTGGCTGACATCAGTCCCATGTGAAGGGAAAAAAAGTGAATGCAACTTTTTTTTTTCTTATTTCTGCCCACTACGAAGTAAAACCAACGGACAGACTGGGATATAGAAAGATGTTCAATCTTTGGTGAGGATTTTTGTAGAAGCTTTGAATTTCTATTATATACATACATATATAAAGTCAGCTGAAATTCATATATAACTAAAACCTATTGCAAAATTCATCCTCACATTTTTCCTTTTTTCTTTAACCCATAGCCTAGTTTCCCAAATAGCTGTAGGTTGTCGTTTCACTCTGAGGAAAAAGATTAAAACGTAATAGTGACAGCCTTCACATCTGAAATTGGGGACAGATTCTCTTGGTTCCTTCTCGCCTCAGTTTCATTTGGATCCTAAATGGCTGCTGTTTTTCTCTTAAACGCCTGTTTCTGGGGTTAATTCTACACACGTGGAGTAAAAATGGAGGAGTCTGTGGAAAAAATGCCGTCTTTGATGGGGCCTGCTGAGGGATAAGGTTCTGATCAACACCGTCCTGGGTCAGATTCCTGTTAAACCAGACCAGGATTATGGGAGATTTCCCGCCTCTGGGTGTAGTCGCCACAAAGGCGGGAAAGCAAACATTACACAAAAAGGTCAGAGAAGAAAAATAAAATTCTAAAAAGATGAGATGTCAGGTGACAGCCCCAGAGTGATGTTTGGATTCTGAAGTTGCTTCCTGCCTCAGGAAGTCGTTACATCTCTACTCCCCTCACTGACATTTTCTGCCATAATGTAACCAGCTCACTGTCTTCCTGGACGCTGACCTCTGTTACCCACCTTTTCCTCGGTCGCATCCCTCTCCTGTCGGTGGCTTCTCTCGAGGTCGCTACGGATGCGCTCCATATCGGAGCGGAGTCGGTTCAGTGCTGCCTCCTTGTCCAGGAAAGCCCTCTGCTTCTCCTTGTCCCCAATGGCTGCCAGCTCTGCCAGATGCTGCCTGTGCTGGGTGTGGGCTGCTTGAAGTTCATCACGTAGATTTGACAACTGAGCTTCCAAAGCAGAAATGGTCTGAAAACAGACACAAAAGAGGGATTTTACAAGTCAACATATGAAACCTTCCTGTTCAGGGCAGTTAGCAGGAAAGTTTCAGGAACATTCTCCCTGTTCTTCCCTGGACATGAGTGGGTGGCTGCCGTGACCTGACCTCTCTGTCTCTGTTTAAACTGCTCAGCTCTGAGTTTTGCCCCGAAGAGCTCTTTACC
>NC_024323.1:8160502-8173887 GCF_000523025.1 Cynoglossus semilaevis | reverse complement strand
AGTGAAAAGTGAGAGTGAAATGAAGTTACGTCTCAAGACGCTGAAAAAAAAAAAAAAAAAAGAAAGAAAATGGAGATTGAGAGGGAAGCTTAGGAGACGACACATGCCGCCCTTCTCTTCAATCCAGTTTTTTAAAAATCTGTTAAATATCAAATAATTGACAGCCTGGCAGAGCGGCAAATATAAATAACAAAGACCGACAGAAGAATAAAGCCGTCAGGAGAATTAAAGTAACCTCAAAGCCGTGGAAATGAGGTCAAGCCATGAAGATGAAAACAAAGTTGTTCCATACGCTTAATGTAATGTGGAGAATGAGTATAAACATGAGGATAAACATGTCTTTACCTTGTGACTTTTCCTAATTAAATAACATTTTTGATACAGGAAAAGACGATACAAGACAATTAGGGCCTCGGGAATTTTTAGTTTTCCATATTCAGGCACATTCCATTCGACAAATAAATAGAAGCTCTAAATTAAAAGTGATGCAGATTATTTTTAAATTATTAAATGTTTTAAAAAAAAGTATTAAAAAGCATTGTTATCCTCAGGGGCCCGTTGCCCTTAACTAATACCACAAAGTTCATTTTTCTAGCACAGCACGGCAGACGTGCCACTTCCTTCTGGTTTCTAATGTGTTTACAGCTTGTGTTACAGGTTTCACGGTTTAAATAAAGATATTTTACACCAATTATCAGGACATCACAAGTTCACTGTCCCTAAATATTTGTGAGCATTACATGTAACAGTGAGAAGGTGATTCCACTGAGAAGACAACACAGTGTAGGAGGCAGTGAGAGGCACATTCTAGTTGCTGGGTTTCACTCTTCCCAACCAGTGCATGTTTGCCCCAGATATTCCACATCATTATTCCTCTTCCTGCATGACTCTATTTCTTAATTTGGTTTTCACCGTGAGCTCTGCCTCCCGCCCCCCTCCCTCTCGCTAAAATCCTGGGCATCCGAGGACAACGTCATGCGAAGTCAATCCGACTCAAAGTGTCTAAATTCTTTTTTTAAGCTGGAGCTGGGGAGAATTAAAGTGACTTCAAAGGAGTGTCACAAAAACAGGCAGCTGCCGCGGCTCCGTGTGATTCTACCCTCCTACGCTGGCACGTCCACAGACGTTTGTGTACGCAGACACACAACAGCACACATGGTCTGGCTGTCACACTCACATGACGGCGTGCAAAAACATTCAGAGTGAGTAAGGTTTAAAAAGAAAAAGAATGTTTCCATCTCCTAATCACTGCGCACCACTCTCACTCACTCCCAACAGTCTCGTCACTCTGCTATTAGCTTGAAGGGCGAGCAGCTATCAGATCAGAACACAGCAGACTAGAGTGGGAAAATGTCTCCGGAACAAAATGATTGTCTTGATTTGTCGTGTGAAATGAAGCTAGAGTATCATTTCTGGAGCTGCGGCATTGGCAGTGACAAGTCAGACACTTGAGAGGAGGAAGAAATGGTTGATTTCTGGAAGGGAAGACTTCACTTTTTAACATGCTGGAGATGGAGCTCTGTGCAGTAACTTGAAATGACATTATAAATGTGTGAAAGAAACCATATCAGGTCACAATGTGTCAGAAGAAAAGATCATAAAAGACTGGAAGGACTGGGACACGAGTGGACACACGGCTCACAGTGTCCCGAGTCCTTTCAAAGCACTTCCTGCTACAGGATCCAACAAAATTCAATTATTAACAAACTATCTATGCCAGGGGTCTCAAACCCCTGGCCCGGGGCCCACTTCTGGCCCCCAAAAAAACCTAGCATGTGGTCAATGACTAAATGTCAAAATTTAAGATTTTTGCTCTTCAAAAAAAAAAAAAAAAATCACTGATGTGGCATCAATGGAATGATGGAAGCAGCAGTGGCCCTCAACTAAGTCTGAGACCCCTGTACTGTTTCTGTTACAGTCAAAGAGAACATGTTTGTCGTAACTTCCTGACTGGAATATCACAGTTCTGCTGTACCACCCTGTAGGGTTCCGTTGTTGGCCCTGACGGTCTTTCTGGAACAATACATTTTCTGATTTACGAGCCAAAAGCTGAAACCTCAAACCTGGTGAAATACATTTTCTGATTTATGAGCCAAAAGCTGAAACCTCAAACCTGGCTACCTTTATTTCCCTGTCGTGAAAAGTGGAAATAATTTACTATTATCATGAAAAGTCCGTTTATTGTGGTAAACACTGTGTTGGAAGTGAAAATATATTAGTGTTTAATAACCAAACAAAATGAATTGCTGATGACCTTCTTCACAGTGGCTGTTTACTAAACACAGGCGTAACTAATAACACTGATAATAGCTCTATTCAATCTACACATGCCAGTGCCATTATCCCTGTATTGTGTTTTGTCTCAGGACACACCTAAGAGGAACAGTTTAGTTATTTAAGTTACACCTGTGCTCCTCTGGGAATCAGGACTCGAATGTCTGTTCTGAGAAAACTCTCATCGTAAATGTAATTATCTGTAATGAAAGGCTTCGCAAATTCATTAATCAAAATGAATGGCATTCTTATGAAAGAAATATTTAATAATAATAAAAAAGAGCCAGTTTGATAGTCAATCTGTAGACATACATATAAATGTTGTCATCTCTACAACATCCAAGTTGTAGTTACAGCTAAAAAGATTTTATATTAAGAATGTTTTTATTTTTAATCTGGATTATTCTGGACTGGCTTGGACCGCTGCCAGATACCAAAGCTAACATTAGCGGTGGTATCTGGACTTAGCATCGCATCAATACTACAGTGATTAGAAAACTACTTTGTTGTATATTTGCACACAGCCATTTTAATGTTGTGAAATGTTTCTTTTAAAAAATGTTCCTTATTGGCAATCATACATTAAGTGCATTACTGCCACCTACTGGGCTGGAGTTCGTAATTTGAGAGTAACACCTTGACAAAACCTGCTGTTATTTCTCTTTTTGTACCAGCACGAAACAGGAAAGAAATTTTTTGGTCATTTTAAGAACGGCAATTTATATATCGAAACAGGAAAGAAATTGTCATTTTAAGAACGGCAATTTATATATTGAATAATCACGGTTAATCAGCATTTAATTAATTGGCAGTCCTGGTCTTTAACCACACAGTCTATGAATCAGTTCTGTTGTCAGCAAGATACAACTTTGCCAAAATCCAGGGTGTGATGTGGTGACAAACAGAACGTCTTCACCCATGGAAAGGGACGCTCCGACAGCTGAAACATTAGACTGGTGACAGCACACGCTGATTACTCTACCTGTGATCAGGTGTTGACAACAACAACATCAATAAAGCAATACGTTGTAACACAAATTCTGAGAAGTGTGTGTTAAGATGAAAGGAAATTATTTAAAGAATCACAGACACACACCGCAGCTCCGTGGAACACTGGGTAAGAACAAAAGGCTCACTTGACAATTTAAGGTCTCTGGGACCAAACATTTGAAAAACAACACACACACACACACACACACACAGGGACAATCAATGTCCATGCTGCACTGACTGTCCGCCTTTGTCTCGTCATCACAAATCCTCTTATCTCAGACTTCAGTCTGTCATCACCCTCTTCATTTGACTCACTCTAATCATACACCAAAGATTGAAAGGCTTTGAAAAAAAAAAAAAAAAAAGAGAGCGAAGTTATTTAGTCCATCACGGCCCAGAAGAAAGACCCTCACAGGGCTGCTGAGTTGTCAAACGCTGTTTGAAGTCCACGTCATATGTGCGTGTGTTCTTTGCAGAATACAAACAAAAAACATTAATATTCAGGTAAACATCACCTAAGAAGTGTTCTTCGGGAGAGCTCGGAGTAAAAAAAAAAATCGCATCGCTCGCAATCTTTTGTGTACCAATAACATCAATAAGGTTAAGCCGCAAAGTAAATATCAGTGTGATAGATTTCGTTTTGGAAACACTTGGTGTACATGTGTGCACACTGCAACCTACAGTGGGCAGTATTTAGCAAACAGAACAACACAGCACCTCCTGCAGGCAGACATGATTTATCAGCAAAATATGTCATCACCGTGGACTGATGGCAAAATATATGGATGCAGGTTAATGCTACTGTAATCTGATGAAGTTGTACTGAGTCACAGAGGTACGTCCAGGGAATCACAGCTACAGATAAGAAAATGATCCCCACGTCGTTACTGCTTTTTATTTATTACAGTCTCAGAGTGGTTCATCGTTTACTGTTTTTAATTTTAAATTATTATTATTATTATTATAGACAATCTGCATCCTATTTCCACATTTTACTTTTGCAGATAGTAGGTCAACACTTCAAGTATTCGAGTATTGAGAAAAGAGGGAGCATGAACATATGAGCACATATGTATTTTGAAAGTAATCCACTAAAACAATTAAGATGTGTATGAGTATCTCGGTAAACCATTTATATTTCAAGATTAAAGGGATTCCAAACTCTGTTTCATTAAATTAGGCCTGGCTTAGACTGAACTCCTGTCCAGGACACGTGTGTCAGGTGGTGGGGAACGTCTCCACCGGGGGCGCAGTGACAGTGTCTCCTCTAACAGACAGTCCAGCTGAATGAGTACACTGTCCCTGTTCAAGGCGGTCCTGGTCTCCTCCGGTCCAGTCGCTACGACTCGTTGCCTCTGCTGCTCAAACACAAGGCAGGAGTCAGGAATGCTATTTATTTCTGTGCCACCACATCAAGGAGAATGAGTGTCTCTTACTCATCCTGAGTGTGTGTGTGTGTGACTGACATCCAGTGTTCCTTCATCCAAACTCCTTGCTGTTACTGTTACTGTCCTTCCAGTGATTCCAGGAAGACAAACCAAAAGCGCAAAAAAAAAAAAAAAACAACAAAAAATAACCAAAAAAACCCAAAAACCTCCTGATATAATACGAGCTTTGTGTTCCTTTTCCAGGAAAACATATCTGCTGCCTATTACTGACATGTCAATAAATGATAATATAACTGTCTGCGCAGAATGTTTTTGTTCAAGGCTCTGGAAAAAAACACAAGGACGTCCAAAATCACAGGAAATTGAAGACAAGACGCTGCAGCGTGAGCTGGAAAGCAAATATTCCGCTTGGATCTTGACAGTAAATTGACTTTGTCACAGAGAGGATGTCAGTGAAGGGCCTTCCTTGCTGTGGGTGAGTGCTAATGTGACGGGGGAGAGTTCTCAAGGGGTAAACAACCTTGGTTGTGCAAAAGTGTTAAATAATAAGTGAACGTGTTGAATTTAAATCATCTCCTCTTCATAAACGCTGCGTCAACTTCTAGACATTTTAATAGCACGTCACTGAACGCAACCTGTGTAGGAAGTCAAGCTTTTCCACATTAACGTCAGTTTATTTTAAAATCCTATAAGCCTGTCCTTGGTATTTTCCAGAGAAAGGGAAAGAAGTGGATTTTTTTGTCATGTTTACATCTGATACACCAGAAAAAAAATCTCCTTTTAAATCACATGAGCAAACAGGATGAGATGATATAAGTTGGGTTTTTGTCACAATCATTAAAAAAATCATTAATAGAAGATTTTTTTATAGGAAATTCAGGAAAGTCAACAAACACTGTGATACAAACGGAGGTTTTGGTATTTCGTAGGATATAATGATATAAACGGAGGTTTTGGTATTTCGTAGGATCGTCCAGTAGTTTCATAAATGACCAAAGATCACGGAGGGGAAAAACATTCACGTGTGTCAAAAATAATGTTGCATTTGACCAAAAATGTTTTAAAAGTAAATCATTGTTGCTCAAACGAGACTTTACCGCACTGTGGCAGTAAAAACGTACGACATGAACAGCGGTTGATATTAGAGCAAGGCGCCGTCTCTGCGGAGAACTTAGCGGGAAACAAAATTATTTCAACAATAAATACAAATCCACCTGATTTCAATAAGATGACGAGGACGAATCCATTTGTGATAAAAGGCTCAGACACATCTCCAGGCTGAGTGGGGGGGTGGATTTAGCAAATGGTTTCCCACAGAGATGCCGGGCTCGACCAGACGGCGGAAACTGAACCGAGGGCACGAGCTCACGACCTGCTGCTGTTTTAGCTAAATGGAAACTGAGTTTCTTCTTATTGTCAGAGATGTCAAGACACGAACCTCATGCACGAATGTGGTTGTTTAAGCTGTTTGAAGAAATGGCCACCATTTCCCAGTCATAACAGAAGGATACCTGCGGTGAAAGGGCAACGCCACGCAGACTCAGGCGGCGCTGAAAGCCGCTTGACGCTGGTCTGCGACCGTAAATTGTAAAGCGAAAAAATATTCAGCCCAGGATTTTGGAATTAAAACAGTTTGTTTACTGTAACTTTTTTCATTGTTATATTTGTTTAATATTTGGAACTTGTTTTTGAAAAACAGTAAAAGGCTCTTGATTTATGATTTAACTTTTTTTAAATGGAAGGAAAAAATGTCACAAACAGTAATTCTTAAAAATAAAAAAAAATTTTAAAAAATGCTCATAACCCGCTGCGAAACATCAGTGGGACAAAATACGACAGGGTTCGTCGCGGTAGAGTCAGCATGTGTGTGCAAACATGGATCAGTGAAGACCCCCTACCTGGGCATCGCGCTTCTTCCACTCCTGGGTGTGCTGCTGGTGCTGCTGTAAGGCGGCCCTGGCCTCCCTCTGCAGGCTGCTCACCTCCCGCTGCTGATCCTGGACCAGGCGGTCCTTCTCCATGCTGTGCTGCTGCTGTAGCCGCGTCCTCTCTTGCTCATTCTGCGCGCTCTGCTCAGCCATCTGATTGGACAAGCACGCAAGGAGAGACTTCATCAGCCAACACAAACTCGGAGCAAACCCCTGTCGTCATGACAACTTGTCCATCCACCAATCCATCCGTCCTTTCAGCATCCTTCATCCCGATGGCGCTCCCTCACCTCAAACGCCCGTCTGTCCAAACGGTTTGGGAAAAATTGGTGGAGGACAAAACACGAGAAAAGTTTCTCTGCTGCCCCCACGGACAACACGATGGTATGTGTTTACATCCGACTCTCCACCACTCCCCCACCCTCCCACCTCTGCTGCCAATTCCATGGACTGTCCCTCAATCTCCTGTTCCTCTCTCTCTTTTTAAGTCTCCCCCCCGACAACTATTACGAAATCGGCGTATAAAAGAGTTTGGACTAGGCTTGCAAGCTGGCAGGGGTTAGCCATCTGGCAGTAATCGCTACCCACTGCCCCATGCTATGCGTCTGACAGCATGCGAAAATCGGCTTAGGCAGGGAATTCGAAAACGGTTATGAAGTGAATCAAATAAAAACCAAAAGTGTCATAAGGACACAATGTAAAGCCATTCGTTTCCCAAGTTTAACAGTATTTTATGACTCTTAGAGCGCTCGCTGATAGATCTGTGCGACTGACAGAGTATGACTTGGTCAGAATATAAGTTTTTTTTTAAAAGCAAAATACTTAGAGTCGGTGAAGATTTTCTTCGACTGCTCACAATACAGTAAAGGGAAATGAAACACATCAATGGGATTCAAACCTCCAAATTTTTCAGGGCTTAATCATCCTGTCAGCCAAAACAAGTCCCAGTGTTGCCGTGAGCGGAGTCACCTGCTGAGAGGTGAGCATAGGCAAACGCAGCTCCCAGCCCCAAACCCAAAGCCTTTCCAATGCCTCGTCCCATTCCCACTCCCCCATGGCGGGAGGACCAGTGACCCCCAAAACCGTCCCGCCGAGCAGCTCCAGCCGCAGCCCTGAAAGGACAGCAGGAGCCTGGGGCTCATTTGCCTCCCCGCTTTGAAGCTAATCCCCTGCACATTGTGCTTGACGGCACCCTACCTGGCCTGCCAGAGGAGCGGAGAAGCAGCCTCTATGCCCACTGCCCGGGCCATCCCAGGCCCAGTCTTCAGGATATTGCATGCTATTCAGAGCAGGTGATGAATGAGCGTCTATCTACAGGACACCGGATTCTGTCCCCAACGCAAGAACGAAGGCCACAATAGACACTTCTGTTTGGCTGCAAAGAAATTCCCCTTCGGCTTTTAAGAATCGTTCTTCCAAAGGTCTAAACAGAGGCACAAACACCAACACAAAAACGAACGTATCGCTCCACCTAAAGGTACCTCATGCACATGGCATTTGTTGATGCAACGTGGAACAGGACAAGTTCTTTTAGAAATATCTGGTGTAGAAGTCCACATGACATAACACAGAGCTACTGTCCACACTAACGTTGTCTAGATCGTAGTGAAATCCACAGTGAGTTCTTGCAGAGTTGGATTTCACTCAAGTTTCACTGATAAGATCGCAACTGCCCGTCAAACTCCCCAGCAGGAGAAAAAAAAAACCAAAAACGTGGGGTGACATCCTGGCTGTCTGTCCGCTCCAGTTCAGGATCTGAGTCAAAGGGCATTTTGATGGAAGGAGGTGATCTGAGGTGAAACGAGGCCGAGAAAAATGTACAAGAGAGATCCACTGTGAGAAAAACAGAAACGGCGAAAAACAAGCCGAGGCGATGACAGTAGGCAAACACAGCAAGACGCCTGGTTGTGACATCATGTCGTGCAGTGGAGGATGCTGGGTGCTGCGGTTCTTAAAGGGGCCGGTATGGGGTTTATAGAGAAAACCTGAGTGGATTATAGCATATCGTGATGCCACAGTGGCTCGGGTGTGAGTGCACAGCACGACTCCTGTCACCATGGTCTGACAAGCAGAGTTTGTGTGTGGACGGTGGACATTTACTCTGAACAGTGAGGTAATGGACTTGGTTCAGCCTCGGGGGGATATTTGAAATGATAGAGAACAAGGGGAGAGGAGGAGGGTGACGAGGAGTGAGGAGAACAGAAGGGAACACAGGACCTGTCTGGTCTCAGCAGGAGAGGCTGCGGCCATTTGTGTTCTTTCTGCGAGGGTGAAGTGTTCAGGAGAAAGCGACTGAGCGGCGCAGAGCGCTCCACGAGGGCGGGTGAACTTGGAAAACACAAAACACTGTCAAAAAAGTATGCAAAAAAAAAAAACTCTGGTGCAAGTAGAACTCAGACAGATCTGAACCGCATGCAGGAATTTTCTAGAAACAGACCGAGTTTTTAGAACCATGCTTTTGTAATTTGCACAAAGCAGCCTTTGATACCTTTACAGAAATGCAGTACCCATAGTGCACCACAGTTATTGATGCATCTTCCACCACCACCCCTCCATCACATACTGTTATATGTTTCACTTTCACTCCTGTTAATTGTTATTGCTAGCTGCCAATTTATTGTTATCGTTAATTATTTAATGCTGATTCATTTACAAGGGTTATTTTAATACATAATAATCACTAACTTTTATTTATTTATTCATGTTTACTCTGTCCTTCCCATGTGTCTGTTAATTATTTAATGCTGATTCATTTAAAAGGGTTATTTTAATACATAAAAATCACTAACTTTTTTTTATTTATTTATGTTTACTCTGTCCTTCCCATGTGTCTCTGCTGGAATTAATAAAGTCTAATCCTATTTTATTTTATTATAATGTTACTTAGTGTCAACAACTTTCCTTCTATTATGGTTTAAAAACAAAGTTCTTATTGTCAGTGTAAATACTGTATCTCGTCCGTGAGTGAAACAGCCAACTGTCTGACTTGAAGAACAGTACTACTGACCTTTCCCCTTAACTCTCAAGGTCATTCCTCTGCACCAGCCTCTTGGCCCTACTGCGTCAACGTCAAAAAGCGGGGCTTTGTTAGGCAACAATGACGTCCCGCTGACCCACAGGGCAGCTGGAAAACAACTCCACCATGCAGTCTGCCTCTTTAAAGTCTCACTGAATCTGCCCTTGAGGGGGCAGTTCTTTTGTGAGCATCTGAATCCCTCTGACACAAATCCCCTCGGCGCGGAGGCATTACGCACACGAGCATGTAAGAAACGCTCCAGACGGAACTAAGGCTAGTGATGGAGCTCAGAGCCAGTCTACATGCGACATAACAACAGCTCTTCTCACAGTAGCCACAGTGTAATGTGAATACTGAGATGCAGTTATTCTCTTCTGTATTTACCTCCAACTGAACTGTATGTCATCACAGCTCAAATCAGCACCGTTTTCAAAGACAGACTCGCTTGGATTTTTTGTCAGCAGCATCCTGATCGGCTGCTTCTCTGTTGTCTTCAGTTGTCAACTACACCGCCCCCCCCCACTCTTAATACAGCGGGTAGTTAAATTCCTCACTGTCACTGTAAAATGCTATACAATGAAATTCACTTTGACAGCCATCATTTCCACAGCAGCATATGTAAATACGTAAAAGAAGAAAAGAAGCATTTATGAATAAGCAGCGTCGTAAATGACAACAGTCGCAACATTAAACTTGTGAGGAGCTGCTGTGTATCTGATTTATATATGTTATGTTATGATAACAACTGTCAGATACCGCATATTGTTTCAGCAAGATTTGATATACTAGTTATATACATATATATTTATATATATATCCATGTATACATATTTCTATATATAAACATATATATATTTCATAGTTTTACAAATCAAATCACATCTAAATGATAAAACAACAAACAAAAAGTTTACTTTATGTTTACTAATATAATTCCATAAAGGTGTATTTTTCTTTAGCGTAATCACATATGAAATCTTCCTTTAAGTTCCTTGGCAGTTTACACCATCAACTGAATGAACTACAGTCGTTTCAACCTTCTTCAGATTCTCATCATGATATTCAATTATTATTGATTAACTATAAATTAAACTGAAGGTGTTTTTCTAGGTTTGTCATATATAAAAAAACAAAGCAGGTGAATGAAAAGTGAAGCGAATCAGTGACAAAAATGTGATTTTTCACTTTTTCACTTTTTCCAACCGCAAACACTAGTCTTTAAGCCTTTACTTGCCACAATCTACAGCCAATTACATGCAGTGTAAACTCCCTGCGGCCTGGACATGAGTGCTGGTATGCTTATTAAAAGACAGGCAGAGGGTTAGTTTGTTCATTTAAAATCAACCTTGTTACAAACTAAAAAAGGTGAGGAGAGTTCTTTAAACCTGTGAAACCTCTCTGTGCGCTGTCGTCGAGGCACTGGGAGATGCATTTGTTTGTGAGATTTAAATAATTCAAAATCACTTCATATTCCACTGCAGTTCAGGTATACACTGCATATGTGGACGGAGATTCTATTCGAGCAAACAATCATTTGCTATGCAGAGCATCATTTCCTATTCTGCATATCACTTAATTATACATTTGGAATTCCAGTTTTTAATTGAAACTATTTTTTAATTAGTCCTTTGGTATTACATTTTCTGCTCCCTACTAATTGTCTTATGTCTTTGTTTTAACTCAGTGGTTTTCAAAGTGGGGGGCAGGGCACTATATATATAA
The DNA here is from genome assembly GCF_000523025.1 of Cynoglossus semilaevis. Taxonomy (NCBI): domain Eukaryota; kingdom Metazoa; phylum Chordata; class Actinopteri; order Pleuronectiformes; family Cynoglossidae; genus Cynoglossus; species Cynoglossus semilaevis. Next base: position 8,162,566 of record NC_024323.1, on the reverse strand, counting down.
TATTTACTGTATTTGTCCCACAGGGGCAAATCAGATTTCAACAATATATATATATAAAACTACAAATGGTTTTATTTATATTTTGTAGGAATTCCTGAGTTTCTGAATGATCAGTTAAAGTATCAGCTGTGGCTGCATTGACGTCTGGTTGTATATAGAACAGGTTTAATTGAATCATATACACTATTAGAAATGTGTTCCTTACAGAAAAACAGATTTCAATTAGATAAGAAAAAATTGATTCTATTCTCCTCATTGAAAAGAGGAGTGATAAGATGGAGTGATACAGTGACCCCACATCTGCTGTGCAGATTGCATTTGTGCAACTGGAAATATTTGAGATGTTTATTGAGCTGCAATTTCAGCTTAATCTAAAGCGTGTCCCGTATCAGGAGGAATTAATCAGGCAGAACAGATGGGGACGAATAACAAGACAACTCCACATGGATGTGGGTCCCCTCGGCTCCAGCAGGCCTGGTGTTCGCAGACAGGAGAAAGATAACAATGTGATGGCGATGATAGAAACATGAGCAGAATCCTTCCCCCTGGATCCAGCGGCAGCACTGAACTAACACGACTGTTTACACGAGCAGGTACAGGCAGAGAGGCACGGTGGAGACAGGAGGACAGGAAGTAACAAACTCATACACACCTGCTGTTCGTATTTGTGTCGGAGTGCATCAAGTTGCTCCGAGAACTCTTTTGCTTGGTTCTCTCTGAGAGACCTGGAGCAAATCACGTCTTTCTCCACTTTCTCCATCTGAAGGCAGGACATGATGAAAACAAAACATATTAGATATGAACTAGGTCTGTCAAAAAGTGCGACAATTGATTAAATATAAAGACAGAATGACACTTATTTTATATCCAATAAATACACCGCCCATCTTATTGTTGCTCTAACACAGTTGTTACACACATTGGCATTTATACACACTGTGGGGAAGTTACCGTTTCACCACTTTGAGCTTAAATGACCATCTTGACACACAGCATGTGTTTGTGGAGACTATATGTCAACCATATAGAAAATTGCGTTCCAAACCCACCGACAAGAGGCACAGAAAAAACTTAGAACACAAAACTTTATGAAGCTACATTTTGATTGGTTGATCCTTTTTGAATATTTTTCTTAATAATTCCATAATTTATAAAAAAATCACATTTAAAGAATGTTAGCCAACATGCTGTAAACTTTACAACAAAGTCAGACAATTAGCACTGGGTCATTAGACCACTGAGTAATTAGACATTTGTAAATAAACATTAGCTTATAATCCTACAGGAGATAATATTAATGATTTAAAAAACGTCATCTTTAATACAGTTAAATCCACTAAGAACTGATGTGGTGCCTCTATTCCAGTGTGCTGGAACTAATGAATTGCCGCTGGGAGTGAATGCCGTCAACAGTGCACACGTGATCTTACGCTAATGATGCCGTGGTAACGCTAATCTACAATATCAAACTTTAATAATGAAATCTGCATTAAATATGCAGGAGCGGTTGTAATTTTCAGTGACATGAAGATAACTACGACTCAAGGACTCGTGACGACAGCAGATAAGACGGTCACGACCATCGGCCTGGTCCCGGGGCACCACCTTCCTGTTTTTCATTCGGGTGATGTCAATAAATGGCAGCAGATAGAAAAGGTAATTTACTGAAACTGAATCGGTGCTCTGCTCTGCAACACCCAGAATGTGTTCAGACTCACATTTGCCAGAGCCTCCTTTGAACCGTGTACGCCACAGAGATTTAATTCCGTATGGTGGGGCTGCTTTTTTTTTTCTCCCCTCACCAAAATAGGGCAAAGTCTTTCCTTTTAAGTGCAGTGTAAAAGTAGGATGTTGATTTTAAAATGAGGCAAAGACAGACGGAGGAAAGGAGTGATGCAGATAATCCATGTAGATACAGGACCGTCCGAAGACAGGGAGGGAGATGATGGGAGAAGGAATGAAAGGATGGGAGAAGAAAAAGGGGAGAGTAAAAGCTTCTTTTGAAGTACTTTCTGTAACATTAAAGCGTTCGTGGGATGACGTGATGGAGCGTTGCACGAGTGT
>NC_024323.1:8133803-8160405 GCF_000523025.1 Cynoglossus semilaevis | reverse complement strand
GGGATGCCAGGGGCTCAATGGGGAAAGAAGAAGTGAGTAAGAGGATGGAATGATAAGAACAGAGAGAGGGGGGGAGAGGGAGAGAGAGAGAGAGAGAGAGAGAGAGAGAGAGTAGGAGGAAGAAGAGGAAAATGGAGCAATACTGACATTTTTAAGCTCTGAAAAGAAGACATCACTTTCTGGCCAAGTTTCTTTTTTTTTTTTTAAAGGAAGCCCTGCCTGTTTTCTGCCTGACATACAGCGTTTTCATAGTAACAGCTAAAAAAAGCAGCCTATAAATGCTCACAAAGACATAAAGTAGAGAATATAGACGAACCACAGTTGCTGCTCCAGATTTTTTAGGACTCTCCGCTGCAGATAATCTGCATATGACTGGGATAAATTCAATTTAATCCGCCTCCCCATTTGATCAGAATTGTGGTTAGCTGTAGTAAAACAGCAGCCGGACTCTGAGGCTGTAGAGTCCTGTATTAGAGTTACAGTGGACGGAGACAACTCTTGTGATTGAAGCTCCATATAATGCTGTGAGGACTAGTTAAAAAGTTAAGTTTTCTTAAATATGTGACAGACCCAGTGATGGAGAAGAAAGACTCAGAATGCAGTAGTACTACAACAGAAACGCAGGTGAAAAATATCACATATAAACCTATATATTATATGTATGTTGTCTACAATGTTTAGGAATGTCAAAGAATTTATAAAGAGCTACTGCAGTTATAACACATGTAACTAGAGACGTTTATGAATCAATCAGATTAACGCAGATTAACAACATAATGTCAGTAGCCAGGCTTTTGTTTTTTGTTTTTGTCTTTTTCATCTGGGGTGGGGTGAGTGGATTCTTTTATATATGACTGTGAACACCTTGTTATAATGTATTAAAATACACGTTGGTAAGCTGTAAAAAACTCAATAAATACATGTCTATAAAACGAACGACGTACTATGCATCAGTAACACGAAACTTAAAATACACAGTCGACATACCTTGTTATTTATACACACTGCGGTGAAAATAATTAGTTTCACAGACGCAACTTCAACTTAAATACCACCTACATACTGTGGACTTACTGACATCAGTACATACTGTGTGTATCTTTGAATAGTTGAACATGTGCGTGTACTTCAATCATTTGCGTACGCCTGTGTTTTTCGCTACATCAGACTTTAGGAGTTTCATGTCTACCTGATTCTTGAACTGCTCCAGTGCCATATCTGCCTGCTGGATCTGCAGCCCGTGGCTCTCCCTGGCTCTGTCCAACTGGCTCTCCATCTCCCTTTAACACACACACACACACACACACACACACACGAGCAGAGATGAATATACTGTACATAGAAATGCAATTGCAGACCAGAGTCCAGAAATACTTAGAGGACATGTGGAAGTGAAGTTTATTTTTAGAGCATTTTTTTAGATTTAAAATAGTAGTTATAAAGTCATTCTCAGAAGGAGACATAGTAAGGCAGAAAATAGACGGATGTGGAAACTTATGACAAACGTTAGGCGCCTGCCGCTCAGGCTGCGGATATGACACAGTAAAAAATGTCACTGCAGACGGCAAAAGGTTAGAGAGTTGACTGTAATGAATTGCCTCTGATTTCTTTGTACTGTAAATACACTCACTATTGGAGTCACTTCTGCTCCATTATTGCTGCAGAGAATGAAGCCAAGTCATCGTTAGCATGCGAGCGCACAGCCAACATCAATTCTCCAGGCACATCTCCCACCATGCGTGTGTTTTAATGCAGATTTGCTGCTGCTGCTGCTGCTGGTATCGCTGGCACATGTCAGGTCACAGACAGAGGAGGACAGGTTTGTACTGAGAGCTGTCACAGCCCAGTCAGGAGGCCCAGCAATAACAGCTCAGTGCAGACAGCACCTGATACACAACAGCCTTCAAACCCAACGCAAGCAGAGGTGTGTGTGTGTGTGTGTGTGTGTGTGGGACAGGTCGAGCATATGCAGAGTAGAACAATATGTCTCATATGAATTGTTAAATGCAAATTATTTCCCAATGAAGAACTACAGGGAGCCACGCACAGGAGTCAAACTACTGACCCAAAGTTCACGGCTTGTTTTAACGTAATTTTCAGCCAATAATAAAAGGAAACAACTGTCTTTACAGACAATGCTCCTCTTCACTCACAAACACGGCAAGTAAACACATTAGTCACACTAAAACACACACATGACTCGTTTATGTCTTGGACAAAGACATTGGGATGAATAACTGTCTCAGCATGTGCTCACAACAGACACGATTCACTGACTCCTACTGTTGGTCATATGATGTTCATACCAGAGGTTAACAGGAGTCTAGAAGCATTAGCATGAGCTACAACACAAAATGTGCATTGTTATAAATTCACCCGCCCTGTGTGGTTGTCCTCCTAATTACTAATTACTATTTTTTATCAAACTAGGAAATGAAATTACTGATCAGTGCAGTGTCCCTGCAGAGGTTCAAATAAATCCAATTAATTGAAATTACATTTATTTGACTTTTTACGTCCTCCCACAATAATTACTGGTAATCTGATGACATTTATAAGTTTTGTCTGATTCTCCATCATTAGGATGTGTCACAGATTTTTAATTGAATTTGTAGATTTTCATAAACAACTTCATCTGAACTCTCAGGTTTCTGTGAACACATTCATGTAGTAGGAGGAATTGTAACCCAACAAAACACAACATAAAACAAAACCATATCTCCTGCACATTTGTCACAAAGTGTACAACTTTTACAAAACTTTTCTTTCATGATTTCTCGCGAAACCCACAACTATGTGTCTATAAAGAAAGAACACTAAATGAAAAAGCAGAGGCAGTGGGACAGATGACATAAAAACAGCAAAAAGGAAGCAATAAAAAAAGGAAATAACAGAAGCTGAGAATTGAAGGAGGAATGTGCAAGCTTTCGCTCTTCTTTATAGACTTCTTCCCCTTTGTAATTTTGGTCTCTCTCATGTCGGACATCAAACGGCCAACAGATTGTTTTTTTTCCTCCACCAGTTTTGTGTACTCTGTAATTATTAATCAGCCTGGTTGCATTACTGCCTTCCAGGCCCAGACTGACACAAAGGATACGTGGAAAGGCTACAATGGATGAAAAGAAAAAGGCAGAGGATGACAGGAGGAGGTTGTTATAGAAATAGAAGAGCAGGGATTTTTGAAGGGAAGAAACAGTGTTTATATGAACTAACAGACGCTCCATGTGTGCATGTACATACAGACTCCACTGTAATTGAATTATGAAAAAAACTGCTTAATGTTCAGCTGCTCTTCCTGTTCTACCCGACACCATACCAAAGTGCCATAACATCGAAAGAGTCTTAACAAATTTGTAGTGGTTAATTAACAGTGTAATTAAATCAATTAAATCAATTTGTTTTGGTCAAAGTCTCAAAAAAAACCTGTACATCAGTGACCAACCTTCAAGTCAGACAACTTCAGAAATATTATGAAATCCAGATGGGTGTGATGGAAGCCTAGAACTACTGCTGATGCCATTATACTGTACATCTTACAAAATGACATTATTGGTCTAAATACAAACAAAAATATGCCTAAAGAGTTCAAAGACCAAAACAGCTAAAACACATTGCAAATGTAATTCATATTTTAGCCAGAAATATTTAGGTTATCAAAAAATGAGGGCAATTTTTTTTTTATTGAAAATCGATTAAAATGCTGTTACAGGAATCAAACAAAGACACAGAGATTACGTGTGGCATGAAAATGCCTTGAAATTTACTTAAAACAAGAAGAAGCCACATGTTAAGTCTCAGGATGCGATGACAACTTCACTGTAGCTCAGTGTGTGACATGTTAGAACTAACTGGAAGTCCAAAGCTGGTGGCAGCAGGTAAACACAGCACCTTCAGGGCCCTCGCAGAACAACTGTGAGTGTTGCTGAATGCGTGTGGTCAGTGGAAAAGGGCAGACAGTGTGTCACCATCAATAACAGAGCATTGTGGGTAAGATGAGAGGACAGAGAAAAAGAGTCAGGGAGGCCTGGCAGCCTGAAACAGAGAGGGAAAGGAAGGAGCGAGGGGTGCCAGCGCCCGGGCGACCGGCCGGCTTTAAATGGATCTCTGGTCAGGAAAGTGGAAGGAGAGCAGGCTCAAATTAAAGATGTGCCTTCTCTGGAGAGGAAGTTCTCTTCTCCCTCAACGCTAAAGCGCTGTTTAAAGGGGAGGAAGAGAGGGAGGCAGGCAGAGAGCCGTGTTTGTGCTGGAGTGGGTGAGGACCTTGCGCCTCCAGTCGCCCAGGCAGACAGGAGGGGTCCAGGGATGCCGGGCATTTTCCGGACTGTCCTGACCACATGGTGCCACATGCTGGCGGTATGTGCATGAGCGAGCACCGCATGCTGCATACAGACAAGTTACTCAATGCACAGTGTATGAATGAACGTCCAGGACATCAGTGCAACCAGATCTCTACCTCCGACTGCTTATGTAATTTCTTTTTTATATATATGCGACCAGAGTGTTTGAAAAGTGTATCGGCAGAGCTGTGGTTGGATGAAGCTTTTCAAACAGACTGAAATCATCGCTTGCCTCTGTGCGCCTCTGGTCTCTGGTATAAAAAGACAGGGAGTCAAGAGAGTGTGTGTGCACATGTGCACGGTGCTGCCCGCGCAGCCGCGTCTGTGAGCTCATCCAAACAGAATGATAACGAATCCACAGACACATCAAAGGGCTACGGGAAAAAAAGAGGGAGAACATAAAAAGAGAGCGAAAATGCAAAACTTAAATATTCAGCGCCCTCTGAAGCAAAAAATAAAATAGGCTCGGTTCTCATCCACATCCCCGGAGAAAGAGGAAGGGAGGGGAGGGATGAAAGAAAGAAGAAAAAAAAGAAGGAAAAGGAAAACTCAGAACAGAATAAGAGACAGACCACAAATAAATGAACACAAAAGAAAGACGGCACAAGGGCAAGAAAATATTAAAGACAGAGGAGAGGAGAGGAAAACAGAGAAGGATGAAGTGATGACCGAAGAAGTGACAACAAATGTGGTCTGTTTAGGAAGAGCATCTCACAGTGGGACGCCAAACAGAGTGGTCAGATACACAAACAACAAAGCTTCGCCTCTAATAAGTAAAATACAGAAGCCTCAGAATTCACGAAAAGATCCACAAATTAACTGACATCTAAAGTAAGATTCATCAAGTCTTCCTGAATTTGAATATTTCATAGTATAATTTTATTTAATTTACATAAGTACACATAAGTACTATATAGGTGTTTACCATTAAACTTATATTATATATATATATTCCTGTTTCAATAAACAAAAATGAAAAACTCAAAATAGAATTTTTTCAGCTGATACAATTTTTCTGCAAATGTCTTAGTCCCTGCCTTCTTAGCCTGATGACAACATTGCTACAAGGAGCAACTTAGAGTCCAAGGTCTTGCACAGACTCAGGCCACTCCGGCCCACATTTGACCTTCGGGCCACTACCTGAATAGGCCAGACCTGGTGAACATGTCCATAAATTTGGCCAACCTCCTTTGACAGCTAAGCTACACTCACACGGTCAAACCAACCCACCAGTCCTGTGGGACTGAACCAGCGATTAACCCGTCACCGTCTTCTCTTTTCAGCGTAGCTGCCGGGGGAGTCAAATATTGAACCTCTGAGAAGCTTTTCAATATTCAGGATCCATACATCCACCTGCTCCTGCACCTCAACACCACACTGAGGTTGAGGCTGCGCAGCCTCTGCTTAGCTACCCAGGATACCTCTCTCTGGACCACCTCTCTGAGTCTAGTCTACTCCACCCTCTGGTTCGTCTTCATGTGGCGCTTATATGGTACCAGAACAAATCTTCATCACCTTTGACATTGTTGATCTACTCAGATAAAGTATCTGGCCCGATACCAACCCTGATACTAGTATTGCTTCACCTCCATCATCCTGGGCAAAATCTTACATCGCAAGTCGTTAAACATCGCTTTTTAACGAAAACAGCTAACAAACAAGTGGGACAACCAACAGGAGGGATAGTGGAGCAAAGCCGGTTGGTGTTAATGCTCACACTGTCACAGTTTCCCTCCCTTATCAGCATGAGTGTGCTGTTTAAAGAGAAGCTGAGCTCACACAGCAAATAGCCGCTCGTAAACACAGGCACGTTTCCCCTCCGTCTCCCCACGGCAGGCGCTGCTTCTGCCGCTCCACACTGTAAACGATCAAACTGAGAAGAAGTTACTACTGAGACGCAGGGAGAGCTCCTACAAGCCTGCACCAAACCTCAGCAGTCACAGCTTTTGATAAAGCCAGTCAGATGCCAAGCTGCAGGAAGGAGGGATGATATGGAAGACGGTGTGGAATAAAAATGACTTCACTGAGGGGAAGAAAAAACAAAACAAAACCAGAGATATTTTCTCCTCCATTCAACCACGAAGAGGATTTTTCTGATGTTTTAAACTGGTGATTTGAAGGTCACTGTTGCAAACGCAGGCGAAGCTCTCCTTCGGGTGAGCCGCCTGTGTCTTCTGCCCCTGCTGCTGTGCATCCCTCCATCTCTATGCTAATGCCCCGTAATGATCTGAGGCGTAATGGGATGAAAGACGAGGAGACAAACTTGTCCTCCGCGCAGCTTTGTAGTTATTTCTTTTGTGTTGCTATAGTAACGCAGATCTGGAACAGAATTTAAAGCTGGGATGTTTATTTGCATGGCAGGACGTGGTGATTATCTTTTTATGCTAAAGAGAGAGAGGGGGGACAGGAGGGGAAAACCAGGGCAAATGGGAGATTTGGATAAAAGTTAAAAGTATATATGTTTTATTAAAACAAATGTGGATAACACTGCCAACACACACACACACACAGGCGTGCACATAGAGAGAACAATACACATTAACTTCTATTATTTTAAATGAACCAAAGAAAAACCCTGTGACTGACTGTCCAGGTCCAGGTTTGTCTTACGTGGTCCAAACCCTGGTTCCCTCCATAATCACCAGCCAAGATTAGTGATTCAGAGACGGAAAATATTTTATCTCCCAAATCTGTTAAAATTAGATTTGTCGAGGATAAGTTAACACACACACACACACACCCACAGTTTGCTCTGTTGCTAACAGGTCTAACAGACGCAGAGTTCTTACGAGTCCGTTTACTGAAGTAAAAACAGAGAAATACAACAAAGTAATTAATATAACAAATACAGGTGAGAATATGAGCCGTTGTTCTGGTTTAATGTTATTATACACACACACACACACACACACACACACACTGAGCAGTCTGGTGTGTGCTCTCCCTCCACCTGCCTGCTGCTGTGGCAACATCAACAGCCTTTAAAGGCGATCCAGGAGAACTTCAAAGCAGTCAAAGCAGGAGTGTGTGTGTGTGTGTGTGTGTGTGTCTAAGTGAGTGAAGCCAGAGTGCTTAATTAGCCAGGGGACCAATGGGCCACTCGCAGTGTCTCAGTATTTAACACTAAACGAGGAAGCGACTGATACTAATGAAAAGGATGATTTATTCACAACTGGATGAGTCTGTAGTGACAACGCTGTCAGGCTGACACCGACAACAGACAACAGACAACAGACAACAGACACGGGCGTCCGTGTATTTGTGGCTTCCATACACAGAGAAACACACAGTTTTAAAAAATGCAAATTGTACTTTCTGCTGGTATATATTGACAAAAATTCTATAAAATATATCCAGTCCTGACGACGAGTCAAAGCACGTACCATAACAAACCATCTGACCTGATGAAGGCCATTCTCATGTCTTATAACAAAGATATTATTAACACGTATTTGGGTCTTTTTTTTGACCACAGATTTATTATTGTAGGAACTGTTGTATTTTCTCAGTAAGATTAGGTTTAGGTTCATTTTGATGCCTGTTAATTGTAAAGCACTGACCCGTAAAACATCTCATCAGACTCTCCAGGGTCTCGGGTAACCCTGCTGGTCAAAGTTGTAAAAAAGATCAAAGGGAGTGTGTCTAAGTCCAAATCCAGAGCCATCGCAGAGCCCCACCGATCAAAGACTGAGGTCAGTCAACATAAGCAAATCTCCAATACATGGTTTGAAGGCACAAAGTCGTCGAGCTCACGACTAATTGTAAAATAAATGTCACGCTTCATTTACATTGAACACGTTGGAATTCTCATGACCAACAAGTCTCACGTTTCTGTACAGACAGTAATGAAGCAGAAAACCAGAGCACAAAGCCTGGCACTGTGTTTATGTAAGGACATCAGGGTTCAGTAGAACTGAGTTCTACACCCACTGCCTAAAGGCCAAGGTCAGCTCATCATCACCTGGACAAACAGGATGGAGGTGTTCAGTTCCCTGTGGCCTTGGCCTTTAATTGTGTGGCATGTGTCATGGTGAACAACAGTCAAGGCTGAAACCCTGGACGTTTCTGGGCCTCCTGTCAGAGGTGTGTTCAGAAACCTCAGTGAGTTTCACTCATGTGTAGAGTCACTGTAACTAAGGCCTCAAAGATCGGGTCAGAATTTTTTTGATGTAAAGTTTCTGATAATTTTCTGAACACAATTTGTCACACGTTGTCGTGATCCTTGAAGCCCAAACTTTCTTAGGTCAAAAATAGAAAGTCAAGTCAATGAAATGTTTGTCATGTTTGATGTGTCAGTCCTGACAGGGTGGAAATCATCACATGACACGTGTTTGGCCTCGACTTTACCTGAGCGCCTCCTCTAGCTTCTCTGTCTTCTTCTTAGCCTCAGATATCTCCTTCTCTGCTTCACTGTGGATGGTAAAAACCTGAGAGAGAGAGAAACAGTAAAGACGATCAGTGAGAGTCTGAGATAAAGACAGAGAGCGAAGCGTGAGTGAGTGCCAGAGCGGGCGCCATCAAACATCACTCAGCAGAACTGCGCTGCCTGTGACCTCGTGCATCTGCTTTGGTCTCTACTCTCTATCACCCCATCAAACGTACAGTCCTAGCCGATGTGCCCCCACACCGGGGCCCCTCACTCTCAGCCTATGGCAGCCATATGGGCTCCTCTTATGTCCAGATCCTTCGGCCTGATCTGTCTCACATATTTCTTTAGCACAACACGGGAGAGGAGGGGAGAGAGGGGGGAATTCCTGGAGGCAACAAAAAGTCAAATAAATAAACTGCTGCCTTCTCCTCCATACCCTTTACTCTCTCTGGTTGATTACAAGGTCGTCAACAGGTGGAGCTCTAACGCACTTGAACATCAAAATCAAACTTTCTCAAAGAAAAGTTTGATACAGACTGAACCTGAAGTGCACTGTTAGAGGACTGTTGAGTTTTTACAGGTGTTGTCAGTCACTGTGGCTCAGCCTATGCCAGCCTGCCACACACACACACACACCCACACACACACACACACCCACACACACACACACACCCACACACACACACACACCCACACACACACACACACCCACACACACACACACACCCACACACACACACACACCCACACACACACACACACCCACACACACACACACACCCACACACACACACACACCCACACACACACACACACCCACACACACACACACACCCACACACACACACACACAGTTAATTTCTGTGCTTTGAAGATCTCCCAGGTGCAGTACAGTCTTTAAATCTGAGCTTAATCAAAACCTCTGGCTTGAACTGGTTTAGCCCAGATCTTTACCAACGGCCTCTGTGGTTTTACGACTGTCCACTACAGCTGTGAAGAGGCTCCACCTACAGGAACTGAACATTAGTTCTGGATCGGAATTCTTTAGATCAGAAAAAACCATTTAGACATGCTGTTGTTTTTAATGACCAAACACAACTCCATTTGGAATTCCGGATCATTCCTAGGCTACATGTAGACTCTCTGTCTCTCATCTACGTGTGATCACAGCCCAAATATTTATGAGATCGGATATAAAAATGGGACTACGCTTTGATCCTACTCCACTACAACAACTTGGTCCTGAGCAGAAGTTCTTGGATCAGTTCTTTTTTTCGAAGGATCAAAGTGAAACGTTACCTTTTTCTCACAGCTTATCTGCATTTCGTCTTTTTGTTGCTGAAATTTTATCTCATGATCCTGAAAGGTAGAAAATAAAATAGAATTTTTTTGTTTTATTCTTCAACGACAACAAAATACAATTTCTGGAGCACTCTTCCTAAACTGTTACCCTGACTAGTTGATGTCTCCGATGTTCGCTGTCCAGCAGCTGCTGTTTGAGCAGAGAGACGGTTTTCTCAAAGTCTCCAAGCACCTCAGACGCCTGGACAAGGAAACAAAATTAAATCTTGTCAAGAAAAGTGTTGGAAACCACATGTGTAACATGGGAAAGTTGGAGTCTGGGAGCTTGCAGTAGTGATGTGGACCTTAGCAGCGGAGAGAGCGTGCTCGTGATACAAGTGGCTCATATCAGTCTCATGTTTGGCCTGGAGCTGCTGCACTGCCTCTTCATGCTGCTCCTTCTGCTGCTCCTTCTCCTTCTGCAACATCGTGACTCTGAAGAAAGTTAGGATTATATTAGTGACTTGTGGTTCCCAAGGTGGGGGTGGGGTCCTCTTAGGAGGTACGGTGTTATTGTACGGGGCATGGCAGGTCAAATTAACTTTACTAAGCTTTCCCTTTTTTCAGTGAGAAAATGCAACAGCTGTGAATGTTTCAACCAAAGGGGGGCGCTGCAGCTTTCCATGGCCAAATGTTCCTGTTGCTAAACAGAAAGCTGCTTTATTCATCGCTGCATTATTTCTGTGGAAATGGGAAAAGAGCCTTTATTTAAAAACATCGTCCCCTCCCACTCCCTCCCCTCTCACCGTCTCTTGGCCTCCTGAAGTTCGGCACTGAGGGATGCGATCTGGAGCTCCAGCTGGGCCTTCTCCTGTGACACCTTCTGACGCAGAGCGCTGCCCTTTTCCACCTCCACCGACTGATGTTTCACTCGCAGCTCCAGCTCACGCACAGTCTGCTCCTGGATCACGAGGACACAAGAACGACCCGCTGACATTATCCAGTGGAGGGGCTGGAAGTTATCCAACGTAACAATCACATCAACGTTTTCATGCTGGAGATGCTAAGGATGGAGTCAACAATCCATTGACTTTGATTCTGGTTTTAACTATCATGGCAAATAGCTGACTCAACAGATAAATCTTGGGAAAAAAAGTTGAATTTAATGTAAGCGGTGAAGTAGTGAAGAGCCTGATGAAATAATTATTAGTAAAAATATTGTCTACGTAGGTTCTCAGTCTCTCAGGTCAGTTGAGTCGAGGGGAACTGGACCGTCCTGGCTTTCTGAAGATGTTTTATACATTAAAAAGTCTCGTCAGCGGAAAAGTGAGACAAAGTGAACAGTACTTCATCTGATGTGTGTGTTAATGAAACGTCCACAGCGTAAATATGCCACTGTATACATGTAGTGAGGGCAGACTGATGAGGGTGATGACGGGGCCGTCATTAAAGATGGAGGCGCGCTGTCAGATCCCAGGTGATGACAGAGAATGAACTGACAGGAGTGGTAGCAGCGGTGCTTTAGGATCAGAGGAGTAAAGCAGTGATGTAGGCCAACGCTGCTGAGAGAGGGTCCTGTGTTGGTGTAGGACGCGTGCTGACACTTAGCTTCTCTGGCAGGAGATGAGAAGACGCGCCTTATGGAAACACCTGGACTCGCTCACTGGGCCAATATGAGATGCCCTTTGTAGGGTATGTTTTAGGAATTAGCAAGTGAGAAAACGCAGACGACACATGTCATCGTCTGATCCTTGTTAATTTAGTCGATAAGATCGATGACGACAAAACCAATATGCATACGAGTGTAGCAAAATATCCTGAACAGAATACAGCAACTTTATATAAGGATCTTTTGGTCTATATGTAATATATATAAAAAATATATATTTATATGCATACACATATTTCATATATGTATATGAATATATGCACATACACACATAAATATACTGTATATAAATATATAAACACATATACACATACATATATACTGTATATATATTTTTATATATGCATATGAATATATATACATACATAAATATATACACACATACATGCACATATATACATATATATATATTTATAGGGGATAAGGGATATTTATATATTCATTCTATCGTAACAGCTGAATTTGCGATGCACCAAATACTGCAGTCGGTGCCTCATAAACAACTGCGCAGTATTACGAACAAGACCTCGTCAGATGAGGAGTTGCACGGACTGCAGTCAGATCTTCGGCTGGTGCAACAGAGAGACAGACACAGGCTGCTGTTTATTTAAAAGCCTCCACTCAATCATTCTATCTGTTCTACCCTCTGCATAGGCATCGTCCAACAATAACAACGTCTGACGGACCGTATCTCCGAGCCCTGTGTGAGACCTTTGATCTGCGCTGGACAGAAACCTCATCAGGTAGTGATGGGAGGATGAACATTCTTCATTTCACTTTTTATTATTCAACTGGTTCCAATGTGCTGCATTTGAATGAGGGTGAATCATCAATCTGCATTTGTCTTGGCCGGCGACCTGAGAAAACTTTTCACATCACACCTCGGGCAGAATCTCTTAGCCCTTCCTACTTCTCTTTTTTTGGTATTTCTATGAACAAAAAACAAGATGCCGTAAAAGCCACGTTGATAACCTTGACCTTTAAGGATTAGGGCTGGAGGCAGCTACAAGAGCGGTGTCATAACTCAGCTGCTGTGTCCACTTTGAACATGTTCTCCAAGCTGTGTGTCTGCGTAGGTCAGAGCAAACTGGTAGAAGGAAGGCAGCTAATTTAAAACGACAGAGGGCTCTTTTTATTCTCCGGGGCTTTGTCTGTCTTTAATTATTAAAAAAGAGAGGCCGTACTACCAGCTCTGGACTGCCCAGTGTTTGATGCCTTTTAAATGCAGGCCTGCTGACAGATTAAGGCCGGGAGCAATGTGTGAGTATGTGTGATGCTCATGACACCGCATGAATGCTAATACTGATAACACAGCTATTCATGAATGTGCAGTTTGAACGGGCTTCTGGTGCTGATGATCTCGACACACATAATGTACATGTAAGGATGACGCTTTGAGAGTTGCATGAGGGGAAAGGAGACTTTGTACAGTCTTCAAATCTGTGACTGTACATCTTCAAAAAAACCTACAAAAATGAGATATTTCCTGGAGCGCTGATTAAACTTTACATCAAATTTAATGAGAATGTCATTGAAATATAATGCATTTTCCCAACTTGTATTGCGAAGTGACTTATATATCAAATATAAACCTGTTATCATCAATAGCCACAAGAGGGCGTCTTTCCTTATTGTTTAAGAAGCTGAATGTAACATATAGATCAGTGCAATCTATTAATGTTTTTTTTCTCTTCTCAATACATAATTTTGACTTGGAAATAAACTCAACACTGCCTCTAGAGGTTGTGTTGCTTACAGTACCAACCATGCCAAATTATAGGACATGGGAATATATGGGCAGCGACACTGGAAACTGATGTGGCTTTTAAGTGTGTTGGTAACGGCACAATCTGAAGCCAGCGAGGCCATAGCTGTCCTAGAAAAAGTGGAATGGCAGCAGCCAAAACAGCTGGACTTTACATCTTGAGATTGATGTTCAAGGCATTTCTGCGACTTTGGGCTAATTTGGAACAAGTTCATAAAAACAAAAAGTTTACCACAAAAGAACAGTAAGAACTGCTTTTAAATATAAACACACGCCGAACTTTGAAATCCCCAATAAAAAACGATTAGCATAGACTCATACCATAACACGAGATTGTTGCATTAGATTAGTGTAAAAAGGTCAATGTAAGAGTAAAGCCTTCACATAAGAACACAGATGTTTATCACTGCACTCACAGCGGCCTGTGACCGATGATTATACTCTGCCTCCATCTTCGCCAGCCGGTGGTTGGTGTCGTCCAGCAGCTCCTGGATGTTGCTGGTGTGTTTCTTCTGTAATTCAAACTTCTCCTGCTCCATCTCCGTCACGGCAGCGTGCAGCTGGAGGAGCAGAGGTT
The DNA here is from genome assembly GCF_000523025.1 of Cynoglossus semilaevis. NCBI lineage: Eukaryota > Metazoa > Chordata > Actinopteri > Pleuronectiformes > Cynoglossidae > Cynoglossus > Cynoglossus semilaevis. The sequence continues at coordinate 8,146,407 of NC_024323.1, read as the reverse complement.
AAATCCACATTAGTCACAGATTCTCACTCTGATTCTGCCTCATTTAAGAGCTATAATCATTACTATGCAGCTATGTGTGTTTTCCTGTTACATCTGAGAGTGAGAGAAGAAAAAAAAGAAATAAAAAACTGTTGCACAGGATTGCTCATCACACGCCAAGTGAACCTGAAGAGAATTTCATTAAGATCTTACTGAAGCCAAACAGCTTGAAAAGTGCGTGCTATTAGGATTGAAAACACAATTTATCCAGCGTGGAGAGCATTAATATTTCAACAGTATGATGAAAAAAAAAAAAAAAGCTCTCACTGCTGAAGCACAGCATGAAAAATAGAGATTTTACTGCATGCAAAGAAGTCTGCTCGTCTCATGCTATCAAACAGTCTCCGTGGCTCTGAGCTGCAGACTTTTCTGAGCCGTCCTCCTGCTCTTCATACCTTCTTCTCCCACTCGTTTTGCAGGGAGTCTGTGTTGTGATCCACCATGTTCTTCAGCTCGGCGATCTGTTTGTCTTTGCTCTCACAGATGACCTGAGATTCACGCAACACACCCTGAACTGTGGGAGCCGACACACAAACACATGACGTTAATGGTTTCATTATCATTTTTAACCGATCGCTGCACTCCCGTTTGGATTCTCTCTGTCAAGCAGCGATGCTCGACATTACTCTGTGGTCCAGGTGAGGGAGCACGGACGTGTTGTGTGATTAGATTTTGGATGGAGGCAGAGCAGCTGGAGAACGTCAGGCTCCACTCACACCGGCTCGTGTGGAACCGCATCTTTTTTGGCCCTTTTTGCCGTGAGTGTTCAGAGACACTCGTGTAAACACGTCGGCCAGTTCACCCCGCGTTCTCGCGACCCCCTCACCTTTCCTCTCCAGCTTACGAATCATCTCCTCCGAGTCTTTCAGCTTGGCCCGGTACGAGTTCTTCAGCTCCTCAATCTCACCATTCTTTCGTTCAAGAATCTAAATAGAAGAGAGATGTGATCAAAACAGGCCGAGGGGACACTTGATTTTTACAAACACGTACAGTTTTCACAGGTATCGTGACCACCTGTGACAGTCAATGATTTATTATTGACGAGAAAGTCAACGACCTCATCAACATTTTTTTAGACCAAATATTTTTCTCTGTGTGAGAACATTCTGACACCGTTCTCGTCTCTAATCCTAATCTGACTCCGACTGGTAAACCGAGTCAAACGATGAGTGTGTGAATCCACCTGTGTGGAGGTGCAGCGGTGCGACTGCTTCTGTCTGCCACTGCCATCTGTGTGTAATTAGTTAAATGAGACCATGGAGAGTTGGAGCTGCAGCGTGTTAGGACTGTTTAGCTCACTGCAGGTCAGGAAGATGAAGCTGCTTTAACTTCTTAATATCCATGTGAGTGTTAGTAGACCATCACTGACATACACACCGTCCGCTGCAGTAGGGTTTAGAAACTGACATGTGCCACAGTGAGTGATGCTATCATTTTCAGGCTGATACCATGAACGATGTTATGAGTGCTTATTTTTCTCCCAAATTTTACACTTCATTTCTGCAGCACTTTGTTTTGTGCGGGGTTTTTTGTCACCAAAGTGCACTTCAGCCATCAGGCCAGTGTGAATGGGAGAGCAGAGATGAAAGGAGCGCAGGACCACTGGAGTAAAGTTCACAAAATGTTTTTAAAAAAAATACTTTTCCCCCACCATTTTCAACATTTCAGTGAGAGATGGGAGACAAAGTATTGTCTTTTTAAGGGTCTCCAAACTAAAAAAATGTCATTTCCAGAGGAGAAAGCAGCAGGCGCTGGGAAATGACGGCTTTCAGACTGTCAATTTTAGGCTTTTATAAGACGTCTAAATGCAGGGGGAGTCCAGCCTGGCTCTGACCAGAGTCTTTAGTTAATAAGTTAAAAAGAGCCAAGCTGGAGGAGTAAACACGTCCAGCAAATATGTAGTATTAACGTGAGTACTAGGTATGAGTACTAGGTATGAACAGACAGAGAATAAAACATAGATGAGAATGATGTTTCTTATGGCACATCTTCACATTTAAGAACAAAGAAATAAAAGCAGCAGGACTTTAACAATACATGTATATACACAAAATATATGTATATATATATACACACATATGTATATAAATATATACAAATATACACATATATATCTATATATATACAGCATGTATATATATTTATAAAAACATATTTATTTATTTTTTGTGAATACAGATTATTTGTTTTAGTCTTTCTTTTCCTACCAAACATGAACCAAACCACGGCTGTCCTTTACCGTTACAAAACACAAAGATGGACGTTTCCATCTGAGGTCTACAACCACTGACATGGTTCATTATCTCGTTCTCTGTCTGCTCTCCGTCCGAGGTACAGCAAAGAACGACCAGTTTTCATAATTCATAAAGAGACTAATTAAAGCTCAATCTTAGCTTTAGCATCCTTTCATCACAGTCATTAGTGAACACTTTACAATCACTGCTCTGTGAAGCCATTACAGGGAACACTGGGTCATTTTTTGACAAAATTAAATTGGACATAACTTGCAATCTGTGTGTAATTAAAGAGCCTTGGAGAGAAGGGGGGGTGGGGGTGTCATCCTGGCTCTTGTCAAATACAAAGAAGTCACTGGCGTCTTTAAGTGGAGAGAAAATTGGAGGGTTTTTTTTTTTTTTTTTTTTTTTCCGATTTTTTAAAAGTTTCTGTGGCAGGAAAGGAAAAGGGCCCCAGCAAGCTGGAGGAGTAAACACGTCCAGCAAATATGTAGTATTAACGTGAGTACTAGGTATGAGTACTAGGTATGAACAGACAGAGAATAAAACATAGATGAGAATGATGTTTCTTATGGCACATCTTCACATTTAAGAACAAAGAAATAAAAGCAGCAGGACTTTAACAATACATGTATATACACAAAATATATGTATATATATATACACACATATGTATATAAATATATACAAATATACACATATATATCTATATATATACAGCATGTATATATATTTATAAAAACATATTTATTTATTTTTTGTGAATACAGATTATTTGTTTTAGTCTTTCTTTTCCTACCAAACATGAACCAAACCACGGCTGTCCTTTACCGTTACAAAACACAAAGATGGACGTTTCCATCTGAGGTCTACAACCACTGACATGGTTCATTATCTCGTTCTCTGTCTGCTCTCCGTCCGAGGTACAGCAAAGAACGACCAGTTTTCATAATTCATAAAGAGACTAATTAAAGCTCAATCTTAGCTTTAGCATCCTTTCATCACAGTCATTAGTGAACACTTTACAATCACTGCTCTGTGAAGCCATTACAGGGAACACTGGGTCATTTTTTGACAAAATTAAATTGGACATAACTTGCAATCTGTGTGTAATTAAAGAGCCTTGGAGAGAAGGGGGGGTGGGGGTGTCATCCTGGCTCTTGTCAAATACAAAGAAGTCACTGGCGTCTTTAAGTGGAGAGAAAATTGGAGGGTTTTTTTTTTTTTTTTCTTTCTTCCGATTTATTAAAAGCTTCTGTGGCAGCAAAGGAAAAGTCCCACAGAGGACGTGACAGATCCCAGGTGCTTGATCTGCAGCCTAACTGATAGGCACCCAGTGTGAAAACACGGCTTGGATGCTATTTTAAAAAGCTGACAAAGGGCCTTTGATGAGATGATTATTTGTGCAAGGCGGCTGTGAGGGTAGAGCTCGCTGCTTTTCCTTTTCATTAGCCACCAAATGGGATCAAGAGACAGAGACAGGCCTTGGTAACACAGGTTAATCGTTTCCATGAGCACTCCAGCTCCACTCGCACGTCCGACTGGACACAGAGGGAAAACTGTTTTTCAATTGAAACCCAGTTTATAGGCCGGGACTGACGCTGTGAGTTTAAGTGTCTCAAATACGTCTAACCACAAATGACCGTGACTGAAGAAAGTCTATGACTGTGATGCTATGTTCTGAGTCTGATTGGATTTTTCTACAGGAGCAAATGGTAAATGCTGTAACATACGGCAGTGATTTTCAACTTCTGTGAAAATGTATTCACATTCACTGCAATTCTTTGACGGACTCAGAGTTGTTGATGAAGATGTTTGTGTGCGTCTTTCTCCGTTCTTACTTTTTCAACATCTGCATCGTGTCTCTGCTGCATCTTCAGTTTCTCCTCCTGGTGCTTGGACTCCAGCACTCTGACCTTCATCTCGATCTGGAAACACATCGAAGCCAAACACCGGCTGTTTAGTTTTTCACAGTTCGTTTCAGTTTTATGAGTTTTTATTCCTAATCCTGATCAGAGCTTCAGAGTAACAAACTGGACGGAGATGGAGAAGATACAATATGTCTGTGAACATGTATTTTATTTCTTAAAACCATAGCAGAATTATTTTGACTATTTAAAGTTTACTTTTAAGCTATTTTTTTATTTCAAATTAGCTTCATGTTGCTAAAGTATTAGCTTGTCCAACCTTTAGCCTTTTGAGCGCTCCTCTTTTAGTTTCCCAAACATTTCTCTCATCATCTGACATAAAATGCTGTCATAATCTGCCCTAATGAGATTAAACAGTCACTTGTGTAAAAATAATGTGAAGATTAAATGAGCTGGTAAAATACAAAATGATCAGTTTAGTAGTTGACCCTTTGGTAAATTCACATTTTTTATCAAAAGTTTGGACAGACTTTGGACACTTCTGATCTGTCCTTTTTTTTTTTTTTTTATCGACTCTCTACCAGTGACATATTTGTGGTCGCAGACACATGAAAAACAAAAAGAACCTTTGACTCAAGTGCCCTCAGCCTTACAGCAGCAACTCATGTTTAGTCACAGTCTGCTCCGGTGTGTGTGATTCCGCCCTGCAGCACAGTGACGCGGCAGTCTCTTTGAAAGCGCGGCTGTGTGTGAACATGTCATCGGTGAACAACATGCAGGACTTGCCCTTGTTTGTTCTAAATCGTCAAAACCAATTTGCAGACAATTCCCACGGCTCTCCTCGCCACAGTCAACACACATCGGGCCTTTTCAAAGGACAGCAGCCGCTGTGAAACATGAGTTTATGAGCGTACGGCTGACGTGTCAATATTGATTCTGGGCCTGTGACTGACTGGTTTTATAATCAGTCGTTTCTATTATTACTTCTACAAATACTAGCTTAATTACTTCATCCATCAAAAACATCACGGATGGGTGATTTCCAAAAAATAATGACATCACTGCAATGACATGTGCCTTTTTTCCAAAACGAATGTTAAATATTTGACAAGCAACGGAATTTAATTGCAACCTATTTACCGTGAGGACACAGACTGAATTAACAGGAGAGGTTACGACACGGTCAAATTAAAATTGATAATGGACTTTTCCTCACAGCACGCCAGCTGTCTGTAATGGGAGACACATCTGGACTGCAGGACGGACAGACAGGCACAGTCAACTTTTATCAGTTATGCAGATGTTTGTCAATAGTTCCATCATCTACACAGACAAGGTTCATGACACCGACTCATCTCCGTACCATCGCTGACGCTGCTTTTGATTCGTTCGTGTTTGTAACAGTGTGGAATCTGCTTAATAATAAATCCTCGACAAAGACGCATCAAATATTTTCCTCTTTTTCATTTGTCTTTTTTACCTCCACCTTTCAGCAAATGTCTTCAAACAGTCCTGAAAAAGTTTGTCAAACTAGATCAGAAGCATTTCAAACTTGGAGTCAGCGAGGTAAAGGGTGAGGAGGAGGAGGAGGAGGAGGAGGAGGGGGAGGAGAAGTGTCATACACCTCATACTTCTAAGACGTTTTCAATCACACTTACTGGGTGGTACAGCGTTTTCCCCGCTCTTCTTTTCTTTAGCATTATAGAGAAATGATAGAGTTTTTTTTTTTAACAATTCACTCTTTAAAAAGAATGTGAGGATCAAAAGGAGCAGGAAAGGAGGTGGAAGGAGTAACTCTGTCTGCTCTAGGAGGAGTACAAGGTTAAGGTCTTCGTCCTATTGTACTCTGGTTGGTCCATATTGATGGTTCCTGACACACATAATAGAAGAAATAATAATCTGGTATCAAAGGAAGAAAAACATAAATAAGAAATATATATATCAATAATGACCTCAAAATTACACATTAAATTACCACAAAAACTAAAACCTAAGGTGAAAAGAATGCAAATAACTGCCTGTTTCTTTTCAATATATCTAAAAAGAAATAAAGTAAGGAAAAATATAACAAAAAAGCTATAGGTTAGCCAAGATAAATGACGACATGCCAATAAAATTAAAATTTTAAATAAAAAAAACATTTTTTGTCGAAATAAAACTAAAACTCAGAAATATCTAAACGACTTCTCAACATGGTTTCCTCAGCAAACCTCTGCGCCTTCCATTAAACCAAATAATAATGGCAATAATTATTTTCAAGGCGACTGAACTTGGCGGCGCTGATGTGTTCAGCACAGGTGACGCTGACGCTGTGACAACTGTGAGAAGACTCTTCTGAGGAATGATAAATTTACATTCCTACTCCACAGATCTGTGCGGGGCACGTCAGCCGCTCCGAGGGAGGATCAAACGGCGTGCGATGCTGCTTTCATGTTGTCACATTAGCACTGGTGTCGCTACATTCACTTGACAGCAGCGACTGTTTGGACAGGAGTGTGTGAAATCCACACATGCAAATCATCCGTGTCAGTCGCAAACCCAACTTTGTTTTAACAACTCGGTAAACACGGCCATATTTGTCCACCGTGTTGTAGGTGTATGTGTGTGTGTGTGTGTGTGTGTGTGTGTGTGTGTGTGTGTGTGTGCACGCTGCTCTTCCTTCTTTCCATCCCTTCCTGCCCCAGCTCCCTGCCCCTCTCGGGGGGTGAAGCTGATGTAACAGACTGTCAGTGCTTTCCCAGAGCAGACATGAAAAGCCACAGCTATTACAGCCAAGTCATGCTCAGTTTTATATTTAAGAGTGCGAGTCGAGGCGGATGGTGGATGGGGGGTGAGGGCTGGTTCGGAAAAGCCGGGAGGGGCAGAGGGGACTTCAAAGCATAGCTCCAGAGAGGGGTTTTCGGCCAAATTCCACATAAGGAAGAACATAAATTTAAATGTTTTTAACAATAGTCTGTGGACAAAGATGTTCCTACACTGACAAAGAGTTTTTATACCATAAATCCAGCAAAAATGAAATTGAATACAAGGCATATTTCTATTATATGTCCACAGGAAGTCAGAGAAGGAAATAAAAGCAGCAGGAAATCAATTTAACGGCCAAGATGTTAAACTGGATTGGCAATAAGGAAAATGTTCTAAAAAAAACAACAAAAAAAACATGTAAGCTGCCAAATGTCAATACAGAACAAATTAATAAAAAGCTGTGACTCATAGACTTGTGTTATGTCGTGTCAGTAACAGCACTTGAGCTCCCCTACTGGCCATCCTGCTGTGTTAACTATTCTTCCGTGTTAAACGTCCAACTTTTTCGTGTTTTAAGAGTTCTGATCCATTTTTAGAAAGAGGATTTACCCAAAACACAATTTTCTGCTGGTGAAACAAGGTGTTTACACCGCAGTCATAGCACCCCTGTGAGCGCCCCCCCCCACCATACCTCTTTACTCTGCAACTCCACCAGCTGTAGACCGTGGTCCTCGTCAAAGGTGCTGTTCCTTCCACGGCTTGACTTGAAAATCTATAAATACAGTCAAAGACGGGTAAAAATATAGGTTTTTTTTCAAGGCTATTTTTTATATTCTTTTGTTTGTTTTACACCATCCTAAATAAGTTCTTGTTTATATAAGGAACAAAAGGGAAACCAGTGACTTACCGGAGACAGGGGAATGGGCTTCTCTCGCAAATACCTGGGGTTTTCAATCTGTAAGAGTCAACACAAAAACAGCCTTTAGGCCTCTCGTCTTCCCCTGACACCACCAGACTCTAACCTCCACCCTCATTTTTCATAAACAACGTGAAGGCACATCAAAACCCCGGGTCTGTGGCTTCATTCTTTTCTGTCAACTCCTCTCTGTTTGGAAAGCCTTTTCAAGGGATCGTGTGTGGCCATCTCTGTTTCCGCTCTCGGCCCCTCTTTGCTGTCCTTTTGTCAACACTCACGACCACTAATCTGTAAGTCATCACCATCACATGGAAACCAGTGTGTACACAGCCCTGCCAAACACTGACATGGCATGTTCTTTGATTATAATATGAGACATAAAAAGGCCCAAACCACCTGAAAGCAAAAGGGTCACGCTTCAGTTGACTCTAAAGCGTCACATATGTAGCGCTCGCTAAACTAAACTGCTAACGGAGTGTGTGCTGCGCAACCTGCTATTCTTCCCCCTGCACTATCTGACAGTTGTTTGTGACCCTGTTACTCGTGAGCAAAGTATCGTAGCACTTTTCACTGAGGCTCTCTGTAGGGGCTGCCAACGAAAACAAGATCACAGGCTTCAAAGGCAACGGTGTCCCATAAACAGTCCTGCTCCTGATCACTGCCACGTGAGGATAAGTCAGAGAGGACTGCCATATGTCCTGTGTGTATGGCATATTCGACAATAATGTTGACTTTGATTTTGACAAACACAGAGCTTTCTTTATTTGTCCCAAAGTGAAGACAAAGATTTTTATTTGATGATTTATAGTGTTTTAAATAAAGTTCAATGGAGGGAAAAAGGTATCAAACCACTGGCATGGAGAATCTGCTTTATATGTCAGAGGACCATGGGAGAAACTCCACTGCTCCCATTAAGAGGTTTTTTTCTTCGAGGAAGTGCCTGAACCTCCCAGTGTTATTCTGATGCTCAGCGTAGCATCAGTAGCACTGGCCACTGTGTGATGGATTGTGTCTTAAATACAGAGCTGGCAGAAAAATGTGTATTTATCAAGTGAAGAATCAATCAATATCCACAGGAGAACGGGACGTCTTTTTATACTCCTGGACAGCCAGTCATCAGACTTGATTGAGCGCAGACCGCAGGGTAAAAAAGACATGTAGACCGAACGCTGCGGTGCGACGCTGACACAGTGTGTACGATGCTAAACTTGGACAACTGTGGACGTCCATGTCTTTCGGTGCATCTGCTGCCTGCCCACACACTGAGACGCTGCTGCGAACGGACGGCGCTGGCCCAGCAGACGCCGTCCTTTTAGAACCTGACGTGGATGAATGGACGGACACAGGAGAGGAACAACAGCTCACATCACCAGACCTGGTTCTCGGGCCAAATAAACCAGCCGTGATTGATGACTTCCTAGTTTCGAAATGGTGTTGAGCAAGTGTAAGTACAGCCTTGTAACTACAGACCACGAGTGACCAAGTCGCAGGACTAGCATTAAAATGAAATCGATAGGGAAAAAAATAGGCCGAGCTTTTTCTATTTTCTCCTGTCTCTGTGGGTTTTTTTTTTTTTCACAAGCTGGTTCATGTTCGCTGCACCTATCGCCTCTGTGCCTCCAACACACAGACCACAGACTAGGAAAATGATGAAACCAGTGCTGCACCAGCTGACTCAGGGGTTTTCTGCATCTTAAAGAAACTCTTATCTGCCTTTGAAGCAATCAGTTGTCCGGTTCCCGGGCCAAGCCGAACACACACCGACTTACTGTGGACGTCAAAGGAAAGAGAAACTGATGCAAACTGCTGGGAAACATCTAACGCAAAAAACACATACAGAGTTAAAGTGATGCCTGGGCTGTGCTGAAATTTCTGCAGGAGCTGCTGCTCTTTGAGGCATCACATCTATGAAACTTCTGTAAAGTTAAAGCAGGGTTTGTGTGTGTGTGTGTGTGTGTGTGAGAGAGAGTGTGTGAAGTTGTGAAGGTACATCTGTTGATTTGAAAGATGCAGGCTTGAGGGAGCGTTGCCAAGCAACACATTTTTATCTCAACACAGACGAGTGCAGAGTGGAGCGGTGCACGACTTCACGTCTGCTGATGGAGACCTCAGATTACCCTCTCTTTAAACGGGAGAAGGCAAAAGGGAGAGCAGCGATAAGAGTGGGAGAAAACTAAATTGATATGAGAGGTGGCTGTGGGTGAGACGCTCTGCATAAGACTGAACACCACAGGGGCCGTCCCAGCAGTACTGGAGTATGTGCAGTATGGTGTGTAGTATATACAGCTGATGGAGTGTACTGTATGGAGGGATGTGAGCAGGTAACAGCAAGAGAAGGGCTCTGAGTGTTGAAGGCTATTTACAAAAGGAGTGAAAGACAGAAATGGAAGCGCAGGCAGTACCGGTGAAAATGAATGGATCCAACCGTTGACTGTACTAAAGTGAGCAGTGAATGTAGGCCAGAAATGTCCCCCTGGTTTCAACAGTCAAATTGCATGACTGGAAGTCTGTGAGGAAATCAGGGCTATTTCTCACTCAAGTCAATGGTTAGTTGGTTCAAGGTTTCCTTGTTTGTCCGAGTACAGTATTTGCGTACAACAACATTTTTGTTGCCCTCGGAGGAAAAGGTAGAACATACATTTTATATAAAGAGAGAATTTTTCCTAAGAACCCAATTTTTTAAATGTTAATAAATGATCAAATGACATCTTTTTTAACTCTCCACATAGACAAAGATTCATTTCTCATCATGATCTCAATCACTTTATGTTATTTTTCTCCATTGCTCCAGCCAGTGATTTATGATTTCTCTGTCATAAAGGTTGTTCAACGTCCAACAACACAGAAAACACCTTTGTCAGACAATTGTTGGACTTCAATGATGAATGACAGAACCTGTATTTATTACAGGACGACTACTGACGAAGACCATAAACCTTGGAGGAAATATTTATTGACAGTATAAATCAGATGAAACGTTGACTCAATGAACCAACGCCAACTGACTGTGACCATGTTTTATATATAATCTCTGCGTGTAAGAGAGAGAAAAGGAGAGAAAGCGGCTTCTCTAAAAGACAACGCCAGGCTGTAACGTGGGAGGAATAAGAGGTGAGGCAGAGACAAATAAAAAGTTTAAAAAAAAACAAAAAAAACAAGACAGAGACTATGAGTGGGGAGTGGGTGAGGAGATAACAAATACAGAAGAGAATAAAAGACATGAGGGCACAGAGCTTATCAAACCCTGGTCTGGTTGCACTCCAGACAGATATCATCAAAAGCTGAGTTTATACAACCCTTCACCCACTCTTCCTCACCCTCACGTCCCACAATAGCACTGAGCCTCAACTACAGGAAGTGGTTTCAAGAGGACATAAGTGAAGGGGACGCAAACAGGACAAAGTAAAGGCTCTGATCAACTTTCCACGGCCGCCAGCCAACTGACTCCAGGTCACATGACCGCCGTGATCCGACAAACGTGTAAAACGAGTGACCACGGGCATTAGCTTTAGCAGCTAGAGCTAGCACAGTGTATCTTACAGCAAGCAGATGAGAGGAAGAGTATTGTCAGAATAAAATAAAAGGTAGAAAATGAACATATCCCACAAAAACAGCTAAACGTTAGCCAGATAGAGATAAAGGTTAGCTCTTAAATTGCCCAAGGGAGGCGATAAAGGTCATAAAGGTCGATGTTATGTTATTCATGTAGCACAAACACACACACATCTGTACAACTCAGTATGGAAAGTAAAAAATAAAACAAGGCTGTGATTTCGATTTGAACGTGGGGCTCAGTGAAGATCAGCTGCTCTATGTTGACATGTTTATATTTGAATGACAGGTCCAGCCACACCCCCCAGACTCACCCCCAGGTTCCAGCTGTTAAGACGAGCCTCGAGGTCGGTGTCATCATGAGACAAATCCGCCTTCAACTCCCCCTCCACCTGAGTAGAAAAAAAACAGCAGAGGCAGAGACTTAGTAAACGGCGGAGGAGACGAAATGAAAGAAAAGGGAGGGTTGACAGAAATTAGGGGAAGGAATTTTAAATATTTCTGACAGCACTTTGGTATTTTGGCCTGAGGGAGAGAACAACAGACAGTGATGGAGGTTATTGTTTTGACAAAATATAATTGCTCTCCTGGCAACGATTAAAAGCTTCTTTAAGAGCTTACAGACGTTCATACGCCCACATGTGTTCCCATCACATCCAAACACCGTCCTACTCCCTCGTTATCTCCGTTTCTCCACCCTCCGCTCCCCCTCGCTCTCCTCCCTCACACGTACAACACTCCAGATGTTTGGCAGTTCCACATCATTTCCGTCACGCAGTAAATTCCACAGGAGGGTCATACGCAGCCCGTCATACTTGTTTTCCCCCGTCCTCTTGTTACAAAGGGCCTCTGGGTTTGTTTTATACAGTAATAATAGAGTTGAAACGCCAGCGGGGCGTCTGTTGTTGATTCAAGGTCGGTTTACTCAAGTGGAGTCGCAGCACAAAGGTAGGAAAGAGAGGGAGGAATCAATGATGTGGAAAACAGAGAGGTGTCGTCAGTTAGATGAGGATCTGCTGGAGTGTGTGGACGCCGGGTGGACCTCGCTCCGCCTGCAGTGACACGGGCAACGAGGCCGAATGGAAATAGCCACGGCTTAAATGTCTCTGTCTGATTATGGAGGCATTCAGGTCCCGGAGCCTCAGCTTTGAACAAACACGGTCAAATGTTTCATTTCAACATCAGGAATGTGGGGTATGCAGATCAGCGTCTGTTCAAAGCCGCGTGTCGCAGTCTCTGTATCGCAGCAG
>NC_024323.1:8117626-8133759 GCF_000523025.1 Cynoglossus semilaevis | reverse complement strand
TGGCCTCAAATGGTTTTAGTCACAGACCTACACACACCGGTGCCAAGTGGAGATTAAAGGGTTTTACCGTGAACATATACAGTACACCGAGGGTTTTTATGTACTACAAAAAAAAACACCTTTTCAAAAACACAAGCGTAACCACAATTTACTGACTCTAACCAGGGCCGCTGCCAGGGATTCTGGGTCCCAAAGAAAAGGTTATGACAATGTAACACACCTGGGAACATGAATATATTTCTACATACGGTGCTGAATTCACTATTTGGTACGAGACTGATACTCACCACAACGACTGTCTCAATCAACATTTTATAGTAATATTATAATAATGTTTTTGCTCCCATCAGCCAGCGGGGCTTGGAATCTTCCTGAACCCAGTGGTTGCAGTGATTTCCAACCTTTTGGCTTGTGACCCCATTTTGACATCACAGATTTATGGAGACCCCAGAGACATTTTACTAACTGTCACTGTCACATCAGGCGTCACGTAAGACGAGCTAGCTCGATATTTTTAAATGTTGCATTTTATTTGAAAGTGAAATACAGTTGTTAAATATTGTGTTTTTAATCATAATTCTCAAAAGAATAATCATTTGTTGATAAATGTTTTTATCAGTATTTTTTTAATTCCTAGACATTTCAGGCAACCCCACATGGGGTCACAACCCCAAGGTTGAAAAACACTAAACTGGTGTAACTGTACAGTTATATAAAAACTGATTTCTACTGCATCCTCCTGCACTGTTGCCACACCTCCATGGACAATTATTGTCATTAATAAATGATCAATTTATCTTCTATTTTATACATCTCTCTCTATGACCTACTGTGACTGTAACTGTACTTTTACTATGACATACTCACTGCTTGCTACTTGTTATTGTTTATTACTATTAATTATTTATGTATTTGTGTATGTCTACTGTAGCTTGATTGACTGACTCAAATTATAAGTCGCTTTTGATAAAAGCGTCTGCCAAATGTACTGTAATGTAGTGTACGTCCTCTGTGGAATGAGACCATTTCTATCCACGTCTATTTAAATTATTAGCTGGTGTGTTTTCTCTCTTCATCGAGGACAGAACTTCTCTCCTCAGACCTCTGTGGTCGATCACCATGGTCCTCCATCAGACCGTAGCAGCGAATGACAACAACAAAGGCTGCCATCAGTTCCGCTCCACGCTCGGACAGCGGTGGTGAGGTAAGGTGATCCTCAACCACGACGTGTAGCTGAACGCTGTAAAACCACTAAATGTTCTACACATTGAACCTTTAACCCAAAAGTGTCTGACTGCTGGGAATTCCCTCAGAGTTGGTGGGGAAATTTGACAAGGAATTTCCAAAATGGTTTTCATTAACATGACATTTGTGACTGGTTTTGGTCAGCGCGGGGATCTTGAAACAAACTATTCATGTAAAAATCATTTGATTAGACAGTTTTGTCAGAGGGATCCAGAGGACGGGGGACAGCTGAGGGCAGAGTGTTGGACTAACCCTTCTGTCTTCGTGTCTGGACGACTGCTTGATGGGACTGGAGGACGTGGGTAGTGATGGCGACTTCTCCCCGTACCGCCTTCTGCTGGACAGACAAGATAAAATAAAAGCAGTCAGAGCGAGCGAGGTTGAGCCACAGTGTGTTTGTGTTTGTGTGCGGGTCCCTGGAGTCGGCCCTCGTCTCTCTGTGTTGCATGAATGTGCTTGCGTAGGCAGCGTTCCTCGCTATTTACACACTTCAACATCTGGCATTGGTTGCATGGTTTTGTGGTCTGTATTTCATCCCATCTGAACAATAAACGTCTCTGCTCGCCATACATCAGTCTGTTTACACGCGCGGCCCACATGGCACCATTATACGACTTGTACAATCTTTTTATAATGATACGCCTTCTCTTGGTGTCGTTCATTATGTCCATCATGGCTTCAACAAGCAGCTTAAACGGGGACTGCTTATATTTAGTGACGCGTGTGCACACGGAGCTGCGGAGACTGTCAACAACAGCAGGTATAAATACACCAGGAATTTGTTGCCGACACATTTACACGAAATAACAACGTTTATGTTGTTGGACATGTTATTATGACAAAGACTTAAGTTACATTAACCTTTTCACTGTAGTAACTGCCTATTTATTTTCCTTTTAAAATAAAATATTATTAATGATATTATCACAGCCAGGAATGTCTCCTCAGATAATCACCAAGGCTGTGAGAGCCTTCCTGTATATTTAACAGAATGAAATCTAAACAAGCAGATACTTTTATCAGGTGGTTTTTGATTCATTTAACCTCAACAAGATAAGGACAGTGAATATGAATTACATTTTTACCACGCACATTTGTAGCACTTGCTGTGACCACTAAGAGGTGCTGTAGAGCCCATACATTGGGTCTTTGTTGCGTCCCTCAGTCATTGCCATTGTTCAGATTCTTAAAATGGCCAATGGCACCACTGTGCTTCTGTATACACGAAGAGCTGCAACAAACTGCAGCATCTGTGTATCACACACAAGTTGATCAGCACACACACACACACACACACCTGAATGCACATACACAAACACATGCAGCTGTGAAACTTGGAGAGACGGCCAAGCTTCACAATCACGGGCCTCTGAGTCAACAGGTGGATGAGGATAATTGAATCAGATGTGTCTGGAGTCTGAGGCCCTGAGATCAAAGCTGTGGTAAGTCTGGCCAGGGCTACACACACACACACACACACACACACACAGACGCAGAAGAAAATGAAAATGCTGTGTAGAGCCTCAGAAGCTCTAGCCTGGATGATTAAAGCAGACTGACATCCGTAGCCGAGTTTGACCTCCAGGTGCATAGCCAGAGGGTCCAGGTCTGAGCCTGGGGCCATCTCAGGAAAGCTTGTCTGACCTTGGGACACAAACACTCACTCTGGCCCTGCCTACCCTCTGACATAACCCCACTGCACCTGGAGGCTGGAACATCAGTGAAAACGCTGACCTACAAAGGAAGAGCCTTTGTGCAAAGATCAGGGCCTGTCTTCTGCAAGTGCAAGTACAATGTTATTGTCACACTCACCAAGAGGGGAAAAAACAGGGAGAGGGGAGAGGAGGGAGGGAGGCAGGGAGGGGAGTTAAAAGTTTTCATATGTGGCTAAATACACACATATGGAAGGCAGAAGTCAGACAGGGAGAGACAAACAGAGGGGGAGAGAGACAAGAGGAGAGGGGAGGAGAGGACAGAAGAGGAGAGAGGACAGGAGGCCTCCAGGAGAAAGTGGAGTAAACTCTCATAAAGGGATAAAGATAAAACTCCATTCTCTGGACTTAGAGCTCAACAGTGAACCTGACCTGACCAGTCCAGATGACTAAGTCAACATGTCTATATTAAACCACACACTCCAGCTCAGCCTTTAAATCCTCATCATCATGTCTCCCCTTTGAAGCCCAGCTGACGTATAAGAAGATGGAGTGGACATTGTAGACTAATCACCAAAGCTCCGACCCTCCTTGTCTGCCTCTGCTTTCCCACAGCGTTCTAATGCAGCTAGACAAAGCAGTGGCTCCATCTTGTGGACGTCGGTAGTAGAAAGCAACCAACCTGGATTCATTAGCTCCACAGGCCTAAAGAATCCCTGACCATCACTGGACTAATGGTGAGTGAGATTAGGATCAAACGCTGCCACATCAAGTCATTTGATCTCATCTAAATGAAAGAGACACATTAAAGGGCTTTAGGTTTGAATGTTTGGACGTCAGCTTGTGATCTGGGCCTCTTTCATGGTTAAGTCTGTTCCCAACATGGGCTCCATCCCACACGTTCTGCTGCACAATTAAGGCTGGACCGTGTCTTAATAATGCCTTCTTGGATGAATAGACATGAACTGGTTAAGGTAGGATAAGGTGTCATCTAGAAACAGAATCAAAATATTCAACACAACGGTCAAAGTGAAAAAAGAGAATGTATTTATATTTATACTGAAATTAGAGTTCTCTAGCAAAACAAAAAAACAACGGTATAATATTCAGTTCATAAAATGGGATTTTAATGCAATGTTGTTAGTTTTAAGTTCATAAAATGGGATTTTAATGCAATACATTTCTTCACCTCAAAAATGTAGTGTGATTAAAATATGTGCACAGGCAGCTCAAATATGTTTTATAAATAGTTGTATTCACAATACATAATAATACATATTTCAATAATAATATATTTCACTTTGAGATCCGAGTGTCTTCATTAATTAAAGCTTAACTTGTTTTAACAATTATTAGTAAATACACACTGAAATGAAATCCAGCTCTAATGGTTTGTCAGTTGTTCTCACAGCAGATATTAAACACCAACTCTGGGAGATCATTCCTCATATGTGAATGATTATAATAGTCCTGTGGGCTCTAACGTGACTTTCCTTGTTAATTAGTTTTTTTGGGGGTTTTTTAAAGTCACTTTGTGAAGCAGAAGAACTGCCTGCAGTCAGATGAAAATATCCCTCGGCAAACGAGAATCACACATTTACATATGAATCTGTATTTGCACAAAGATCTAAATGTAATACATCACGGCGTGGACCAATATTTTCAGTCTGGCAAAATCAATTAAGAGAGTACCACAGCACTGTTTATAGCAGGGGACACCAACTATATTTGTCAGACTGGACAGACATAATGGGGGTCAGAGGCTCAAATAAAATGAAATAAGAATCAAATATTTGTATAAAATTATTATTTCATGTTTTTTCATTTTAGAAACCAGTCGTGGTCTGGACTGGATGGTACAGGAGACACTGTACTAATTTATAGGGAAAAAATATTTGAATATATATTGTAAATTGATATTTACAAGAAAAATATTGAGATGTAATTTTTGGGTTACATCAAGAAGAACTAAAATGAATTCTTTTTTACTACTGTAATCCAGAAAAAGAGGGAGATGAGAACCACAGTGGCAGCGACAAAACAATAAAAAAAAAAACAATATTTGATTTCCACTGTACCTGTGATGGGCTGTAACAGGTGTAGAACTGACTCTATCCTTCAGCAGACTCAGACTCAGAGCCTCGTCAGTAAATCCACCCAGCTCTCCTGTCACCCACTCAGGCAGACGAGCGGCTCCCTGGTCCACAGGCCGACGGCTTGGAGGTTCCTCGAAGTAAATAGACTGTAAATGAAAATACCAGACAGGAGACAGATGCCAAAATGAGTTCATCAGGATTTCAGTATTCATCTTAAACTTTGAAAAGTAAAACTGTAACTTGTGTGTCAAGGAGAAGGTCGTATTTCTTACTATATAGGTTGGCAGGATCTTGAGGCTGCCAGGCTCCGGTCTGTTGGTGAAAGGAGTTTCAAGGACTCCTTTTCTGAGCATGTGAAGAAGCAGACGAGCATAAATGTTGCGGTTTTTCCTTCCTGTCAGTCCTGAGGGGCACGTGGCTGGGTCACATAACTTCTTGATCCATATGGCACACTGCTGACGCTCTGATAACAAGGAGAGAGCAGGGAACACGATAAACACGGTGTAAAGAAACTAAAGATGACAAGCTGTAACTTTTAATTTAGATCTCACCTGTCTTGTTGGGATGCTTGAGGACATACGGTTTAATGTCCAACAGAAAATGCTCAAAGTCGGTGTCAAGTCTCTCCCAGGACTCTTCCTGTGTGCTCATATTTACCTTAAATGAAATTAATAAAATACAAATCGATGAAAAAGAACTTTGACCTTTGCTAAATCAGCCTGCAGAAGTCATTGCAATACGATCGGGTGCTCCTGATATGACGTAACTAAACATAAATACCTCACAACTACCAGTATTGGTAACAGCTGTTTACGCCTGTCCCTCGGACAAAAACAATAACAAGCTTGATATCCGCTAAAGCTAGTTAGGCTAAAAACACTGCGGTGCCGTTGGACGCTAGAAACTGTCTCGTGAAACAAACCCTGTGCACCATTAGCCAGTTAGTAGTGTTGCACAAAACACAAATACGTTAATGCTGCAATAATATGAACAAAAGAATAAATAACTTACAAAGGCACTGATTTCGCCGCTAAAAACGATTCAAAAACTTCTGGAAACGCACAATACGTCAGTTCCGTTTCCCCTAGCTAACGGCGTCATCCTGTTGCCATGGAGACTGCATCTGAAACTGTTGACGCAGCGGCCGCAGCTTCAGACTCTTCTGGTTCTCCTTCGATACTGAAGTTAATTCAAGATTTGCATACACGTGCGCTGCATCCTGACAGAATCATTTAGTTGATGATTTTGAATTAGTAAAGTAAATAACGATGTTTTGGATGTTTATAGTTTATTAATTTACTGCCTCTTGGTATTTAATCACACTTTAACTGATTTAGTATTAAATGAAGCTTGACATTTTGATTTTGCAGGGTTTATTGAATAACTCTTCACGTAGCGCTATTTGCTTAAAACTTGCAATGTATATTAAAACCACACGATGGCGGTAAAACGCCAGGACCGCTTCGACAAACGTTACAGTGTTGCCTTTAAGTGCTCCTCGTGTCACCGTTCGTCTTAATCTTGTAATTTGCACACTCGAAATATTCAAAATAAGATGAAGAAAGAGAATGAACTAATAATAATAATAATAATAATAATAATAATAATAATAATAATTGTATTAATAATACATTAATCGTTTTGCGTTTGTATAGTATGTTTTGTTTTAGTAACTTGAACTTTGTAACACAATCGTGTCCACAATCGTTGTCTGTGAATTGATGGCATGGTTTGTGAATTGATGGCAAAATGTGGCAGGTTTTCCTGAAGGAACCCTGAAATAGCCCTGAAGTTTTGTTTTTTAAAAAGTATACATCAGCTTTTTTTAGCTTTATTTTTTGTTAATTTGCCTTTAACTTTTATCATGTTTTATCACCCTTATTTTTTCCAGAATATCTTGTCTTTTGTTACATTAGGTACTGAATGATTGGCAGATGTTTGAAATTAATGAAATCATAATCCTAATCTATTATATTTAAAACACTAGTAAACACATTCAGTCGTGTTATTTTAAATCTGTCAACTCTGAAATAGTACCTCAGCTGTATAATCTGACATCTCTTGGACACAAAAATTCCCACAGCAGTGAATGCACAGTTGCTTGACGTCAGAGTGAATGAAAAAGAAGCGCTCAGCTGAGGTACAGTCAGAAGGACCTGTGCGCTCTGACAACGCCACAGCGCCCCTCGTAGAAACAGAGCTTCTCCGAGTTCTGACGGAAAAGCACGAAGCCGGATTTTGTCTGTTTTTGTGTTTCGTCTTGTGTTTATTATGGCTGACCATCATTTACACTACAATGACTCCGCAGGGGTTGGAAACCGATTTGCCCGCAAAGGTGCGTTGCGGCAGAAAAACGTGCACGAAGTGAAGAACCATAAATTTACTGCGAGGTTTTTCAAGCAGCCCACTTTCTGCAGCCACTGCACGGACTTCATATGGTGAGTTACTTTGAAAGTTTAAATTTTAGTTGCAATAGTAAATATGCAGTGACTTGGTGAGCCAGTTTATTGACAGCCAGTAGTTCACCACTTTATTTTCATACAGTTGTAGATGGAAACTGACCGTTTTTTATGTTTTTGTTGCAGGGGATTTGGGAAACAAGGATTTCAATGCCAAGGTAAACTGATTGATGCACAGACATCACATGTTCATTTATTTTCCAGCTCATGTAGAATTTTGTGCAAGTAAGAGTTCAGTAAGAGTTTCTTCAGGCACATCATCCTGCAAAACAGAAAAGCAGGTTAGTTCACTTGACTTGACTTAAACATGGCAAATATTTAACATAACATTTACCTTGGGCAAGGCACATAATCCATGTTCTTCACTGCTTTGTGCTGTTGAGAAAAATCATTCTTTGAAAAGGCCAATAGTGTTGAGAATGTAGAAGTTTCAGGTGTTGGACGTACCTCTGAGGCGTCTTTGCAACCTTCGGGGCAGCAGGTTTTCTGACAGGCAGTGAAGGGTACAGGTCTGGTGAGTACAAGGTGCTGCTGAGGATGGACTTCCTTCTCTGGTAGCCTCCTCTGGACTGGATGATGTAGCTGGTTTTTCTCGGCAGAACTGCATATTTAGGGTTCATGACTGGTCTTGTTCGTTTGGTGGTTGCTGGTTTATATTGGGCTGAGTAAGTGTTCTGTTTAGAGCCGGTCACCTTTTTACCCGTGGGGGAGCTTCCCTTACCAGGTGGAGACACAGGCTTCAGTTCAACTGCAGGCATGTGATTTGGGACTAGGGGCTGAGAGGGAGGGGGCTGGGTCTGGTCCACTGCTGTGTAGACTTTTGCAGACTCCTCTGCACTTGAGGGATATTGGAAAACTTCCTCATAAACCAGACGTGGAACATGAGGCAGGTCACCTGCTGTTATACTGGAGCCACTGTCACCAGCAGCACTGTGCTCAGAGCCAGACTGTGGATAAACATTCTCAGCCTGAGATGGTGAAACTGGTGCAGCTGGGCTGTTATATGCTGCACCATCAGTGCCTGGGGAAGCACCAGCATTATAAGGTAGCTGTGATTGGACAGGTTGCTGCGGAGGCTGTGCTGGATCGCCTAACTGATGGTAGAGATTCAGAGGAAAGAGCAGTGGTTCACCCCAGGCCTCAAACTGACCGCTGCCCAGTGTCCCTGCAGCATCAGGCAGGACAGGGTCTGGCTGCACGGTGACCGAAGGCTGGTTGTAACCCCCGTGAGCGCCATCAGGTGATTGGCCGTATGTAGCGTCAGCATCGTCAAACGACAGTGACATCATCAGTTCCTCCTCCTCATCAAGGATGTTTTTCGAATCATGTTTGTGAGGATATACATACCCTGTAGAATCAGAGTCAAATGATGAAGGTGACATCTCTGAATCAGGGTGTGTGTGTGTGTGTGTGTGTGTGTGTGTGTGTGTGTGTGTGTGAAGGGAGTCTTTACCTCGTTTAGGTAATATACCAGCAGCACAATTAAACAGCAACAGACAAATCCAAGAAACCCTGCAGGAGAGAGCAGAGCAACAACAGGCATCAGAATTAATTCTTCACATAAATGGAAATCCAGTAACAGAAGAATTAGAACAAACCACAAATGCTGTCCAAGTGCCATGGCTGTCAGCTGAGCAGCAGCACCTCAGACACACAGGGTATAAGACGAGTACACCAGAGGGTCCAGGAGAAACCTACAGCAGCTACTGCTCTTCACTCTGCTTCACGTCACCACTACCACCACTGCTGCTGCTGCTGCTGCTGCTCTCTCTTAATAAGAGCTGGGCTGTTAGCAGCAGCTGCTCACGGAATGATCAGTGATTTGATCAGTACCAGGTGTGGCTGCTGGACAACCATCACTTGTGGTGAAGTGATTGTGTTGGGGTTATTTTATCACATTTTTACATTTGGATCAATATTAAAATCTCAATTATTCTTATAAATAACTCAGTGACTCTTGGAGGTGATTGTATGTCATGCACATAATAAAATCGCACATTTTGGGAAATTAATTTTCCTCAATTACTGTCCTTAAAAAACAAGAATATCAGTAAACATATTCATATAGTAATATATATGATTACAAGTAGTTTATTCAGATATTGTAAAAACAGTTAATTAAATGAAGTGAAATAAAATCCAAAACAAATAACTAAAAGATCATTTTAGTGCATTGTCACAACACACTGAAACATCCTTTATTTTACGTGAATTCTATTTCATAAATTCCACTCAGCGACTCAGTCCAAGAACATGAATGCCTCCTCTCCATCTGCTGTCTCCTCCTGCTGCTCCTCTCCTCCTTCAGCCGACTTTTTAAAACACCTCCGCCGGAATGCAACCCTGAGTTTACACTTTTATTATTCTATATTGTACAATGACAGTAGCAACAAAAGGACAAAAGGGAGGATGCCATTGAAAGGAGGGAAGATGGAGATGGTGGAGGTTGAAGAGGACAACAAGGCCACTTGCAAACAAAGCAGACTATAGAAAAAAAAGGCAAAGACATTTTCTAAAGTTTAGTTTCTTTCACACTGTTTGGATGTTTTTGAAGCCGGATGAAGTTACTCTAAATGTTCCCTTCTATTGTGTTGCTGTTGACCATGAATCTGGAAAAAACAAACAAACAAACAGTAAATGAATTCTGTGACTCTTAAATCACATGTGGCTGAAGTACCACTGTTGGCCAGCAGGGGCAAACTTTATCTCACTTTTAGATCAATTTCATATTTTTCTTTGCTTCAAATCTTACAAACCAATGTTAAATATTTAACTGCGTACGAGGTCGAGGTGAGAGAAGGTAGAAATAGTGGGAAGAGTGTGCACATTGTTTGATTTCCATAAATCAGCGCACAATAGTCACTGACAGTTTGCTCTGTTGTTAATTGTGCGAAACACGGGGGTTGAAATCAGCGGAACAAAAGCAGCGTGCTCCAACGCTGTGATGAATGAATAGCCGCTCGTCACCTCCATTAAACGTTCTGCCTCTCACTGCACCTGTGTTACTGCACAGTCAGAGTTTCAACTGTTTGGTTTTGTGCTAAGCTAGCTGGTTTTTATGTAAAAGTGTAAAACAGCCACTGATGTTGTGGCTGTTTTACACTTTTAAATTTAATATGGCTGTTTTACTATTCCCTCACTCAGGCCTCAGGTGTTTATAAAACACTACTGTAGATTTTCATTGTTATAAATAACACAAAAAATCCTAAACTTCACAAAACTCCAAAAAACAAAACAAACTGTTTTGTCACCTGAGCGTCACAGCCCAGTGGAAGCCCAGATCTAGGCAGCTGTGTTTCCTGAACACGTTGAGTGTCGTTGTGCAGAGTCACGTTACAGAGTGATGTTTCATTCCCAGTATCTGTGGCTTTAATTAACACTGTTCTGGAACAAGGTCTTTACTTCCTAAATCCACGTACTATATTTAAAGTAGAATGTGGGTTTTTCTACACTTTAACCGCACGTAAAACGTCTTCTTTTAGAAAATTCACGTCCAGTTGCCTAAGAGAACTTTTCAACCTTGACCATGACCTGGATGACTGAGAATCTTCATAGACATTTGTCCTTATGCTTCCAGTGATTTCTGACTTTTACAGGTATACAGTATACACACAGTCCTGTGTGTGTTGGATGTTAGATGGTGTATCGAGGTAGACGTAGACCGCACGTGTTCCTGCAAGTGAGCGTGCATAAAAAATGTGGTGCTTTTTGAGAGCCATATAGTTGGAGGTGAATCCCCCCGAGGTCGTCAGATCGAGGACTCTCAGTGTGAGTGAAATATTATGTCGTACTGTGAGCGTGTCCATCCACGTGTCCACTCGTTTGTTTTTCTGTTCAAACTTGAATGTTTAACTAGTGACCTAGTGACCTTAACCTAGTTAATGTTATGTATTTTGTTTTAGCTACAGAACCTCCTGTGTGTTCTGTCTGGACCATTCCATGAACAAGGAACAGTCAACATTAGAGACCTTGTCTTTTCACATTACTGCTACACCAGAGAAGACATTAGTCTGATTAAATATGGAGCGACAGTGGAACTGACTCTGAAAGACTTCTTCTGTTCTGGTCGGTCTCCTGGAGCAGAGGGGATTGGATGAGTGTGTCTCATATCCCAAAAGTGATTGGTGGAGGATGGACTTTCATCCAGTTATGGTTTAAATGTTGGGGCTCGTGTGTGTTGGCCTCTTGGTTTCATGGCTTCAGTACTGACGTAGACCTCCACAGAAAACCCTCCTGATATCTGCAGTTCCATCTCCTGTTGCTTGATGTCCCGAGCTCAGGGCTTACTGTATCAACAGGATGACACAGACTCCAGTGAAAAATAATTCTCCCTGGAGATGTAGAGGAGGAAGTCCCACGCAGATTAGGCAACAAGGAGAATCAGACAGATTTCTGAAGGCACAGTGTCTGGGTGGAAAATTCAAAACCATTTTCTCTGCGTCTCCAAACTGTTTTTTTTTTTTTTACTCTAATTGATTTCAGATTAAAACTCTTTTCCCACTACAGCCAACTTGTCTCCGGGGGCTCTTCTCAAAGCTTTCCAAGGAAATTGCTGGTGTAAATACCAGAAATGATGTGGTTCTCTTTTGTTTCCGGAGAAAAACTCTACATTCAGACACATTCCTAAAAAATACTTTGATTGTTGTGACTCTGTTTGTCCAGGCCACAGTGTTGACAAACGGCAATTACCTGTGGATTCTGCCAATGCACCATTCGAAATGTTACACAGTGGATTGTTTTATTTTTAAATCAAATATTTATCAGTGAGATACAGACCTCTTGATGATGACTTTTCTGCAGAGCCCAAATGTCACGGTGTGAAACTGTGTTGCTGCTCTCTGAATGTCAGATCATCTCATTAAAACCAAGTCGTGTGATAATGAGTGAGTGAGAGTGTGTGTGTGATTGTGTGTCAGTGTTGGACCACTTGCCTCTATTAGGGATGCTCACCACCCCCCCACACCTTCACCCTGCTTCTCCCCAGCCTTTGAAGTTGAGCATCTGTGGCAAAGACTGTGTCATCTGGAGGGTTGAGAACTCTGTCACATGGATGTGAGCCCCATGTCTGGTCACATGAAAGAGAGGTGAGAGATGGAGGGAGAGGGAGTTGGAAGGCGAAGAGGAAGAGAGAAAGAGAGAGAGAGAGAGAGAGAGAGTGACACAACGCTGCAGCCAAAGTGTGATAGAGTCAATAAGGTGCAAAGGTGAAGACAAACTCAGTAGGAATGGCTGTTGTGAGAGTGAAGGTGTTAAGTAGCGAGTGACGAAGACGTCCTCGAGCTCCGTCCACCGTCTGGTGTGTTGCTCCAGAGATTTGGCAGCAAACGCTGTGACGAGAACAGATTAAAAGAGAGACCAGTGAAAACAGTTGTGCAGCTAACGTCTGCTGTCGCGACAAATTAGTCACTGAGTAGTTAATGTTTTAGCAGATGGTTGAAATAACTTTTTGTGGCCACTTGGGGCAGCAGAAAGCATCTAATCAACTAATGCTGTTGTTAAGGCATTAGGTTTAGCAGAGAAAGATAATATATGATATATAAATATGTATTTAGCTACAGTTAGGCATGCACTACTACTACCAATAAATGCAGTAGTGGCAGTAGTATGACTAGTAGTATTCCAAAGATAGAACTATGTTTATACCTTTAGATTTTTTTTTTCTAAATACATGCAGATTTACTATATATTCAGATTTTATGTTTAATTTTTTTTTTAATGAAGTCCTGTCAACCAATGATGGATGGACACTTCAGTTGGAGATATGCTAAGTTTTTTTTATATGGAAATCTATGATTTCTGTATTTTTCCAGCTGCTACTGGAAGAGTCTGGATCTGACATTTTTGAAGCGTCGATCTTTATGCTTTAACCGTAATTCATTGTTCTATCAGAGGGGGGTGCTGCTTTTGGCACAGTTTGTCTTGGCTGCTCATCAAGTGATAATGATGAGATGTTTTCCAGGCTGCTCTGCCACTCTTCGGGACATTTATTTCCATCCCAGAGGGTGTGGGTGTCATCGTGTATGTGTCGGCCTGACGAGGGTTCACACATGATGTCGACATGTCCGGTACTGGGTACCGATGGCAGCTCGGGAACACGCTGTAGCAGTGGGTAACAGTCACCAATCAGGGCGAATAATTACCTAAAGATTGACAGCTGGTTCTCTGAAGGGTTCTCTGAAGGGTTCTCCTTCACTTCACTGCCAACGTATGTTTATTAATTAACCAGCTCTTTTATGGGTGTTTGAAACACTTCAAAGGTTTTTTTTTAATTAATTTATTATGCATCTCCTCAGTAGTGGGGATTTCTTTTTTAATTTTAGATCAATAGATTTTGAAAGTTCAGGTTTTGTTTTATTGGACATAAGGAGGTGCAGCTCATGGTTACATGGTTTAAAATGTAAAAGAAAATAGGATTTTTTAAAAATAATTTAAAGTTAATTTAAGGTTTTTGGCCGGTCCTTTACAAATAAAAAAAAAAACACAGAATACTGTAAATGTCAATTTAAGAATAAATACATTTTCTGGCAAGTTGGTACTTTACACAAAACTACCTTCAAATTACAGCATTGTTTCAGGCAGTTGTTCACAAACGTTCTATAGCGCCCCCTGTGTAGATAGGATGGATGATGAATCTGCCCACATAAACTGAATTTGAAATGCTGTGATTTTGCTATTCTCATAGAACAAAGTGTTAAATGTTAAAATCCAGTGCAATTTCTCCACTGCTGCCGATTAAAGGGGTCTCACCCCTCACTTTGGGAACCACTTGCTAAAAGTAACATTTAATTTTGCCAAGCAAGTGTCTGATGGGAACTCATTAAAACAGATGTGTATTTTATGAAGTACAGTAATCACCAAAACATTACCAGATATTTATACTTTTAACATTTTTTAGCAGAATGTAGCGAAGATCAGTCCGGACGTCTATCCATGCTAATTATGTCACAGCTAACGATTGTCTCTTTTTTATATTCACATTGGTTGGTTGTTCTTTTTTCTCTCTTTTCCTCTATGTCTCACTCAAGGCTACAGGCACAACAAAGTGGGTCATTTCCATTTTGTTATCATGGAAACAGCTCTTCTGGGCAGATTAAATGTGGGTTTTGTATTATCAGATCTCATCCACTCCTGATGCAGCCCTCAAGTCCTATTCCATTCATTACACCACTGCTAAATAGGCTAAATGAGGTAATAAAGCACAAAGTAAAATGTTTCCCTATTTAGGAATTGAAAGTGTCATGCCCCATTACCAGAATCCATTCTCAAATTTACAAGGGATGTCCCCATCAGCGCCTCCTGGGTTCCAAACTGATGCGATGGATTTGTTTTCACAGAATTAATCAGTCTGCGTCTGACATTTAGATTTGTCCAAATACTGAAGCTGCAGCACAAAACACAAAACATTTAAAAATACAGAAATCAATCCAGTGTGGACAAACACTGTCACCTGATAATAGAGAAGCATCCTGTAATTTCCCAACAACCCTTGCTCTGCAGTTACATAAGTGAAGCAGTAAGTGACAAGTGTCCAGGCGACAGGACCCACTGTGGAAGCAGAAGCTGACAAAACTGTCCACTTTGATTAGACAGATGATCTGATGACCTCCTCTGTCCTCTTCTTTGACTTGTTCCTCTGACCACGATAGAAATCCTTCATTTTACAGGCTTTGTTGGGTTCATGTAATTGTGCTCAGTTTTCAGTTGTTGGCATAAAAAAATCAAGGTTAGTTGTTCGTGTTTGTTCCTGATGAAAAGATTTAAATACAGTCAGGAACTTGGTTAAAATGTAATGGCACAATGACATGACCGAATAACTGCGGTGGCCGCCCTACGTTACTGCTACATGCATTAATGGCACAATGACAGGAAGTAAAGATGCACTGGTTGCTTTTTTTTTGTTGTCAGATTCTGATTTCTGATTCGTCGATACCGATGTATTGCTGATCAACTAGCTCGCTTTTACTTGTTGTTCCGAATAACTCTGCGATGGCCGCCCTACGTTACTGCTACATGCATTCATCACAAATGGCGAGCTTGGACCTTTCTTGCCACACTGTAAAGTACTTCCAGGCAAACAGGATTTAAGCTCCAGCTTCTGAGCTTGAGCTCCCTCTTCTGTAGTCCGACGCAAAATGCTTGTGCAAAATAATCGGCTGCAAAACCAGAAATTATTTTGATAGTCACCGGTTTGACCCGATCCTGGCCGGCGGCTCGGTGCATCTCAAATATTAAGTTTCTATGCAGATGATAACACAGTGGTTTCTGTTCATCTACTCAAGTTGTTTACCTTGAGTATACACACAACATTTCTCATTTCACCCTCACACTCCTGCACGTGTGCCGCTCGCATAGTTGGCCACAGTCACACACTGTCAAGACGTATTTGCTGTAATTATTCTTCCTCACGCTCTGAGGGCTTGTCACATGGAAAACCATGCAGCCTTCCCTCCGTCAGACATCTGTAGGGCTTTGTGTTCGTTAGCACCTCAAGATCCACCGCACGTGTCAACATAAGGGGATCGCCACAGTCTGGGTATCAGACAATGAGCCTTCATTTACAACCATAGACCGTGAACAGTGAAGAACACATATGTCAAACTCAAGGCCTGCGGCCCAGAAACAGCACCCATGACCACAGAAAGATGTAATTGTCTCAATGATTGTAATTAAAGTGATCATTC
>NC_024323.1:8079731-8117596 GCF_000523025.1 Cynoglossus semilaevis | reverse complement strand
CTGAGTCAGTGTGGTGGTAGAAACCTGCACCTACAAAATAGGACACCCCTTGAAGAATGTGTTGTGTCATCAGTCGTCTCCAAGCTGCTGGCACAGCTGTTGTTATTTTGGCCATTCGCTTTAGTTATTAGTTCACTTCTGGGAATTAGTGCCTGGAAAAACACTCACAGCTCTGATTCTTCTTCTAATTTTTATAGCTTTCTATAGCCATCTGCTGCCACCTAGTGGAAGGGTATTTAATCCTGCTAGTCATTATCATGTATGGATAAAGACAAAACCTGGGAATCACTGTTATAATACTTCATTCAGAGTAAACCGTTTCACTCTACAGTAACTGAACAAATATTAAGAGGTACAAAACCAAGGCCTGAGTTAAAGTGCCAGAGGTCATTGGTCAACTGGCCCTCAATGTCAAAGTCCTGACAGAGTACTATTTTCTAGTAACCACTCCATGTACAATGTACTATGCACTACATTGTCTGTCTACTGTATGAATACTTTCCTCCTTTATTATTTACTGTAATGTCATGCCAGATATGGCAGTGTGGTGTGTCAAGGTTACCATGGTAACAGTGCTTGGCCCTCACTCGGAGTGATGATCTCTGCCAAATGGTGCAGTTCCCTCAGAAAAAAACCCAACAACTTGTTTCCATATGACCTGTAAATGACGAGTCAGCACAAAGGATTACCTCACCTGTGATCCAAAAAAAAAAATCTGCCTCAGTGACAGGGTTGTCATCGACATGAAATGATTTAGACCGTGTGTGAAATTAAATAAAGTCCTCGAACATACAGTACATCACCCTCGGCTGGAAAACTGTTTGATACTCGGTTCTTGACGGTTACAGTGTCGGTGAAGTGCAGCATTCACTGCCACGAGTGCAATATTTTCATTCTAGCAGATTGTCTTAGCAGATCATGTCAAAATGTTGTGCTTGCGTAACACTGTCATGCAGTGACATTAAAACGAGGTCTTTTTTGGAGGCTCGGCGGCATTACTCAGCTGAGAGTGGGTAGTTAATTGTCAGGGAGCTGCCTGTGTGTTTTTGCTGAGACACAATGCAGTGTAATAAGATGACACACACTGTAGCCTGCTAATCTCTCCTTTGGCAAAAAGGCAAAAAGAGCTGTTGGAATCGCAGGAGAACTTAGGGCGTCTGGGGGGGGGGGTCTCAGAGGTAGAGTGAGTGATGGAGGCGAAGTGTTTATGTTCTTAATCAACGGTGGAGCAGGGCAGAAGCACTCACTGCAATGTCTGTCAATTTGTGTGGTTCCCAAAAAATGTCAGGGAGGAGACACAGCGGAGATTCCTGATGTGAAGCAATAAACAGACGTCTGCAGGGTTTGTTTTTTTCTTTTTTTCCACACCGTGCTGATAACTCTCTGCTGCTCTGAATGTGCCAAAAGGATCTACTCCCAACGGTTTGGACGTCATTTTGTAATTTAGATTACTTCAGGTTTTTGCCTAAAAATCTGATTTTGCGATCATTTCCCTTGTGGTTGGATGATGCCGTGCAACTCGACGCAGCCTGATCTTGAGTTTTAAACATCCCGAAGGCTTTCCGCAGGATGTGTTTTCATCTTTGGTCTGAGCCACAGATGGCAGCACCTTAAATCTTCATCCATAATAGATGTCACCTATATAAAGGATAACATTCAGGCATCGGCCATTTATCCCCATTGTTTCCGTGTTGCCATGGCGACCTGTGATGCCTTATATGTTCCTCGGGGGTAAATGGATTATCAGGAGTGTGTATTTGTGCGTCCTCCTCTGGGTGACGTGACTGTAAGGCTGCTCTCAGGGAAAATTAGAGCAGAAGTGCTCACCTCTGTGTGTCTCTCCACTCCAGATGTACTTAATAAATTCAGTGATGATTACAGCCACTGCTATTTCAGGACTACTTACACACACACACACACACATACACTCCTGTCTTGACCCAAATAAGGTGAGCACAATGTGCACTCAGATGGACTTGGTGCTCACTGCGTCTCCCTTGTTGTGAAAACTGATACTTTCAAGGTCAAGGATGAAAAAAAAAATGTCTTGAAATGGATCAGTGTGGATATAAAAAAAATGGCATCTAACTGACTATCTACAGCTTGCACTTTCTTGGCTCCTGAATGAACTGAACATATTATAGTAAATATTTAAGGATGTTATTATTTAATTGTTTATTTAAGAAATGTTTCTTGCACATAATGAAACAAATGGTTGGTCAGTAAAGCCAGTAAGAATCCCTGGCTAACTATGAAAACAACACAACACGTACACTGATAATACCAGACGGTCGACTCAGTCGTTTCATTTTGGTGGCATTTTCTGGGATTTACTAGTTTTTCATTCTAATAACTCTGAACCAGCCGAGCTTTAGTGAGATGGTGGAGCCGTGGAGTCGTGGTCAGGTGTACGGTTACGGTGAGCTGTAAAACATGTCGACAATCAAAGGACTTTTTTCACCAGTGTGGGATTTACATACAGTAAAACTGCATTCATGCATCACTAATGTGTGCTACAGCGCCACCCCCTGTCACCTAATACCGGTGACACAAAAAAGCGTAAACTAAAACAGTGTGAGGCCAAGATGGACACGTGGGACTTTCCCAACCTCAGAGTAATTCTTCTGCTATTTTTGTGCAAGGACAAAGATGCAGGGTTTCAGGGAGAGAGGGGGGAGACAAAACGTGTGTGTGCCAGTTTTCTCAGGCGTGCAGTCACTTTTCCTGCTCCTGTGGCGCTGCAAATGTGTTTTTGTGTGCGATCCTCTGTGTACGTTTCTCCCTCTGTGCGGGTGTGTGTGTGTGTGTGTGTGTTGCGCAATCAGGGAGTCACCCAGTAAGAGGCTGCAGCGAGGCTCTTAGTCATCCTCACACCTCACTCCCTTTTTTACGTGAGCGTCCATCTGTCTACATATTCACCACCAGAGACGGACTCCACGTCGTACTCTCATTAAAATATGTAAATGTGCACAGAATGTACTGTTACAGTAAACAGTGCAGGGTTTGTACAGATATTCAAATGAGGCCACTGTTTATTTCCCATACAACAGCAGAAAACAGTCGAGAAAAGTTTAAAAGTTAGAAGATCTGAAAGAAAATGTCAAAAAAAAAAAAAACCCACAAATAATGCTCTTAATTTGTTTCTCAGTCATGTGTGTTAAATATTTTTTTACCTTTACTTTTTGCCAGGTTTTTCCAGTTGTTTGGGAAATAGCATTTTTTATCCCCTTATTTTTTGTGTCCGTTTTATTTGTTTAAATGTGTGATTTTAAAAACACGTTTTTTTGGAGCCTGGATTTTTATGTCCAAACCTGAGTCAAGTCTGACACCATTCATGAAAACTGAAGCAGCAAGTTTATGTTACTCCATCACGTGGGTGTTTGTGTGTGAGTGTGTGTGTGTGTGTGTGAACCAGCAGCAGGTGACAGCACACAGGTGTTAATGTAGAACACGTTGTAGATGTTTTCTTGTCTGCGCCTGGGTTTTTCAGGAAAACAGCTTTAATATTAATGTCAAAGCTGTAAAGTCCACTGAGACAAATGTCTTTCGTAAATTTGGTCTCACAAAAAATGAGACTTCAACTTGACTTAAGCCTGTGTCTTCCTAGCACTGCTCCTGAGCCCAAGAACTGGCTGCCTCTTCTTCCTCTTCTTCTTAAATATTCCTGCATCTTCTCTATAACTTGACTGTTCATTTCTTGTGTAAATATGGTGTTTGTGGCCCAGACGTGGTCTAGATGTGGGACGTCTCCAAGATAACCACAGATCTCCATTTATGAGTACAGTCTGGAAGTGTTTACAATCCAAAAACTATGAGCTTCAAAATGTGGATCTGTTAGTCGTGTTGAAAACTTTGACTCATTTTTGTACAAAACAAATCAAATCACCCAGCAAAAGATACAGGTTTAAAACATGAAACGCTGCAGGACGATGATGTAGAGTTGTAATAAAACGACAGTAAAACTGTCCGCTGATAATATTAGACGGCCCCAGGCAGACGTTCAAAGGAACACACTCACACACATTACTGCAGCACAGAAGATAATACACTCTGATGTACTTAGTTAGATGAACTCTCTCTCACCCTCTGCAGCGTTTCTCTTTGCTGTGTGTTTTTCTAACATGCTAAACATCCACGTGAAGTCCCGCTGCACCGTCTCCACCCGGCGCCTCACTCACCCCTTTTTGCTGACACAGACTGAGGACAGAATGATGGAAAGGAGGGAAGAAGAGAGGAGGGTGCAGGAGACGAAGGCCTCCGAGCCAAGCCTCTAATCGAAGGTGTCACGGTTGTGCCCCCTCCTCGTCATTCCCAGTCTCCCCCCACCTCCCTGTGCTTCTTGGGGCAAATATAGCAACAGGCACCACAGGGGACAGCTCTCTTCTTCCGTGTTTTTTTTGGCATCTGTGTGGTAGAATGGAAGGAATTTTATCCTTTTCATCTGTGTTTATCATTTCGAAGCTTCCCGTGCGGACATTACGAGGGAGGATGTTTTTCAGAGTTGAAGCTCGTGATCATTTCTGTCTGACCAGAATAGACTTTCTAGTGAAAGATAGTTGTGATTCTTTGAAGTTATAATGCACAGTTGTGGCCTTTATTTATGTATTTAATACATACATTTAACATAGTTTTAAAAATACCCACCCTCTTCAGGCAACTGACTAAAGTTAGTTTAGTTGAGTGGTAATAACCTAACTACTATATATACAGTCAACCTGCCTGATTTAATAAAACCATGTGCATTTTCAAAATGTGGTAACTTTGTATTGTATAATAAATCAGACCAATAAGACCCACTTGAATAGGTCAAATGTTTTTCAATTATTACTGGCAATTTTGTTGGATTAAAAAAACATCTCTTTTTTGTCATCTAATAAATCATTTATTCTCCTCATCTACCACATGCCCTGCCAAACAAAACAAACGCTCACACAGCTCCAGTAACGCTACATTTAAAAAAAATAAAACGCCTACTTGGTTCGGCTGGACATGTTGGGCTGGTTGATGGTGTTTTAAGTGTCGGATTAGGATTGTTTTTCTAAACGACTTCGCAGAGATAAAAACCGGCCAATTCCGACTGTGCTGGTCGATGGGAGCATCTTTGAAAACAGTCATTAAAGTAATTAGACCTATGTTATTTTCACGAATAAAGACTCTTGGGATGTCTTAGAACCTGGCACATAAACACAGATCAGGACAATCCTCTGTTCGGTCCTCATGTATTGTCATGTAGTGAATTAACTGCTGTGTTTTCCCCCACCACAGTCTGTTTCCATCTCACAGATATTACAATGGCACAGTATATGCGTGACTGTCTTAACACAAACTGAATGTCAGACAGACACGGTGGCCTCAACAAGTCAGTTCAGACCGTGTCAACAGCTCTTTGATCGCGGCCGGCAGCGTGAACGGAGCAGCAGTGTGGCGGCAGAAGCTGCTGAGTGAGACATCAGGGCTCCGTCCGTAAATCGCTGCTCTTCATGTGGAGCCTCAGTGTGGTGGCAAGAAACAGTGACAGACACAGGAGTGAGTGGGTGGGCTTAATTATATCTGAAAGTGATGTTAACCGCATACATATTCAGTGGCCGAGCGAAAACACCTCTCTGTCGTGAGCTGTTAAAATGAAAAGGAAGGATGTGAGGCTAAGAGCCACTTATTCCGCAGCGGTTCATTGTTTAAGTTGGGCTAATTTTTTGTGATTACTGGGAGCTGGAGTTTTTTGCTCCAACAAAATCACTGACTTTCAGTCTGTAAAATGTGCGTTTATTTAACATGGATTACTTCCTTTTGCGTAAAGTCCCTTCTAATGTCATGTTAGCTGTTAGCAAACAATTAGCAACTGGCACTAAGTTGAAAAAATCTTCCCCATTCTGTGTGTTTCAAAGATAACTACCGTTGTAAGTCTTTAGTTGTTTTTTTTGTTTTTTTTTTGTTTATTCTTAATCTATGTGTCCAACATGCTACAAATATAACATTCAACTGTTTGTTGAGCAAGGTCTCAAATCATAAACGTTTTGTCAACACCACTGAGTCAAGTCTCATAACTTTAACTTACTGAAGACTAATGTTGTAGTGGAGTTACAGTGCTTGCTTGCAGCAGTGCAATTACTGGAAGTTAGCTGTTACGCTAACACATCGTTAGAATATCTCGGGCTAGTGTTTTCATGTAACTATGGTATGGCATCTGCTGCTCTACCTAAGTTCACGATTATTACATTTTTCTAGGTAAAACTACGACATCAAATAGTAATTTAGAATATTCTTGGTGCCGACACATGCATGTGTGCAGTTATACACAGTAGGAAAACTGTGAAAATGACCTTTTAGTTGCAATAAAGTTCTGACAGCGCTACCCTTGAATCCCTCTCAGTGGCAGGTCTGAAAAGGTCAGATCCTTGTTGGTGAAATTAAACCAAAAGGAGGGAACTAGAGCGAGGAGTGGGCAGCACAGGAGGTAGCAGGTGCTAATTGAAACCATCTTACAGGAAACTCAGAAAAAACCATTTCATCACAGCTGCTGCTCTCTGGTTTCCTCTCTTCTGCAGCTCCAAATGGTAGATGCCGTGCACTCCACGGGTTGACAAAGCACTCTACACACACTTGGACACAGGCATGTGGATAAACTAGGCCAATTAGTGAAGCACTGGGACGCTGATTGATGAGAGGAGTCATGTTCTCCTTCTCAGCTGGGTTTAATCAGCAGTAAAGATGCTGAAGTGACACCACAGTTTAGTCACTGCTTTAC
Source organism: Cynoglossus semilaevis (assembly GCF_000523025.1). Taxonomy (NCBI): domain Eukaryota; kingdom Metazoa; phylum Chordata; class Actinopteri; order Pleuronectiformes; family Cynoglossidae; genus Cynoglossus; species Cynoglossus semilaevis. The sequence goes on along the minus strand of NC_024323.1, from coordinate 8,110,851 downwards.
AACTTCAACTGGTTCCTGCCTCTTGTCCCCAATACAGAGTGTGTTTGTGTGTGTGTGTGTATGTGTGTGTGATAGCTTCGTACTCGGTATTGGCCCGTACTGCAGCAAACTGAGTCAAGAGTCAGCTTGTCTGCTTTGGAAAATGAGAAAATGGAAACATCCAACGGTTGTGTGATGTTTTCTTCCAGATCAAAATTAGATGAGACAAATGTCAGCTTCTGGGTCAGGGCTGCTCCATAAACCACAAGAACCAAGACCAGAGACCAGGGATGAGTGTGTTTTTCTCTCACAGCCTGGGTTTGGGGGGGGTTTCTAGCTTGTACTTAACACATCATCTGGACAGAACTTTTTCTTTTTTGATTTGATTTGGTAGTAGTTAACTCTTTGTTATTTCCTAATTCTCGGCATTTGCAAAGTATAACAACAAATCTTCCTCTTTCTTTGCTTGGGATTTCTATCTTCTTCATGTTTGTTTGTTGTTTGTTGTTGACTGTTTCTCTTATTCTTGCCACTTGTACAAAACAAACAGATCTCTCGGTTCTTGGGCTTTCAACCTCCTCATTCCACTTTTCAAAGTGATGATTTCACTTTCTTTTTATTATTATTTCGACATAACAGGGAATCAGCTGTTTTCTTTCCTGGCATGAAGCCACTTTAACCCTAGAATCTACCGCCCGGTGTGTCATTATTACCACCAGAAGTGGTGATTCATCCTGTTCTTAACATTGTGTTCGTCCACTACATTTGACGTAGTTCGATGTCCGTATCTTCAATCAAATATGATTCATACATAAATCCTGTTATTCAGCAGCTCAGCCAAGACCAGCCCTGGAGAGGACTTGTCAAGTGCAGTTGTTTTCAAACTATTTCTTCCAATCTCAGTTTCTCATGTTTTCAGGTTTGACACACACGCAGAAGATCTGGCGATGACAGACTCAACAGATCAGCAAAAGATCTTTGATGTTTTAGGCAAAAAGATGGTCGTCAGATGTAAAATTCATATTGAGCTTCAGAATAAAATGAATTTGACTTGAGGCAAGGCAAGTTGGTTTAATATCAGAGCTGCAAGTTTTGGGATTTAGGTTAAGAACTTTTTAAGGTCAAACATGTATTTGAATATATACATATATATTTATATATAATGCACTTTCGTGGTGCATTTAAACCTAGGGTCTTTGAACCAAATGATTGAGTCCTTGGTGTACAGTAATCCAGCCAAGCCTGGCAGGATTTTTTTGTCAAAATGATTGTCTATTTACAACCTTGACCACAGCACCCCCTACTGAGAGGAATCAAAGCTAGTTACTCTTTGTTAACAAACACAGAAAACCAAAATCATCAAACGGAGTCATACCAAAAAGCTTGGTTTACTTGGCAGCGTCTCTCCCTGCTGCAAGGAAACGTCCCAGTGGTGTTTGTTTGTCGATCAGGCCACAGGTGTCTGAATCTCCAGGCTATTGACTGAATGCAAAAACAAGTGAAGCAGCATGAAGAGGCCTCCGCTCTCCAAGCTTTGATGTGAGGAGAGAATGAACAGCACGACCGAAGGTCATGAGAAAACATCAAAGACGCTCATGGTTGGCAATGAGTGTACGATCCCTGGTAGCTCACTGTACTGTATGTGTTCATGTCCAGTATGTTATACTACTGCAGTACTGGAGTCTGCCGAGTACTCACATCAGTTGAAGAATTTTAAAACGTCCTATTTGCATCTTACATAATATTATGGACTTATGTAACGTTTGCAAACAATTTCTGCTCTCTGAGCAGATTGCCTTGGACTCATGAGATTCATCTCAATTAAATCACACTTTTAAACCTGGTGAGGTTTTCTTTTTCTTTCTTAAACAAGGTCATAGTTTGATGAATTATTTTTTTAAACTTTTTCTTTTCTTTATAATTGGTAAGGCTGGGGTTTATTAGAGAAACAGAAAAAAATAAAAAATCAAGTCCATGAAAGACTTTGTGGAAATCCACACAAAATGGAAGAAAGTCAGTGGTTATTGTTTCCTTAACTTCAGCTCTTCCCTAGACGTCGGACCTGGACTTGGCCATGGCCTTGGCCATGACCTTTTCCATGCCTGTTCTCTGTGCCTGTAGGCTGAGTACAAAGCCAACACCTTCAATGACTTCCTGTATTGGAGTATGGATTACATACAGTCTTTGACGTCCCACACCGCTGGCCCAGCGTGCAGTTAGTCACGTCAGTGTCTGAACCATAGTTACACAGACTCATTACATTGTTATCACAGTGACGGGGGGCGAGGGTTGGAGGGAGGGGGCTTCTCATCTTACTTCTGCGTATGTTTTGTGTTTATATGTGTAACTGAGATGATGAGAGAGCAGCAGAACCAGTCGTGTATGAGTGACGTTCGGCTGACAGCATTATGCAACCAGCTCCTGTATCACCACACATACGTGTGCCAGTGGGAAACACGTCTTTTTTAAGTGTGTGTGATCTCGATCCTACATGTGTTGGAGTGTACGCCTGGGTGCTCACTGTCGTGTTTAATTCATGAGCCAGTATCACTCGTTCCCCATGTGTGACTCACAGATGTCTGGCAGCCAAACGTTCCCACCTGTAGGTTGGTATAAAGGCGGAGTCCCCCGGTGGACGTTGGGTAATGTGGTTATAGTGGTGTAAATGTGTGAGAGCGGCAGCGTTTAATGATCTCATTTAAAGACAAATGTGCAACTGTTTGTGTGCGTGTTGTGATTGTGAGTCAGTCCTTGTCGTGATCAAACCTGACGCAAGGCTTTGTCGCCCTTTTTTTTCTACGTGGTTATTCTAATGAATGTAAACAGCGTCACATGGAGGATGTGTCGACTCCGCTAACACCTTCTGACTCTTCTGCCATAGATTAACCAGAGAAATCGTACAAATAATCCCACTAAACAAAAGGGAGTATGACTTTCAGTGAAGATGCCCTTTCTTTGTTCTGGTCATTTTATCTTTGTGTAGATTTTCTTTTAAAAGAAGTGGTATTTTTTGGTATTTGTATTTGACATTGCATACTATGAGCTCTTAACTCTGGGTTTATAAATAACACTTTAAAAAGTGGTCAGTGGTCGACTACAGTGATTCTTAACCATAGGGTCATGGTCCAACCTGGAACCATCAACGCCACCTAAAGGGTCAAAACAAAAATTCAGTTTTGTATCTGTGGGCCAAGGAACTACATGGATTACCAACTGAAAACAACAGTTGCAACAACCACAATCTGCATCAATACAGTTCAAATGAAAACAAAGAAACACAGCATAGACTGACTGCACAGATGTGTGGTTGTTTGGCTGGTACAGTTCACTACATTATTGTTGAGGGAATGAAGGTGACCGCGCCCCATGTTCACCTGTGTTCTTTCTAAAAACAGAAGTCTAGTTGTTGGGGTCAACATCACATTTCGGTGACAGGTCTATGTCACAGTAGTGGTTCTGTATCCTCCAAAAATATTTTGATGGGAGGCAGCCCTGTTCCCACAGAGGCTCTGTAGAAGTCATAGGTCGTCCTGATGAAGTAACTGAGTCAGTAACTCAGCTCAGTGCTCCATTCATTCAGGTGGAGCAGCTCCTCCACCACTGCCTTCTCTGTGACTTCAAACTGAAGTATTTCCTTTACTTTCTGCCAGACCACAAATAAAAAACAAGTTTCCATTTTCCTTAGCGGCTCCTTTCGTCTGACCTTATGATGAGTTACATGTTCCATTTGACAAAAAAAACCCTGGGACTCAACAGCGTTCACCCTGCTTTTACTGTATTTTAGTGGTCAGCAGCAATTGTTTTGTTTTGAAACCCTGGGACTCAACAACGTTCACCCTGCTTTTACTGTATTTTAAGTGGTCAGCAGCAATTGTTTTGTTTTGTTTCCCTGCCGTGTTCAGTGTTCAGTCTGAAAAATGGACTTGACTGCTGCAGACAGCTGGTTCAGAATTTAAATATAACTTGACAAATACACGTGTAACGAGCCTTCTGTGTTTGTTTGTATATTTTTCTGTTCTTTTTTCTGTGTAATCCACAAAGATGATGCTCTCGTTTGTGCACGATTCTGCCAAGAGCCTAGATATAAAGTACTCCATTTGCATGAGAAACTTGATGTGAACAAGTGTTAAGTAAGAAACAAGGCACAAGGTAATTCTGTTCTGTTCTCCTGATCATTCAGTCTGTCTTTCTCGCGTGTCATCTTTTACTGCAATCTCATCAGTTTTGTAAACACGTCATCTGCTACTTAATAATACATAATAATAAACAGGACCAGTTTGTTAGTCTCGGCTTCCACTGCATTAGCCTCTGGTTCTTCCTCCCTCACGCTGTATCATGTCACAGATGCGTCGTCAGCCTTAGCTGGTGAGAAGTGACAGCTGCAGCATGTTGCAACAAACTCAAGTAATTAGGCATAGTACTATTAAATGATATCACATTACAGTGGGTGAATATACAGATGATAAATTAAACGTTGTTATTTAAGGGAAAATGTCTTCTTCAGGGTTGGATACAATGGTAAACGGCCGAAAAAAATGGTTGGAGTTGCATGTAAATAACCAGAAAAGTGCAGAGTAACCCTGTTCGAATATATCTGCAGGCGGTTTCTGTAGAAACGCCTCCGCTCGGCTCCTCTCACTGTCTTCACTGTCATTGTGTCAGTCCATCTGTGGTCATCAGCCATCCGTCTCCTGCAGCCTACAGAGAGAGCTGGTGGTTATGAGTCATGTGACCCGGGGCACAGAGAAATTCAAATCTGTCACTGGCTGCGGAGCCAAGGGGTCAGAGGTCACAACTGGAGTTAGAAAAATAAATGAAATGAAGCCTCTGTAGTGAAACTGACAGAGATGCTGTTGTGGGGGGGGGGCACGCACTATCTAAAGTAATCCTGACCACCAAGTAGCTTTGCATCATTAGTTTTTAGGAGGAAGGTGTCTGTCAATTTTTTAGTAGTTGAAAAATGCCCTTTTGTCGTACTTATATTCCGAGGGATAATCTGCTTGAAAAGCTTTTTTACTATTTCCGTGCCGTAAATTGAAGTTACCTGTCAAGAGCAGTATGCTTCTGGAAATGATCCTGATGGTAAACAACAGACAGATATGGTTTCCTCCCGACCCTTGAACCCTATCAAAATTTGACGAGAACCTGACACAGGTGGGGAGCGGGTCCCTGTGCTGTGTAAAGGCCGCTGCTCTGCGGCCGACCGTGGCCGCGGTCATCTTTCAGCTTTTTTCCGTCTACCGTCTACCATTCAGCACTTACGGCGGCTTGTGACAGGAATAGCTTTTCATTCATCACCGGCTGCTCTGTGATACTGTATGTCACAAAGGCATGTATCAGCGCACACCACAGCCACGTGTATTTATAGGATCCATTGGCCAGGTGTAGAGGAAACGTCCTCCCTCTTCCTCTCCGTGATGCTGAGGCTCAGCACAATTTGTTCCAGCCCTGGTGAGAATTAGGCCTAAAAATAACCAAAGGGGGACAAAACAGTCTCCGCTCCTCTTTTTCTCCTCTCCTCCCCCTTCTCACCTCTCCTCTCCTCCCTTCTACTATTCTTGTCTCCTTGTCATTTTTCAGCCAGGACTGACATTTAAGACAGAGCACAGAGGAGAACTACAAAGGAGAAAAAACATTTTAGACAATAAGCTGTCAGACTGGGGAGTGTGTGGTTTTTTTCTTGTTTATGTTAGAGCACACATGTCAAAATGAGGCCCGGGGGCCAAATCTGGCCCACAGTGTGACTATATTCGGCCCACGGGATCACTGTGAATTTGACTTTGATACCCCTGAGTTAGAGGAAATTATTCATTTGTACATAATTATTAATTTGTGTCCTCTTCTTCACACAAATGTTTTTCAATAATTCATATGCAGGGGAGCAACAGCGGTTGGAGCAGATGGAGACGTTTCGACTCAGTTCAAAACGTCAATTTCGTCAGTGGTACAAACCCCGGACTCCCCAGGACCACGGTCCCTGCGTCTCTACCTATTCGTCCATTCTTTTGCATGCTTCCCTCATTTCCTCCTGCCGATTTCGGATCAAAGCCTCAGTTCCCTTTGTGTTCTGATGCACTCGGGGGGTACCGATCAATCGACTGTGTCTGGAGGGTATGGAGCTGCTCCAGCGCTACAGGTGTCCTATCTATATTTTTTTTCCCCTCAGCACCAGTGCAACGTAATTCCATTAACAACCACACTTCAAAGAATCAGCGTTGACGTGTACACAGACACGGAGACGTGTGTACAGTGTGTACAACTGACCGGCAGCGTATTAGGTGTTTTTCTGATTCCATCACCTGCTTCACTTTCACCGCAGCGTTTGTGTTGCGTAAGCTGCTTTGTAGCGGCAAAGCCCCTTATCTACGCGTTTATGCAATTAAGCTAGTGAAACAAAGCCCCGTAGTAATTAATCATCATAGCAGCACAGTTACTGCGTGTCGCCGTGTCACCTCTGCTCCTGCTGCTTCACCAAGCTCTCTCTGAGATTACTGAAACCATCTGGAGTGGAGTTTCCCTGTCACGTCTCTGCGATGGCGTCAGGCCTTAGATTTATTATAGTCGTGGAGGTATATCACACAAACCCACTCTTAATTAGAACCCTTTTCTCACCTTCTTTGGTTCTTCTTTCTCCTCTCATTACAAGGGTGCGTGAAGAAAATATTTTTGTTGATGCTGCAAAAAACGGAGGTGTTTGGAAGAGGTGTGTTAAGAGCTTTCCTCCTCATTGGTGGGAAACATATTGTGCTTAACAACCTCCCAGCCGGCCTCTGTGTTTTAGCCACTCTGCTTCTGCATGGGAGTTGTTAAATCAGTGGCTGTAACTGTGTGTGTGTGTGTGTGTGTGTGTGTGTGTGCTTATGTTATTGCTGTGCCCACAGATAAATGATGTCTCTGTCTTTAACACCCGCCCCTTCATTAGTATTAGGTGTTGTTTATGATACCATAGCCATACCATAGTGCTATGACCATAGGCATCTCTATTAGCTTAATGCTTTTCAGGTTGGAGGATGGGGTTGTCGGGCAAGGTTCGGGTCCACCCTGGACAGTGAGCCCGTGAGTGTACGGTGTTCTTTTCTGGGTTTTCACTGTCAGCTACATCCATTCAAATATAAGTACGTTTGCTGTTCTGTTTACGTCTTTACCCGGATCAGTTACAGGTCAGTCTGCTAGGTGACACGATGTATCACAGCCAAAACACATACTGCTCTGAGATCAGTTCCAAACAGAGGCATTGATGAGGCCGAAGTTGCGAGGCAGGGTGATGGATGGAGAGAGGAATGAGTCCATTTATCATTAGACTACGCACATAACGTAAGTGGGCTGTTAAAATAAAAGGTGTCAATCGCACTTGATGAAAGTGTGTGTGTGAGTGTGTGTGTGTCGCAGCTCTGACAAAGAGCCAACTTCATGTGTGTTTTTACTCCTGCTCTGCATGTGAGCAAATATTTTAATTTTGTTGACAGCGCAGTGGGCTGCACGTAGGATGGAAGGCTTGAAGGTTGGACTTTCGGGGCCGGACGTGGGTGGACCTGATGTGGGAATAAATGTTCCGAGGTCACGCCGCAAAACAATGGCCAATATACTCAGAAGTTGAACTTTTTTTTTTTTTAAAGACTATCTCACCGGATGGTATCTTGACAGCATTTGAGGTTTTTAAGGCAGGTAAAGTGCTGAATAATCAGGGATTGTAACACCTAGTTCTAGGTAATAAATCTCTGCTTCAGAGAGCAGAGTCTGTTTTGACAGACCCCCGCAAAAAAGGAAGAAATAGAAATACCTAGGATGGCTGAGTGTGCACAAAAACGGTGGTACTGTAGGCCTGCGGGTGATAGAAGGTCCAGGAGCAGAAGTTGTATTCAGTAAAATCTCAAATGTTATATGGGAAGGAGTGGCCATCCATCCATCCATCCATCATTTTCCTATCAGTCTGTCCAACCACCTGGTCATCAGTCCATCCATCCAACAGTGGATCCATCCATTTATGTCATCCATAGGTTTTTTCTTTTAATTCCTGCTTCCCCTCCATCCATCTAAGAATCCATCATCTGTGCATCCATCCCTTTTCCTTTCATCCATCCTTCATCCATCCATTTACTCATATATCCAATCATTGCGGTTCATACCACTGTATCCTTAGCCATATCCATCGATGCAACAACAGCTTTCATTACTTCCATTTGTCCCTACATCCATCCACCCATCCATCTGTCCATCTGTCCATCTGTCCATCTGTCCATTCACTCAACTTTCTCTGAATGCATTTCATCCATTTGTAATTACATGTATTGATCCATCATCAATTCAAATGTATGAATTTTTGCATCCATCCTTTTGACTATCCATTCATCTTTCCATTAATGCACTTAACACATAACACACATTATGACACCACTGAGCCTTTAAAAGTCTGAACGACGGTCTGAACCTCCTGCTGTTTTCTTGGACTTTTCATGAACTACTTTCTCCCATTTACCAAATGACTGTCAGATTTTCTGGCAACATATTTGGCAGAGACAAAATGCTCACAAATACAATGGTGGGAGAGCACAAGGGTGCAGATGGGCAGGCAGGCAGCTTGACAGCGAGCGATCCGGACAGATTGTGTGAGAGTGAAAGTGAAAAAAAGAGAGAGGAATTTTAGATAATAGCAAAAGAAAAACCGTTTGGCGGACAGAGCGAGAGCCACCGAGTCGGCCTGCGTTCAGCTCCGCAGATGTCCGAGCTTTTTCTGTCCGTGTTGTCCACAATGTCCAAATGTAAATGCCACTGTTGCTGACGTGAACGCGGGATCAAGTTCGTTGTCGACCGTGTCACACCGACTGACACCCTGGTCCAAACCGGTTCATTGGGAGACGATGATGAGATCGGCACCAGCCCAACAGATTGTGAAGAGCTGAGGGCAGCAGAACACATCACACCAGTGACATTTTTTTGTGTGGGTGTGAGTGTGGGTGCACACATGAATGTGAGTCTGTTCATCAGCGTGCATTTTTGTGTGTCCATATGGGAGAGTTTTTTGTTGAATCACTTTGTCTGGATGATTGAAAATTCTGATTGTGGGAGAACGTTTATTAGAAATGACAGAAGGATTGATGATGATGAGGAGGAGGAGGAGGAGGGGGAGGAGGAGGAGGGACAAGTTCTATCAAACACTCTGTTTAACATTTCTCCTCTGTGTTTTTCCAGTGTGTTGCTTTGTGGTCCACAAACGCTGCCATGAGTTTGTCGGTTTCTCCTGCCCTGGAGCCGACAAAGGCCCTGACACAGATGTAAGTGAACAACGTCACGCATCACTTCCTCCTCCACGTAAACCTAATGAGGAATTCTAATTATGAATGAATGTGGCCTGATTATAAGTTTCTTCTTCTTGCGTCAGTGATACTGTACCTCCAGCGTCAAGATGCACAGTATTGACTAAAATATTGACACAGTATTGACTAAAATATTGACACAGTATTGACTAAAATCCACAAATTTGAATGTATACTTAGTGTTATACTATACTGCATACTTTTCTAGTGTTATTTCCATATGAATAATTCCATCATTTGGATTAGACACAAACAAGGTGTAAAACGCACACTGCCACCTGCTGTTATTTGTCTTTCTGTTCCAACAACCTATTTTTTGTCATTTGATTAATGTTAATTTATCATGATTTATCACGATAAATCATGATCAAATCAAGGCCAGATTAATGACAACAGTTTCATGTCAGAGTCGTGGTCATTCTTTTACTCGTGGTCAACCATGTGAATGATGTAAATGATGTGGTCATTTTAAGTTTATTTGCTACTATCTCCTAATGCTCCCATAAATGGAGCTAAGTTTTCCTGCCAGATTTCTATGATTTATGGACTTACTCTCATTATTTATTTTTCCTCTTCCCAGTCCATACACTCGGGGGAATTCAGTCCAAACACCTTGAACTCCATTCTAATAGGAGCAGCGTTGACATGAACTGCTCTCTATTAACGTCAAGCCTGGTCTGCCATCTACCAACCATACATCTGTCCCCTGTTGCTCTGTCAGCAAGTGTTTGCATCCACACATCAGGTGTGAGAACACTGTACCTCATTAGCCTTTTCCCTTCCCATCTAAGGTCATGTGACGCCGTTGGTGCAAAGCTGTGACGTTTTATCGACGCTGGAGTCTGACCGCTGTGGTGTGGACGTTTAGGTGACCCAGCTGTTAGAACCNGTCCTTGGTGAGATAAGAGAAAAGATTAGGCCCAGCAGCAGCATTTAACTCCGACACGCTTCTACAGGGCAGTGAATCAGGGGCAGGTCCTGTGTGCAAACATCCAGAGGATAGACTGTGCACTGTACAGCCAGTAATTTCACCACGATGAATTTACACGTCTTAACAAATACGAGCTTCAACTTCAGATCAGACGTCTGGCCAACAGACCAGACCAACAGATTATAACCCAATTCATATGGGCTTCATCAAAGTTTTTTTCTTTTTGTTATAGTCAGAAATGTTAATGTCTAATATCCAAAAACAAGTAAAATTAATCATGACTAATTCCAATTAACCATGATTAATCCACAGCTGATTAAGTCAATGGTTTGGCAGGATTAGTTATATCACATTAGGCCTGAGCAGTCAGGATCATCCACTGAAAATGAAGCATCACTTTTATTCATCCATCCAATAAGTTTCTGAAAGACAAAATGATGAATGTTCCCTCACAAAGCCAATTAGGACGCAGAAAACTCCCACAGACCGACATCCTCTCGTGTTTACAAAGTGAGAACCAGACAATCTTTGTTCTGGAAGCCTTCATTGTCTGATGCACTTGATTAACGTTGACGAGGATTCCCCTCGCTGCGATTCCCAGCGTGTCCTCTTTTAAAAAACATCACAAGTAAAGTGTTGTTGAGAGAGGACAGGAAGCCGATGCCTGTTAGTCGAGCTGTACAACATCCCAGTCAATCAGGAAATCATTTGTTGGAACACCAGGTGTTAATCTCACTTTAATCTTGTTTTTGTTTCCTATTAGAAAGCTATTCGTCTGATGTGGCTGCATATATACAGCCAAAGAGAATGGACGCTTCATACGGCGGGATCAATATTTATTATTACTTCATCCATTCATTTAATCATTTAATTTAATCAAATCAATGAAGGTAGTTGGTTAATCTAATAAACATAATCAATAGCTGCAGCTCCAGGTCCAACTGTTTATTTACGAGCAGCGTCCACTGTTACTGTGCCGTATGTTTAGCCTCCTTTATACAGGAGTATCAACACAACATGAGGGGTTGTGTTTATTTGTGTTTATTTGTTTGTGTTCTCTCTCCAGCTTCATAGTGAGTGAATCCCTCACACCGATCCGTCTCCCCCTTCTTCTCTCCCTCCTGTCATCTCCACTCCTCCATCTCTGCCCCTCAGCATTTAAATCGGTACAGTGTCTCCCAATTTGGCTTGGAGCATTGACAGATGTCCTCTCTCTCTCTCTCTCTCTCTCTCTCTCGCTCTCTGTCTCTTACACACACAAACACACACACAAACACCTCTTGCCCCTGTCATGCCAGCCTCGTTGTGTGAATGGCGTCATCTGACCGGTAGATGCTTTGATCCACTCAGAGAGCATCATGGGAGAAATGAAAAATGTCCACATTTGCATCTGAGTGAAAAGCGTCCCTCCCGCCCCTCACTCCCGGCCCCCAGGTTCTCATTCAGAACATAGTGGGGCGTAGGTGGTGAACAGTGCTGTATTATCAGTAAAGGATCCCTCTGAATGAAGTTGACTCAACCGTTGTAATAGGTGCAGATATTACTGACCATCATCGAGCGCTGTGGTCAGTGCGACCGGCTCAGATCACACAGCACTGATGTTGATGTTAACTCCTCTCAGTAAATCCTCTTTCTAACCATCTGTCTTTTGCCCTGGCCATTACCCACAATGCTGTATTTTAGAAGGCTTTTTACATCCCACACCATGTGTTCCTCCTATCGTGTTTTTTTTTTTTTCTGTGTTATTTCAGGGTTTTAAAGCCTCAGTCCTAATACCTCCAAATGAAGCAGCATCAAGATGCTATCACTGTGGGGAGAAATTAAAAACGCAGCCTTAGCCCTGACTCTGAGCCCTGCTGGGAAGACAGTAGACAACCTCCAGAGCCACTAAGACTGACAGGTTCACTGTGGTGTTTGAAGATAAAGCATGCACTAATACTGACATTTTGTGTTTGTAAACTTAGGGTGGATAACTGTAAATGGGCAGGTAGCTACAAGAGTCCAGCAGTTGTAAGATGTGGCTGATTCCGCCTGCATATCATTGTTATTAAATCTAATGACAAGGTAAATACATATACAATAAGAAAATGTCTTATTTATCAGGGGAAACCTTTTCCTTGGTTCATTAGCTGCTGCCAGACTCGGTCTGCTGTTTTCTGGATGCCCTCAACATTTGAAAGAGTTGAGTTTGTGAAGTTTGCCTCAGCCTCACTCTGACACATTGACAGGTGAACTGTTGTAAATCCCTGGTTCCCTCTTCTCTTCCCGCTGTTGGCAGCTGTGACTCTGCTTCTTTACTCTCCCTTTTATTTCAACCCTCAAACGCCGTAGTCTTTGTGTCGATGCACTTGCTTTACGGCATCAGTGGAGTTCTGCAGACGTTCATTTTAGGGTTAGCTTCAGATTAGAAGAAAATGATAAATGACTGAATGACAACAGGGAGTGTATTTGTGCATCAGCCAGTGAAGGCAGCGAGTGTTAAATGTGGATTTTATTTGCAGTAGACCTTTGCCTTCAACAAAGCTCTTGTGCAAAGGTCACGGCTTTAGCAGGTCCTCAATCACTCTTATCTGGTTAGCACACAGTAGCCAAGCTGCACCAACGGCTGCATCAGCCATCACACCACCAAGACTGGGTCAGCAGCTCACACCGTGTTTATTACACCCATATGTTAACACTACAGCTTATACTTTAGAATGAAGCCCTGAGAGTCTTTACACGGAACAAACGAGGAGCCGCCAGAGATGATGAAGTGACTTGTTCTGAACTGACATTGTGACAGTGTCAGATCTGAAGGTCGGAGGACACATGTCCATTTGTTAAGCCTGAGGAGTGGATGGGCTCTACATGTTGGATTACATAACATAGCTCCACCGACAGGCTGGGGACTTTATTCTGCTCTTCAGTCAGAAATCACAATCTGTTGGGCAGTTAGAAAACGTTACTCAAGGCCCATTATGTCCTACACCATGTCAAACTCAAGGCCTGTGGGCCAAATCAGGCCTGTACTGTCATTTTATGTGGGCCACCGCAACTAAACAAGCGTATGGTCTTCTTACAGCAAATAGTACTAGTATATACTAGAGTCTATATAATGTTTACAGAATGGGTTCAGTACAGAGGTCACATTTCCTCTATGAATGAATGGATTTCTTCATTTTTATATTATAGAAAACAACTGTTAGCTTTTTTGAAAGGAAATGTTGTTGTAGGGTTTTAGCCACAGCAGGTTATTCAGATTACCAGGCGGTAAGATCTAAAGCAGCGAGTGAACGTCAGTGATGTCTCAGTCAATGTGTTATAAACACATCACACTAATAAATAATACACTTCTCACTGCCCAAGTTCGACAGTCACTGTTCAGAGCACATCCTAGGGATATTCAGGCAGACACAGAAATCCTTTACCCTCCCTTCACACGTCTGCGTCCCCTCCCCTCCGGTCTCTTTGCCCTAATTATCCAACACCCAACAACTTTCATTTCCGAAAATGGCCACCTTACCAAAACACACACAGCGGGATGTCCTTGCTGAGGCACAGCCACCGGCTGATTTCCACATAACCTAGCCCTGTTACAGCAGTGCCGGCCCTGCACAGTGGTGGATGAGGCACCATTTCAATGGCCTTAGCCAGCGGGCCAATAAATCATCTATTTCCTTCTCACAGCTGGCATTCAGTATTTTTACTCACTTAATACAATACATTCACTGAAAGGTCTTTTGTGACCAATATTGTCATTACCAGGCAACATGTTATATATATATTTAAAACTGGATTCATGTGCAGTTAAGGTGATAAAGCTCTGTAAACTATGGAATTATATATTTGTTGTTGTTGTCAACTGTGTTCCCATGATGAGAAATTACTCTTTCATAAAATTAACATGTGGTACATGTAATATTTGTTATTTACGTTTGTTGTTATTGTGCAGAAAAACAAGAGAAAGGATCCCAGGACAGAGCCTTGGAGAACACCTTATCCTTCATATGGTTATTACTGGTTAATGTCAACAAGTGATAATGAAGAGGCATGATTGTGTTGCAATCCAGGACGACATGTTGTTGGTCAACATTGTCCAGATAAATAAACACATGGAAAATGTGGGAATTATGGGACAATATTCAACAAGGACACAGCTTTAAAATGTTTGTTGGAGCCGTTTCAAGGCAGACATTACACCTTTGCTCATAAAGGTACAGTTTCTTTTTTTAGTTCCTGTTAACCTGTCCGTTGGAAATCAGTTTGGTTCCGTCACAGTCGTGTATGTGACTTGAGTTATTCGTCAGGATGAAGTATTAGTTTAATTTAGCTTTTTAAATTGCTTTTCAAAAGCCATGTTTAATTACGGCAAAGCTTTTGAGCCTCATCATAATTAACGCTGCCGGCTCGTTTTCGGCCCACACTGTACGATACACCTGGGATACTGTGTTTTAAAATTGTGTCAGGGAAAAAAAAGGAAGGACCTACAGCAGCTGAGAATGTTCTCTACAGCACTTGTTTTTGAAGCAGTGGACGAAACCTGGTGACCAACGCAGTAGTTGCGGAGGGTCATCAAGGCTTTGGTGCTGAGATTAAAAGATAATGTTTTAGTGCAGACTACAGCCATTCATCATTCTTATCATCAAGGCACATGTGCAAATTATGCCCTACTTCCTTGTGAAATGTTAATTAACGTGTTGCAGAGAATTCATACGCTCTGAACACAGAAATGGGAAAAGCGCTCACACATCCTAAAAAATAATAATAATAATAACAATCTTGCTCAAATGAAACAAAAAGAATCCTGAAAAAGACTGAGTGAGTGTGCTTTATGGGTGTGATTGAAACAAATTAAGACATTAAGCCAGGGGCCAGTTTTAATGTGTGTTCTGGCACCTGATGTTGCTTCAAAGTTTTATGAAATTAAGAGTATGGTTGATGTTCTTCAGGGGTGCAGAGCAGAGAGCTGCTGCACCTGATGCCCTGGTCTAATAAAAAAAAGCACATGAAGCAGAAGGAAGTGTGGATAATGAGGACAGAGGAGAAGTTGGTCACAGAAGAAATATTAGACCTCGGAGATTTTTTTTTTTTAGAACATAAGGAACAGTTGGTAATGTGAGAAAAAAAAAGCACATGCTAGTTGAGCATTGGCAGTAGTGGAGTAGAAGAGGAAAATCTCCTCATGCTCCTCTTTCCCACTGTATGCACCCACAGGAGACAAAAGTAGAGCAGAGAGGAGCGTGCCTTCAGGGAAGAGGATGAAGGAAATATGGCCATTTGCACAAGATGTAGAGAGAAAATGGTGATTTGTAGTACTTACTCCGTGGCGACAAGATCATTTTTTATTAGGTCGTGATGAACAGGAGGCAGTGGGGCAGTGATCAGTCACAGTGAATGTGCTCTGTAATGAGTTTATGAATATTTAAGAGGGACTTATGATCTAACCCAGCTAGAGATATAGTACTGGCTGTGAATGCAAAAAAAAAAAAAACAACAACTTTTACATTTTTTCAAGACATTGTTACAAATGCACTGCAACATGAACCACTTCACAACAAGATGCCACTGTGTCTCAATAATAATAAAGTCAACAATGGTCAATCACTACCATCGTATGATAAAAACCCACAATGCACTAA
Source organism: Cynoglossus semilaevis (assembly GCF_000523025.1). Classification (NCBI taxonomy): domain Eukaryota; kingdom Metazoa; phylum Chordata; class Actinopteri; order Pleuronectiformes; family Cynoglossidae; genus Cynoglossus; species Cynoglossus semilaevis. The sequence goes on along the minus strand of NC_024323.1, from coordinate 8,095,009 downwards.
TGATAGTAAGTATTTATAAAAACTAAGTTCACACAGCAGTAGAATTACCGTATTGGACAAATGCTACTTCAATGTAAGTCAGTTTTAATGTGACTTCAGCAGTGTTTCTGCTCATTTGTAGTAGTGAACCAAACACAGCCCATGTGGGTCAGTTGGCAGGGACTTACAGTCTCAGGCAGTAGGTCACTGGTTTGAATCCAATCCATCCAAAAATGGGGAGTGTTGCAACAGGAAGTTGGTGCAAAATCTGCACCCGATGATAATAACATGGCTTTTTCATACCTAACCACCATGACGTACATCGACTAGATAGGATCAGGCAGGTCACTGCAGGTTAATACCAAAGTTTATCATCATATAAAAGTTTGAAGGAAAGTCACAGGAAATCCAGGTTTACAAGGAGCATAAAACAAAAACTTCAGAGCATAAAATCAAGCCAAGAATCAAAAGTCCAGAACTTCTCCGACTGAGCCTGGCATGACTCTGGCTCTGAGCCCTGGTGGAGCTGGAGCTCATGTTCTCCTGATTGAGCAGACCGCTCACAGGTGTTCAGGCTCATCAGCTCTGGACTCAGCACAGCTGTGGAGAGTAGCACAGGCAAACACACATACACATGTAACTCCCAGGCCAGGACACAAAAAAACCACACACAACTCAACATCAAAAAGTTAGAGGCGAGGAGTGGACACCACTTTGTATTCACGTCTCATTTATAGGCCAGAACAATGACTGCGCTCTTTGGAATTTCATGAATCTTAAATTAACATTGATGTTTGCTCTGTCGCCTGGCTTAGTCAGAAATGAATCAATGATTATCTGGACTTACTAATGATAAAATCCGTGCCTCTTCAAATATTTGTACCGTAATATGGTAAAAAGCAGTGATTCATCGATGTTCTTTTTTTTTTTTTTTTACCCATTCAAATTTCTTCGACTTCATCACTTCTTTCCTGCACTTTCTGCAAAATGCGACTATGTCACGTAGTCATCAAAAACTACAACTGCAAAGACTGACCGGGGACCCTGGGGTTGCTTCGCTGTCAAAATGCAGTTCTTGTAGTGTGTGTGTGTGTGTGTGTGTGTGTTAACCAGCACTGTGTATGTGTGCGTGTAGGATTTATAGGTGTTTTTAGAGGCACTATGGTAAAGATTATGATTGTGTGTAATGAGAATTTCCTGAACCGAGTAAATGATCCATTTTTCTCCTCTCTTGGTACAGCGTGCTGGTTTTACAGCCCACAGATTTATTGTTTTATTGTCACGGTTTACATCCTGAAAGCAAACAGAGGTTATCATAACAAATAACAATCAGGATTAAACGTCCTGTGTTGGACATCACAGATGAATGTCCAGGAAGCCCAGCCTGTGTAAATAGATTAGAACTACCATAGAATCTAAGAGTGCCTCAGTTCATCTTCACCACTAGAGGCACACCTGGAATAAATATTTTTAAAATGTAAGAAGAAGATTAGCCTTGGATTTATTTGTTTATTTAACATATTATATTTTCATATTATATTTTGTATTTCTCTTTTTGATTTATTTTTTTTATTTTGATTTTAAGGAAAGTCTGGAATTAAGTCTGGAGTGTCCTAAAGTTGAGGGGTTCTTAATAAAGCTTGTATTCCATTTTTGTTCCAAACTCTGTTTTTCAATAACATAAATGATTACAGTATTTTTTAGGGTCTCAGACTTTAGAAAATAATACATCAAACTCAGGCTACTTGTATGCATCATTACTTATGCTAAGGTCGTTACGTCATGTGTTAGTAACAGTTTACCACAATACCATTTTAGAACCTTTGCCGTCAGAGTAGTGTTTTATGAACATTTGTAATGATGCGTGTGCTTTGGAGCTTCTGCTTGTGGGTGTGTGTGTGCGTGCACAGGCCTGTAAACAGTGTGTGTCTCTGTGAGCAGACAGCAGCCAGGGAGATGACCTATTCCTCAGACTGGAGGCAGAGGCAGCTCAATGTTTAATGTCAGCACCAGGGAGGGGCCACGGGAGAGTTTGGAAGGGAGGCAGAGGAGGAGGAGAAGGAGGCGACGGGTGAAAGGAGGGATGTAGCAGGATTTGTGCTTCATTTCAGGTCCAAAATAAACATTTCTCTCCCATGTGAACGATCATGTTGGAGCTTGGCTGTGAACTCTCACACATCCACAAAAAGTCTCCTTTAGAAAAATCCGTCACAACATGTTTTCCAGAGTGAACTTCTTCTTTTTCTCCTCCTGAAAGGACAGTCACATCCAATCAACACTGGCCTGAAAAAGTGTGCGGCAGAAACAGCACAATCACTCGTGTCCAAGCGGTGCCAGAGAAACAAGGTGACATTCTGAGGTCAGAGTCAGACGCCGTCTCTCTAACAAAGCCACCTTAGTTTTTCTTCTCCGCTGGAGATGTCACCTTCTCCCCGGTCGTCATTTTAAGTGCACCTTTGTTTGGGTGCACTTCTGACTTCCTGCGGTATATTTATACAGAATGTGTGTGTGTGTTTGTGCAAGTGTGTGTGTGTTTTTCCATTTATGTTTGCAAGCGTCATCTTCAGTGTGTCTTTGTCTTTAATGCTTTGCTTGAAAATACTCGGAGGCAGTGGGAGGCCCCGGGGGGACGTATAACTCAGGATTGAGTCCCCCGAGAACTGTCTCAGTCAGCATCCTACTTTGTAGTCTTAGCTAGAACATGGTGACACATACATAGTAAGTGGCTTGCGCTGTTTTAGGGAGAGAAGAAAAAAACTGGGTTGATCACATTTACATGTCGTGTACTTTTCCTTTATGGAAAACACGGTGAGTCTGTGGCTCCTGCTGCGCTGCAAAAAACATGGCAACAGAGAAGAAAAACAGATACCAGATAGATAAGCTACTAAGTTATCCACTATCTGTTTTAAGTCTTAGCACATTTACCTTTAAGTTGTAAATCTGCTACCATTGCTGGTAAAAAAAAAGAAGTTGTCAGTCAGTTGACTCTGGATTAAAGTAGATTAATTGGTAGTGATCAATACAATGTGTTTGTATCTGAAATATTTTTGGACTTGTGGTTTGAAGCTAAAGACAAATAGCTAGTCATTATTATAGCTGTACTTCTGGAATCATTTAACAGTTAGCAGTAAAGGTTAGCTCACATACATGTCTATTCCCTGTTTAAATGATCTGTTGTAGCAGGGTCTAAACAGAACCCTGCACTCACTGCAGAAACAGGCACATTAATCTAGGAGCTGAGACTTCTCATGTGGTGAACCATCTGACATTGCTGTAAGAGCCAAGAAAACCTCTCGCAGTGTTAAAGGTTGCCAACTTATAGGTCAACGCAGTCGAGGCCCGGTTATGTAAAAACATCTGACGATACAGTTTGGCATCGGTGTGAAATTAGATTTGAAAAAAAAAGAATATGTGCTCAGCTAAACCCAAATATAAAAAAAACACGAAGTAGGAGAATTCCTCATGACTCAGTGGATCTCTCCTTATCCTGTTGGTTTCCAACTTCCTCTGACTCTTAGTGAGAACTTGCTGATGCAGCTCTAACTACCTCACACCCAGAAATACTGTTCCCGTCTCCAGCAGCGAGGACACGACAGGAGGGACGCCCTCTCCTGATGGTTACAGTGGGTGAGTCATCTCACACCAGCATCAGAGGGGGAGGAGGAGGGGAGTAAATTTGGAGCAAAAAAAAGTTGTCACTTCTCAATAATTACATGCAGTGAGCAGTTGGGGATGCTGCAAACACACACACACACACACACACACCAACACTAAGTCAATCCCCGGCCTGTCAGCAGTGGGAGGACAACAGTGTGACTGTTTACACCTCACCCAGTCCTTTTAACCCTATCCTGCCCACACTCATCATGTATCCTTGGTTCTTCTTCTGTTTTCCTTTTCTCTCTGTAATAATCTGACTTTCATTTGCTGTTCGTTTTAAGTCTCTCTCTCTCCAGTTCCTCCTTCCTCTCTCTCCCAGTATCTGTGTGAGCACAGACGACTCTCGGCCTCATTACGCTGTCACTGATCTCTCCTGCGGCAGCCACCACTGTGACGTCATTAGTCAGCCTCATCTTCAACGCCCAGTCTGACTAGAATAGCCTAACCTCCCCCCGTACTTCTCCCCCAACCTCTAATATTCTCTAAACGTCTGGAACACAATCAAGACGGCGCAGATGTCGGAAACTTATCAAATGATTGATCAGGTCGCCTGCTGCTGATCTGTGAAAGTGTTGCGCGCTCACACAACGGCTGTTTAATTGGTCGTTTGTCTCATGACTGAGTTGATTACATGTCAGGGGATATTAAACTCTACCACACACTCTTGTGTGTGTTTTTGTATCCTTCGAATGTCACAACAGGTTACACACTCATGCATGTTATTCCAGTCTTGTGTAACCACATAGATTTGAGTGTGAGTTTCCATACGCCGTGCCAGAGGCAGAGGAAACAAATAAATTATTTTTTGTTTCATGCAGCAGTTCATGGTTTAACACAGACGGTGTGTCAGGACAGGAAACTGATTATCTCTTATATATTCATCCTCCTGGGGATGAAAATGTCAGGACAGGAAACTGATTATCTCTTCAATTATCATTTATGTAATTCATCTTCAAACGCCATCAATTGGTTCTCGCCACATAATTAGATATTGGTGCATTAGTAACGCTATTGGTGGCACTATTCACTTATTAACTGACATTCATTGTATCATCGTTACAAAGATGAAAGTCACAGCATAAATATTAGACCAGCCATCAGTCTCCTTCAATCATCCAACAGTTGTCGTTAGAGTGAAGCCTTGAGGCTGCGTACGCCTCTGTGATCCCAGCAGCCAATGCACACATGAAGAATCATGCAACCTCTACAGTGACTGAGCATCGAACCAGCAAACTGGCGATCCTCTGTACTGTAAGGCAACTGTGCCAACCGTTATGCCAAAACTTGTACTCAAGTAAAAGTACTGTTACTTCAGAGTGATATTACTTACGCAGAAGTAAAAAGTAGTCATCCAAATAATTACTCGAGTAAGAATAAAAGTACTTGGTGTACTACTTAAACTACTTAAGTACTAAGTAACTGTTGAGTAACATTCAATCAGAATTACAGAGAGGAGAGGAGGGTACGTTTTATTGGTTAAACACAGTCATGTGGAAGTCTCTCTCTGACAAAATAAAAGTAGAGATACTGGATCATGGATGAATAGAGAAGTACATTTAGCTTTATCCAGTATCTCTGATAAAAGTAATGAGCTCAGTACAGCCTAATGTAGCGGAGTAAGAGTACTTCATAAATCTACTCAAGTAAAAGTAAAAAGTATAGTGATTTGAAACTACTCCTAGAAGTATTTTATTTGAAAAACAAACTCAAGTAAATAGAGAATACAGAGTAGAAATCTAATGAAGCAGCTGTGTCCAGAGTTTAGTCCAACGTCTTCTTCGTACGCTGAAGCAATGAATTGTACATTGAATGGATTGTATAGATAAAGGTCAAGGGTCGTTGTTAGACCTACACATCTCATCTCATAATCAGAGCCTTCATCTCGGTCCAATCACCAGAGTATGGTAGGCGTAAGCCCGTCAGGATGTTCCCATATCGTTGACTCCGTCTGGATTAGCAGACCATGGATGGACCATCTGTTGATCTTTTGTTTTCATCCTAAAGCTGCATATCTCTCAGGGTGATGTGAACGCTTCTAATTCAGAGAGTGGGTATGAACTGATGTGGTTTGGTTTGAACATATGTCTGGAGAAAATGAATATTAGGGTCAAGACAATGACAGGGCGCAGCTGTCTTTGCTACGTGACTGTATTCACATGACGTAAATAAACAACGGCAGTGATTGAATTTAGATGCTGTACAGAGGCATCAGGGAACAAATGATCTTTCTGCAGCTTAATGACATAATCCTAACACACACACACACACACACACATTGGATTTGTGTTTTGTGAGGACTCAAATTTCCACCCAAAAAATGCCCCCCACAAATACCAGAAATATGCACAGGTATTTAAACTACCTAACACCCAAGGCGATTCACATTCTCTTTTAATTACTCAGGTTACTGTTACATCAGACTTCAAATGTTTTTTTATTATTTTGTATTTAATGTCTATAAATATTTAACACTAAAAATGGCCGGCCTTTGAAATAACTTTGAATTACTGCAAACCAAACCATCATTCTGTGATCCCTGTCATTTTCCAAGCACAACATTGTCACAGATGGTCCACTGTGGATTATCACGTGTGTAATTAAGTCTCACGCTGCTTTGGGCTGCAGCGATCCATCTCCCCTGTTTATATCGTATCCCCGTAACTCCGTTGGAGGGATGTAGATTTTTCTAATTTCCTGCGTTAGGTTTACTTGTTGACAAGAGTACTTGAGCAAAGCTGCTCTGCATGTGTTTATCAACACACAACCACATACGGCAGACGATGGGTTTATCAAGGACATGATTAGTAACGAGTCCTGTGGGGTCTGTGCTGATTGGACGCTGAAGCATGTGTAAAGTACTGGAGCCTGATGATGTCATGGTTCATACTTTATGTTGCCTAATTGTGTTTTGTGTGTTTACATAATAGTGAACACATTCTTAACAACGTGGCTAAGATTAAATAAATTCCCTTGAGCCAAATTGTGCTCCTTGTTTACAGAACAAATTCCAACTATTTGTGAGGTAAACTATTATAATTAAATACAAATAATGGCCTAATACAAGTCCCAGCTAAGTTATGTACCACACTTCAACAGTATACAGTTGATGAAATGGTAAAACCTGTGGTGAAACTATTCTAGTATTTCTGTTTGAATGGGTTTAGTATCCTGATCCTCGAAAAGTTTTACTTCCAGCTCAGTCTAATGCTAGCTTGTTTTGATCTTGTGGTGTAGGTAAAATGCTTTGCTGTGGTTCCTCACAGTACATGTTTGTACATGTATGTTTTTATTAGTATTATTTTCCCTTCCATAGCCGTCACCCATCACAGCTTCTTTCAGCAGAGCTCCGTCTTATTGGCTGGATGAATTGACTGGGGAAGAGGGCCAGCAAAGGTCATGGGTACACACTACGTTATCTAGTCTCCTGCGATGTTGTGTATATTTATACCAGAACAGCTGTAAATGTCTGCAGACTGGTCGCTGTGCTTTCAGGGTTACAGTATCACAAACACCTCCTGACATCATTTCCTTAAATTAAAGTTCATTAATGTCAATGCAACATCAACTGTAATTCAAACTCACACAGAGCTAAAAATAAACAAATAAATAAATAAGTGAGAGTTTTTCCTGGCAGAGTTTTTTTCTTGAACGCCGTCTTCACTCAGTTCAGTCGATTCATCAGTGACATAATTGCTTGGCTGCTGTATTTGCTGACAAATAGGTTACTTTATTAAACTCACAGGTAGATCCAGTGTGTGTGTGTGTGTGTGTGTGTTGTGCAGGCGTGTCACCTGGGGCCTGTCCTCCTTGGTTTCCATGGCGATTTGGCAGTGATTAACGTGCAAGTATGTTCCCAGCCAGTTGTACAATTCTGCTGCAAGTCAAAGTTAATAACCCACGCCGAGGGAAGCAGAGGTAAAACGGGGACTTCTGCAAAGCACTGTGGGAAGGCAGGTGATAGATGACCTGGAAAAGTTTAGTGGTTTCCCTTTTATCCTCCTTTAACTTTCATGACAGTATGGTAATAGTCTTCTTGAAAAGCCCAGCGTGTGAGCGTTAAAAAATGATGTCTAATTATTCAGTGCAGAAGAGAGATGGAAGTGTCAGCAGCAAACAGGAAAAAGTGAGAATGAATGTTTTATTCTAGATATTCTTAGCCAGCAATAATTCTCTGTGTAGCTGCCTTTCCCCCACTCATTATTTTTAGCTTCACCTGCTAACTAAAGGTCTCGTCTTAGCCCTCCTTTCTGTCTTTTTGAGTTCTTTCCCGTCTGTGATGTTTTTAAAATGGAATGTTTTTACTGTAGCGTGTGATACGACAAAGACGGTGACTTTGACTTTCAGAATCAGTCGTTACATATTTATCAAGTATTTTCACTGTTTGAGAAGACGAGTGTTGTTATTCTTTTTTCTAAGAGCGCCGTGCAAACATCTTCTTTCCACCTGAGAGATGCTCTGATAACGCTTAGCAACAACCTGATCCAGATGACAGCTAAAGGTCAAAGGCCAGATTCATGCTGCTCCTTCAGCCGTGAACTGATGGACTTCATTTCACATGCACAGCTGCCATTTGAAGAAGTAGAATAAATTCCTTTTTTTTTTGTTAGCTGTGAAAAAAGTAATGTTCACAGTTCTTTTGAGAATAAGGTGGAAACTGAAATTTGGTTTTTGAAATTCATGTGTGCATTTGGCTAAAGGAGGGTGTTGAAACTGAAATTTGGTTTTTGGTTTTTCATGTGTGCATTTGGCTAAAGGAGGGAAGCCGTTACGGGCTTGTTTTGGTTCTCTTTGGAAACTCATGGACACATAAATTCAATTTTCATGAAAACATACTTGGGTGAAGAGTTTTCCTCTTTTTTATTCCCTAATCAAAAGCCTCCTTTCTTAGGATTCCCAACAAAAACAGGTGGATACATTAAATTACTACATTAAGTCTATTTCATGCTTATAAACTGTATATAATACATGATACATTCCTTCACAATGATATGTATTTGAGTACTGCCTAAAATCACACATCCTTGGGTCTGGTTCCTGCACATTTGGATACTCGACAGCTGTTTTTTTTCTTTTTCTCGGCTCTGTGCCAAACATGGAGCCCTCTCACTCGCCCTCTTACTCTGAGTGGGATTCTCCACCGGCTCTTGAAACAGTCAACCGTCTCCTAAAGTCAACCGAACAGCTCACCCCCTCTCACAGCTCAATTACCACCCAGCAGAAATAGAGTCGTCACCACTGGTGTCCCTTAATGATGCCCGACAGCTGGAGTCAGAAAGCAGACCACCGAGCCCTGAGTCTGCCTCTGTTCAGATACAACCAACTGCATCATGTGTCGAATACGTCACCACACTGTCTCCCCCTATCTGTAGCTCAACCACAATTTGTGTTGAATAACCAAGTCTTTGTGTAGCGTTTACTTTTATTCAAACACTTACAGTAGTTTTTGTTAGTCAGTAATGGCCTACTGCGTCCACCACTTCAACAGAATTCCAATAGTTCTCAACTCTAGTCCTGTCTGAATTACTAAATATTTTGTCTCAATATTGGCGTGTGAATACAGAACTGCCTCATCTCCATAATTACCACACCCTATCTCTTAATCCTGGTCGTCTGCCGACGTGGCTCCGTGAACCAGTTTTCACTAATGAGCTTCTCCATTTGCCTTTGTCTTTGTTCTGCTTCATGTTTGCATGTATGTGAAGGAGGATGCTGTACATCCTACAGCCCTTTGATGTTTAATTCACTACCAGCGCTGGAGAGGCGAGCAGTCAATAGAGGCGTACTATAATAGATAAAGCAGTGAAGACGTGACTGAGCCTGTGAACAGCACGCTGATCCAAAAACAACAGATTTGTCAGGCCTTTTAGCGTCAGAAGCTGGTGTTTGCTGCCTGATTTAAAGACTTTAAATCTCTCATTTACATAATGGTTCTACAGTAGGGAAGTCTGGAGGTGATGGTCCATTACACTGCAACAAGAAGAGAGAGAGGGAGGGAGAGAGAGCGGGGGAGAGAGAAATGTCATCCTGCAAATTAGATCCATGATTGATAGGAGTCTGGACTGGAACTCAATGTGAAATTCATTACAACGTAATACAGCGAGTAAGGAACAGGATGTAAACAGGAAGTGACATCACTGTGGAACGAGTTAGTGACACAAATATTTAATAATAATAATAATTATTGTAAAATTTCTATTTTAAGCTTCTGGACTCTACACAGTGCCCCTAGTGTTCATTCATGTGACTAACACTCTAGACAGTGACACTGTCCAGTTTGAACTGTAAATTTCAATTCAGTGATGAAATGGTTTGGACAAGGAAGACAGTAGAGTAGTAGTAGTAAAAAGACATCACAAAAGAGTAGTTGTGTGAGGGAGGACATGGGGGTAGGATTTTGGGGGGAGGCAGGAGATAGTGTGAAATAAAGGCAGATGATTTACAGAAACGACCAATGAAGAGGGCAGGCCATGACTCAGGAATATGTTCTGTTTAATATGTCGGGTCTATGATGTGGCATCAGTCAAATATTTACATAGTTTTTATTTTATTTTTGATAAAACTAAGAATAAACTGCAGCCTTAAGGGACTGGATTATTATAGTGTAATATTGCTGTTTATTTCAGTCGTTTGAAAGCCCTTTGTCCTTCCATGGTTTCAGTCCTTGATGCCTATAATAAACACTCCATTATCCTTATTTAACCACAGGTTTTCATTCTTCTGTTATCTTTTTTATTCTCTCTCCACTGTTTGCTTCACCTTAAGTGACTTTGACGATCGCAGCTATTATCTCCATAGTAACTGTGCAGTTGTACACTTTGTTTTGTCAACACATTCATCAAAAATTATGTTTGCACTTTTAAAAATCATCGTTTGATGCGTCTGCAGAGTATTTTCTATCCTTAGTCATAACGTGTTCATAATTGTTTCTTCAATGTGGTGTGGATTTGTATTGTCTTCACTTAGACAGTGTTGACATCAAGTGTCAGGCTCAGATCCTGCCCCTCTGATTGGACGCCTCTCAGTAGAGTCACATCAAACTGGGATCAAACGTTTTGTTTTAGCCTTTAATGAAATTTACACACAAATCCATCCAAGTTGGCAGGGGACCAGCTAACCTCGGATGTTGTTCACGTCGACCTCTCACATTCACTTGTTACGGCAGTAATATCCCATTAGTAACGGGATACTGTTAGTCCCTGTGGTGGGCCTGTCAGTGCCTGACATTAATTAACACTCTTTGACTCAGCGGAGCTCTCGCAGCTTTAACTTCTTCCTCTTGTGCTTAATGTGGCTGGTGGTATACATCATTAGATTTGTTAGCGAGGCTTCACCTGGCCTCGCTGCGACCACCTTCCCTCCTGACTCCACCTCAGCTGCTCCGGCTGTTGGTGGTTATAATTGTACACTCTGATCTGTGCCCAGCGATTTACAAGGCTGAGTGGACCATTGTTGTTATTAAATATAACTTCTGCTCCTTCCTGCGCAGTCACATAGGCATCAATAGTGTAGTCTGCAGCCAAAAGAGTTGCATATTTCACAATCTGCTAAATTTCCAAAATATCTATTAGTATCTTATAGACTTGTTATTCAGTATTTACCTTTCAGGATAGTAGTAGAGCTCCCTTTACCATGGCCTGGTGTGTGTGTGTGTGCGTGTGTGTGTGTGTGTGTGTGAGCAGGCACAGAGGGATTGTTATTCATCCAGATGTATCCGTCAAACAGTGGTTTGTTCCACACTGGATTTCTGAACATTTGGGCTTGTTTAGGGTCTAGTTAGTTGTGTTTAGAGCGCCCTCTACTGGAACAGACTGCAGCAAATTGAGTGTGTATGCTTCAAACACTCCTAAATATTACTGAGGATGAAAGTATGTTTGTCTCATTGCCTCCTGTTTTTCTTCAGATAAACACATGAATCTATAAAAAGATGAGAAGTTATAGTTCACTTCAGCTGGGTCTTCATTTGTCCCGGTGTAAAGAGGCTCAGTCTGACACGCTGACTGTGGAAGAAATCCTAATCATCATTACAGTTTTGTTGATTTAACCGAGAAGATTTGAATGTTGCAGCGTGGGCCACAGTAATCGCTGCCAAGTCTCTGCCTCTGCAGGTGTACTGCATGTAATACCATGCATATTATTATGTCTGATACTCGTTTTCAACACACACAAAAACACATCTTAACCTGTAGATTTGATCTCAGAGCTCTGAAATTTTATATCTACTATATTTACAAATGTATTTTGTCTTTAAACAGTAATACACATGAAAGTCCATATTACAATTTTCTAATGGATGTATTAGATAGAATTAGAATAACTTGTATAACTGTAACAAAAGTATTTTTTATTTTAATGTACATGAACTCTTCAAAGGTTCAAGGTGTGGCAGGCTAGCTATTAGCAGAAACACATTAGCAAAATTGTAAAGGACTTTTTTATCATTGCCAATGTGACTCTCGTTTATCATCTTTAGTTCATTTCAGTTTTACATTTTGGCTTTGGCTTTTGGCTTTCAACAGCAGGAGTGAATACGCTTGAGAGAAAAAATGAAAATACATAAAGGAAGATAAAAGAGAAAGCTGGCCATAAAAGTCAGAAACATTCAGGTCTGGCTGTCCAGAGACCTGGAGGAACATCAATGAGAAATGGAGCCAATAAAGTGGAGGGGGAGGGAGGGAGGGAATGGAGAGATACTATCGTCTCTCCCGGGGCCTGCATTCTTGAACGATCACTGAGGAAACCTTACAACGTAATTTTCGTGTCCCTACAACTAAGTGGAACACAGCGAAAAAAGAAAAATAGCTCAGTAAAAGAAGAATAAGAGTTGGGGGATTTTTTTTAGCAACTTTTTTTCCTCTGTCTTTCACAGTCCTGTCCTCTAACAACTACTTTCCTTTTTTACCCACAGACTCTCTCTCTCTCTCTCTCTTCCTTCTGATTCTCCATCCTCCGTTGATTTAGCATGTTTGTGTTCATGGAGCGAAGGCCACTTCCCAGTGCAGCGTGCCCACTTACTCAGTCAGCGGCCTGTATAATTACACATGCACTTCTTCTGACACATTTCAGAGGCCGTGCTGATCTGGGTTGATCCACCCTCATTTGCAGGCCTTTAATTACAGCCGTGTTTGTTTTGTAGTGATTGCTAAGATTAGCTAACCTCAGCTATTACAGAACTAGGTGGAAAAATATGGACTTCGGTCGCATGGACCTGAGACGCACAGGTAAAATGAAACACGTCCCCAGGATGTGCTGAGAATAGCGTTTCTGTAATAAAACCTACTTGTACTCTGTCCTCACTGTTATTTTGGAGACAGATCACAGCGTCACTTCTCTACGGCTTATTAGTGGAGGGTTTTTTTACCCAGCAAGATGCTGTAAGAAACACACAGTAACACAACCAGGGCACTACAGCATCGCCGCATGGAACGCGGTACCTCAGGTGACAAAAGTAAGTCAAAATATATGCAGCGATAAAGATTTAGAGAAGTGACAACAGACACAAATCACCCAGACGTTCCGAGCTACCGACACTGATAACAACCTCATAAATCTCTTCTGTTCTCGTCTTTGTTTCTGGGAGTCTTTTTTGGCGACAGTTTAATGTGCAGATCGTTGAAAGTGAAACCAATTTAAACAAAAAACCCAAAAAACACAACGTTATTTGATGAAGACGGTGGTAAACAAAAAAGCTCAAATAAATCAAATAAATTACCAAATACAAGTTTATTTTGGATTTGTTGCCAATAAATAAACCCCCCAAAAAATGTAGCGATCACAAATCAATACCCTGATTCATGGGTTATATGCAGCTATACCAGTATGGTGGTGTTTCTTTTTGCATTGATATTGCCCTCTGCCGGTATTTTCTATTTCTTTTATTTTGCAAGTGGTGGAAAATGAACCCAGTAGATGGCAGTAGTGTAACTTTCGGTACACTGCTGGTGTTGAAATCCAAAAAAAACAACTGTGTCCTTAGAGGACAACCCTACCTTTAAGTCTTAAACCGTTATCTATGGCCTGATGGAAGCTGCTCAAACGTCCCTTTAAGGACCTTTTTACTGTGACACCGTCAAACTAACTCCAACTCTTTCCTCAGGATCCAAGAAGCAAGCACAAGTTCAAGATCCACTCATACGGCAGTCCCACTTTCTGTGACCACTGTGGTTCACTGCTGTACGGCCTCATCCACCAGGGGATGAAATGTGACAGTAAGTGTGTCGGTGTGTGCGTGTGCTCATGTGTTGAATATGCCGTGTCGGTTTCCCCTCCGAAACCTGGCTCTAATGAGAACAGATGGGAATAGACTGGTACTGGAGTTCACTCGCCACCTCTGAGCCTCAGCCACATTCCACTGTCTCGACCTGCCGAGTCCTCGCTCTGCTCCTATTGTTTCCGCCCACACCTCCTCCTCCACCAGCTCCCCCTTCCTTTTCTTAGAATTCATGACTTCATCCTGCTCTTTCTTCACCTGGTATTAATTCTCCTCCTTCATCAGTTTCCTTTTATTCCTCTCTTATCTCAGACCTCAGTTCAACCTGTGTCCCTCCTTCACTTCATCTCCTTTCTTTCTCCGTCCCCTCCTCCTCCTCCTCCTCCTCCTCCTCCTGCCACCTCCACTCCATCCTTCACCCTCTTCTTCCTAGTGTGTACTTCCTCCTGTGGCTCACTGGTGGCAGACTCATTGTGGATGTTAATGGGACCACACCAGAACTCAATGATGCAGGGAGTCTCGTCCCTCTGTGTCTCAACCCAGCATGTCAGGTTGACAGTCCTGCCGAGTGCTACAGCAGGAGGAAGCACACTGAGGGGAAGGAGACGTGGCTTAAAGAGGAGAAACAGAGGAGGAGGTGCAAATGTTACACGTCCCCTCTGATACATCACGTGTTTGGCTAAGTGTGTGACTGTGGGAGTGGGAGTTTGTTATGGTATTTTATTTTTTAATTAAAGGCCAAACTTTTCCGTGAACCTTCACATTTCCTGTGAGGATTTCTTCACTGATTCAATATATTCAAAATATGTAAAAACAAGTTTTTCTTAGACTCCTTCTTCTTCTACTCTGTGCTCTACAGTTATGTCTGCAGACTTTGACCAATGACATCACAGGAGTGTGACAAACTATTTGACCAATCACAGGAAGGTTGAGTTAGAGCCGCTTATCTAAGTTTGTGTAACAACAACAAAACAAAATACTTCCTGTAAAGGAAGGCTCAGACGATGAAGGAGATAAAGTTTGTCAACAGCTGAACCACCATGTTTTTAAAAGATTTACAGATTTACAGAGAACTGTCTATAAATATATGTGCAACTGCCCTGCAGCTCAGGGCCACACCCAGCCCTGACTCCGACTGACCCGTCTGAGTCCGCCATTAAATCAAAAGTCAGGCTAATGTGTAACTAATGTACGACAAGTATTACACAGTGATATGTGCAGGAAGTCCATGTGAAAGGCTTTTATTTTGAAGGCTGGAGC
The DNA here is from genome assembly GCF_000523025.1 of Cynoglossus semilaevis. NCBI lineage: Eukaryota > Metazoa > Chordata > Actinopteri > Pleuronectiformes > Cynoglossidae > Cynoglossus > Cynoglossus semilaevis. Next base: position 8,079,903 of record NC_024323.1, on the reverse strand, counting down.
TGATTATCTTATTTATGATTACTCAAGTGAAAGGATCACACAAGTCAAACTCACGGCCCGTGGGCCAAATGTGGTCTGCCACATCCTTTTATGTGGCCCACCAGACCTGATTATGCCTGTGGTTGTCATACAAGAAAAGACAAACCCCCAGGAATAGATGTAGGGCAAAAAA
>NC_024323.1:8059940-8079716 GCF_000523025.1 Cynoglossus semilaevis | reverse complement strand
AATGCAATTTTTCTCTCTTTTTGTCCAGCATGTGACATGAACGTGCACAAGCAGTGTGTTGTCAACGTGCCAAGTCTGTGTGGGACGGACCACACAGAACGCCGAGGTCGTCTCTTCCTGAAGATCGATGTCAGCGGAGACAGGCTACACGTCACAGGTGGGTTTTTGGTTGGTAGGTAGGATTTTTTTTTTTATGTTTGTTTTTTTCCTGTGTTTCATTCAGCCCAGTTTTTGAGTGGGCCACGTGGACAAGTGGTGCACTCAAGTGAAGTGAGGGTTCAACAGCTACACCACTCAAAGAAATCAATGTGTTTATTCACAAATCTCTGTTTGTTTTTACATTCTGATCTGCACACAGGCTCAGGTTTTACATGTGAAAATATATTTAGCCTTGTTATTTTTTTTGCCGACACTTAAACTTAACAAAAAGGCATTTCACAGTCATGCGATTGAATTATGTTCAATTTAAGTCCGACGTTCCTGACGTCGAGACTTTGCTTGAACTCTGAGTTTCTTTTTTGTATTTTTGTTTTTATTCAACTATTTAAATTCCACAAACATGGGCTCTAGCATCATTTGAAGTGCCTGCAATACTTGCATCAGCCCAGCAGGAGTGTGTGTGTGCAGACCTCAAACTGTGTAGCAAATAGGGTTCGCAGCCGCAGCAGATGAACGAAGGAGCTCCACCACAGTTAGGATTTCTAGCCTTAGGACCAAAGTCAACGGTTGAACAACAGTCCAGTGTTTTCGGTTAGATGAAATTTAAATTAACATCAACTTGGATTAGGAAGAAGCATAGGTTAGTGGCTGCTCCTACCGAGACCCCCTGCAGGAGTGTAGGGGAACTGTCGAGACCTCTGTTTAAAAGAAAAAATACTCCTCCGTCTTTTTTCATTATAAAAATGAAGTCATTAAGGCATCATAACGTGTGTGTGTTTGTATGTGAGTGTTTGTGTGTGTTTTCAACATCCCTAAATTATCCTGTCAGTCAAGAGCAGCAACTGGAGAAGAAGAACTCTCCTGTGTTAAATCGCCTTTGGCAGGAAAGAAATGACTGCTGGGTCACAACCACAACCTCTGTCTGTCAAAGAACCGCAACCACATACACACACTCACATAAACACACACACACACATACACAGGCTGGTCAGAAAATGATTTCTGAGTCCAATTAAGACTTGAACTCAGTAAGGACCGCCCTGCAGTATATGCAGCTCAGGTGTTTATATTGCACTAATAAAAGGTCACAAAGAAGACAAAAGTCGACTTTTCTGTGTACCTCTGTAATGTTCACCAATAATCACGTCTTCGGGTTCATAAAACCTCAGAGTTTGCTGTGAACAGATGAAGAAGCCCCTGGCTGTGTCTGTGTTTTAACTTAGTAGTTTACACAACTACTCAAAGTTTTTCAATCAAAGTATAAAGTATGAAAACAACATCCCCGGCTGAGCTCGACCAACTATGGACGGACTGGATGATGGAAGTGGAGCCGTCAGGCAGGAGGAAGAGAGGAAACAGGAAACAGGATTTAATAAACTACTAAAGAAGGGACATAAAGATGATTGGTGCGATGTAGAGGAGGCCAACAACAGGCTGTGATGAAGGTGAATGATCTGCTGTGGCTGTGACTGTGGGACACACAGAAGAAAGAGAAGATGCAGATGTTGACAGTTAGCGTTCTCCTGATAATGACCTTGTTTGTGTCTGTGTGGAAGTAGCAGCTGATGTAATTATGACAGCCACTCTGTTGGCCTGGTTGGCATGGTAACCACCGACAGACATGTTGAACCTGAACTCGCTCATGTTGTTGGAGGAGAATGGGAAAGACCCCCCTCACCCATTAAACTCCCCCTCAGCATCCTCTGTATTTACACACAGTGACTGTAACCAGCCGTCGGTCCTCCTCTGTTCGTCAGAGTTGATGACATCAGACATCCCTCATTTATTTTGTATATTTATTATATTTTTGTTACAAAATAATAATCATAGGAAAATAACGTGTTGTTTAGTCCAGACCTGGGCTGGAGAGGATGGAGGAAAGATAAAAGTTGACACCAGGCTGAAGCAGAAAAGCCAAAGGTGTGTGTGTCTTGTGTGTGTGTTTCCCTCTGTCTTCCACACACACACACACACACGATGTTCCTCTGTGGTTCACTGCACCTTCATGAACTCCATTAAATCTGTCTCTTCAACCCTGCGTTGGCTTCCTGCTCAGGCTTTGTTCTTCAACTTTCCCTTCGTCCAATATTGACATTCGTGCAGGTTTCTGCTTCTCCCACATGAGCACATGAAAACGCATGTGTGTGTGTTTGTATCTGTGTTGAACACCAGACTTAGAGACGTGGTAGTGTTTAAAACAAAAATTAAAAGCTGTGCTTTTCATGGGAGTTGTCCAAACAAATGAGTTCTCCATAAATGACCGGCGCTTTATTCGCGGCCAGTCCCACGTCCCCCATCAGATCAGTGATCACAGATGTAGCAGCGTGATTATCTGGTTTTTGAGAAGCGAGCGTGTGAACTTTGTCATTCATTATCTCCAAATCACAAAGAATCCAGACGCTAAAAGTGTAAACTAAGTGCTGCTGCACTCACTCCCGTGTTTTGTTGCAGCTTGAAGAAAAAGCAGAACATTTCAATTCTGTGCGTGGGATGGTTGTTAAGTCAGAAGAACAGAGTGGATGCACGTCGGCAGTTTTTGCTTTTTTTTTCTTTTATTTTTGTCAGACACTTGCGTAAAAGTAAACAGAGTGAAATCCAATGAAGTCAACACAAACGCCACGTCTGCCTTTCATTTCTTTCTTTATTATTACATTTCAACTTCACTCCACACAAGTGATGAAAGTAATACACACACACACACACACACACGAGGCCACACACACTGCACAGCCACACGCACGTACTGCACACACACACACACACACACACTAATTTAATTGCTAACTACCTCATAAGGAGGGGAGGATATAGAAGGCAAGCAGTTCTTGTTGTATCTAAGCAACAACGAGAAGCAAAGATGGTCCTTGATCACCACTGATGGTGCTGTTTTAGAGCGTGTGTGTTAGAGCGTGTGTGTGTGTGTTATTTATTCAGCATTATTTCTTGAATTCTTATTATTTTTATTTTAACTGACCCAAGTTCTGTCTTAATGAGGCAGTCGTGGCTCCGGATGCTGCAAAGTCACGTTTAAAGTCCTGATGAGAACAGCTGTGCCTCTGACTGTGGGTCAGAGAAATGCATAGAACCGCACACATGCACCTGACACAGGTTCATGTTGCCTATTTATTATTGTGTATGTGTTGTTTGCACACGTTGTGTCCGTGTGTTAGAGACCACATGAACGTGTTGACTTGTTTTGTTGCTCTGGCATCTTCAGTGCCACTGTTGCCATGGAAGTGACTGATGACTGTTACAGTAACACCACCAGCAGGAGGACAACGTGGGCTGATAAGATACTCTTACCTTCATGCTTCGCATCTGTCTGTGTGTGTGCGCCTGGCCATGAAAGTTTGGATAGAACCAAGAGTGAACAGCGTGACGTTTATTCAAGGCAGAGGCTTCTGTTTTAACCGTGCAATCAGAACAAATCTGAACATACACTGCCCTCTAGGGTTTAAAAGTAGAAAAGCATGAACGCTGTGTGTGTTTATATATTGGGTTAATGGATATGTTTTGTGTTTTTTTGAGCTGTGAATTACAATTCAGGGTCGTTCATCACGTCACACAGGTTCTCTCAGAAAGCAAACGTTCTGGTCAAATCTTATTTAGAAAAAATGACAGGTTAGAAACAACAGAACCGTGGTGACAGCGTGTTCAGGAGCTGCACTGGTCTGTGGTCACAGCCATGTTTTATTCTTCTCTCTGGATAATTTAACTCCAGTGAAAAAACCCAACAACTTTCCCACTGTTTTAATGAAGAATTCTCAAACTCCCTGTGACATTCACTTCTGCAGCTTCTTTGCATTTGCAATATTTCGATTACATCTAAATATTCAGAGTGGCTGAAAACTGCAGTTCAAACCACTCCCTCCACCTTCCATCGCTCCCCCCTCTCCTGCCGCCGTGCATTGTTTAATTCATGCTGTGTGAGTTGGAGCGTCCTGTAGCTTCCATTTGTGTGTGCGGTCACATGACGTCAACGAGTGTTGCAGTGATGGAGTCGCTCCACAGCCACTCACAGTAGATCTTGTCACCATGGTGAAGCTGACGTGCTCAGATGTGTTGCCTGTGCTCGCTGCTGACTTGATGGTTTTAGTCTAACTGTATTTTCAAGATATACTGGAAGACAAGTTACTCCTCAGAGTTTCGAGGTTTTTTTTCCAAACGCCCACCAGTGTTATGTTTCCCGTTAGTGTTATTTCACACTGTCAACTTTGAGTAGATTTGAGAGTGTGTTTGGTTTGGCAGCACCTGTTTACAGCATATGTGATATGAGGATCTGAATACATTAGTTATATCTATGTATCCATCCACCCATTCACCTATCTTTCCATCAACCAATCAACATCCTTCAATTCATCCATTCATTAATTGAATTCTAAGAGACTTAAACGTTAACTCTGACTCTGATTGATTCATCTTTGTACATCTTTGGTTCATAGTGAAGTGACATCATCCTAAAAACTAGCTCAGGTCTGAAACACACACACATTTATTCTCTCTGTGTCACATTAATGTCTTCCAGTGGGAGAGGCCAGGAATCTGATTCCCATGGATCCAAACGGTTTATCAGATCCATATGTCAAACTCAAACTCATCCCAGATCCAAAGAATGAAACCAAACAGAAGACCAGAACCATCCGTTCGTCTCTCAACCCCTGCTGGAACGAGTCCTTCACCTTGTGAGTCCTGGTTTGTGTGTGTGTGTGTAAATGATGTCAACAAAAAAGAGGTAAAAAAAAAAAAACATGCCAGAATGAAATTCAAATGAATTCGATTGTGTTTTTGTGACAGTTCACCATTTCTCACGACCCTGAGAAAGTGTTCAGCTGTTGTCGTCAGATTTTCCTGCCTTTTTCAGTGTGTGCAGCAGAAACCGTGTGGTGGCGAAGAGCTTACGCAGCATCCACTGGATCTCATTATTGAAAGGTTTACATCAGGATAACGTTACAAAAGAAATGGTTATTGTTTTCGAAACACCGTGGAACACAGAACAGTACAGTCATCGTGAAGAACAGAGGACACAGAACATTGTTGACGTCACACAGAACTGGACGTCCCTTCAGAATTTTTGAAAGATGAGTGAACGTGTCAGGGACCTACAGCAGCACAACACTAAAGGGCATTACAGACCTACCTACAGCAGCACAACACTAAAGGGCAGACAGGATTTTCTTTTGACAGCTTCTGACGACACCGTACTTCTGACATCAACGTCCTGATGTCCTCGTCTGAGAGACTAAAGGCAAGAAGTGCAAGACAGAACCTATCTGTGCCTTTAACTTTGCATCCAACACGTGTGATATTTGGAGCAAACCAATCGTATTCACTGTGAGGGATGCTGGTGGTTTCATCGTGTTTCAGGGCTTCTTTTTTTAGCTTGAAGTGCAGTAGCACTTGTACAGTATCAACATAAGGTCCACAGGCCAAATGTGGCCCACAAAGTCATTTTTTGTGGCCCACAAAACGTTTAAGCATTGAATTGCTCTATAATGTCTATGCACCTTCAGAGTGTATATTGACCAAAGATTACAACCACAACAATGCATTTCACTGTTTAAATAACCCTGCATGTGTGTGTGTGTGTGTGTGTGTGTGTGTTGCAGTAAGCTGAAAGCGTCAGACAAGGACCGTCGTCTGTCCATCGAGGTGTGGGACTGGGACAGAACCACCAGGAATGACTTCATGGGCTCCATGTCGTTTGGCGTTTCTGAGCTCATCAAATCCACTAACTGTGGATGGTCAGTCCCAGCCAATCACTCGCCTTATAGGACGATGATGTTACAGTGTGGTTTAGTTGACTCACTCATTGGATAAATACCTGAAAATGTCATCCTGATTTTCTTTATTCTCTCTCAGAAATAATGTAAATATTAGACTCATTTCAAATGACAACTCAAAGGACTACACAGTCAGGTTTTTCCATCTACCTACTGAAGTCGAACCAACAACCCTCAGGGTGTAACACGACTGCACCAACTGCTACAGTCAGCCCTGTTGAGCCTTGAGATTTGCAAACTAAAAAAAAGCTTTAAAAACTTATAAAAATGGTATTACAAATAGGATGTCAGCCTCAGGTATTGTTGTTTTGACCAGTGCATCGTCTCACAGGTACAAACTGCTGAACTAGGAGGAGGGAGAATACTACAACGTTCCCATCCCTGAGGTGGACGACATCAACCTGGAGCTCAGACAGAAGTTTGAGGTGAGGACAGAAGTCAGGAGGGATTTAAGCCTGAGGAAACAACTTTTCTTACACACAAGTACGCTCTCATTTTAACCAAATTTGTTCTTCTCCACCGTAACCACGGCAACCACATATTTCCAACCAGTGATTTTCATCCTGTGAGCCAGTGATGGAGATCGTTTTCTCCAGGCATTAATGTAAAAGCTTTTGATTGTTGTAAAATAAATTTAAAATTAACATGCTGAGCACTAGCCGTGGGCTAACTATGAGCAAAGAATATAACATAATGAAAAACAACATCAGTGATGTAGCCATAGGAAAAGTGTTTTGTTCAGATAAGAGAGATAAGCACGTAATCACCAATGTAGTTAAATTAAAAATGCTAAAGAATATTTGTAAGTATTTGATTTGATACTGTGTATTATTGTAAAAAAAAAAAGATGTCAAGTACACTTCCAAAAACTCGTATTTTCATCATACTTTAAATCATTGACTGTAAATTCAAAATTCAACTCCAGCAGGGCTGGATCCAAAAACTCAAAAATCTGAACAAAGATATATACATTTATTATGAATTATGTCCTTGATGTTGTTGACATTTTCCATTGTTGCTTTAGCTGTAAAAATAGCCACAGCGTTCCACTCCACGTGTGAAGGACATGTATACAGTACATGTGTGTTCTTCACTATTAAAGTTTGAGTCATCAGCTCACAGCCTATCCTCCAGACACAGTGCGCGGTTGTGTTTAATTTTCTGCTTCCCACCGTATAATACAACAGTGACAGTGACTTTCCTCCGAGGCTGCCGCCTTCACACGACCGTGCAGTTGCTGTGGAAACGTGTGTGAGACGCAGCCAGATGTGACAGAACAAAAAAAACCCCGACCTCCTTATTTTAATCACAAACTTGCTTCGTGCGATTGTTTTTGTATCATGTGTTGTTTACAGCGAGACACGCATCAACAGAGCTAGTGAGTGTGTTCTTCTTCTTCTAGGCCTGCCAGTTAAATATCCACTACCTGAAGGTAGCTCCTCTGCCTGCCTCCTCTCTGTTTGTTTCACCTCCAGCCTGCATCACACTCACTTTATTTACTGTACTGGGATTGTTTGTGGATCCCGGATGGGCTTCCACAAATAAATCTGGTTTACTAACAAAGGCTCAACTCAACAGCAACACAAGCATGCAGCTCAGTTTACTCATTTTGTGCGCCTCTGTACCGATGATGTGCTATTTTCCCCCCTCAACCACACATTTTGTTTTGGGGCATTTGAAATATTTACAGCCCAACTTCATAATTTTTTTTCAATATGTTTTGTAACATTTTATTATTAGCTCATTTTTAGCCATTTCTGGACTAACTCTTACCAAGGTCTAACCAAGGTAGCACTAGTCTTACTGATTAGCTGTCTTTTGGCTAACATTTACCAAGGTAGCACTAGTCTTACTGATTAATTTCCACATAACTTTTTCTGAGCTTGTGATCAATATTTAAGCCAAAACTTTTCTTATTATTCATCATTCAAAATTCAAAGTAGTTCCTGGCAAAAATTAAGTTAAAAATTAAAAAGTTTAATTTTGCTGTAAAGCACAAGTCTATGCTAAACTACTTTGTTTTTGTGTTTTCTTTAAAAGCCATCATGGGGATTTTTGAAAAGGCGACCACTGACATTTGAAGGGCACTTTGACCTTCTGTCACTCAAAGACATAGATAGAATTCAACAGCCCCAGCTGAGTATGCTGTTCTGTAGCTAAGTAAAAAACCATAAATACATAAAAATAGACTTCTGTATCATTTGTTACATTGTTAGCTTTACACGACATGTCTGACACACAAATACCAGACAGCATTATTGTTAGTAAATGTTCAGACCTCGGTGGGTGTCATACTGCCCTCTACTAGTCTGGTCGGGACTATAGAAGGCCGTGAGGACATAAAGCATGGACTCCTGAAGTACTGTGTATAAATGAATGCAGTCAGGATAGTTGTGTGCATGCCTAATCTTTCCACAAGGTGGCAGTGTCATATTGAAGACTGTGTGGCTGAACTGAATGCGCTTCAGTACAACTCTGTTTGATGCTCTGACTCTTTACATTCTCCACTCTGACTACATCTCTCTTTTTCTGTGTGTCAAAGAAGATTAACTGGTTTGACGTGTTTGATGTGAAGTTTTCTCCTGTTTGGGTGAAACTACAGAGATAAAAAGGTGTTTATCTATATGTGCATTCTTTACAGTGGTGGGCAGTGGTGCTTTAGTGGTTAAGGAAGCGGACTTGGGTCCGGAAGGCTCCTCGTTCGATTCCACCAGCTGCCAAGTTACCACTGAGGTGCTCTGAGCAAGGCAGCGTCCCCACACACTGCACCGCGGGCGATCGACGCTGCCCACTGTTCACTTTGGTGCTAGGTTAAAAACAGAGGTCACATTTCATTGTGTGTGCAGTGTGCTGTGTCACAATGACAAATAATTGACTTTCACTTTACAGTGACCTCCAGGTGTCGCTGTAGTATGAGGCAATCCATATCAACCAATGAAAGCTGCAGCAAAACTCTAAACAAAACCAACCCAAAATGAAACAGATATTTCCTGCTGGTAGTATTACCAGCAGTAATATTATTGATATATATACTGTATATATATACAATATATATATACACATGAAAGAAATACTTGACATTTATCAGATCGCCACATGGCACAGTTATAACCGAAAGCAACATCAAGAATGGTCAGGATAATTATAAATAAACAGTTTCCCAACCTTTGTGAGCCACAGCACATTTCTCCCATGGTGCACCACCAAACAAAATGTCACAAATTTCATTTGTGAGGAAATATAATGAAATATATCTTTGAATTCAATTTACTCAATTGAAGAAAAACACACACAAAGAGCTTATTCAAAAGCCCTGATTCTTTTTATATTCATCTGGTGGATGAGTATTTGCCTGACAAATAATTGACACTAAAACAAATTGAGTTGGGTCGAAGCTAATGAAATTAATCCATGGCAATAAATTAGTGTCAATTATGAAACATGGATTAAATATGACCTTTTGCAAAACGAGAGGCACTGTCATCTCCAATGGTTTCTTTGACATTTAAAAAAAAAAAAAAAGATGAACATGACAGATGTCCAGTGTTTTAGTTTCCAGTGCAGAGATGTTCAGAGTGACCGCAGCCTCGGTGTCCTCTGTACTCCGACTCAGACAGACACTGCAGCCCTGAAAGGAGCTGACAGGGTCCCTAATTGCTCTTTTTTCCTCAAAGTGACTTGTCAGACCTGTCATTATAACAACAGGGACCCTTTCAACACTAGCGGCTCACTGACCCGCCCCCACCTCCTGACTGCCTGTACACCCACGCTGTTATGAAACTCTTTGTCTTAGTGAAACAAAGAAACCAGTCTGTCTTGTTGTGACAGGTTAAAGGAGAAAAATGAGTAATTTAATAAACTGCAACAAGATGAACAGATATCTATGACCGGGTTGAAAATGTAACAGTTTGGGTGTTCAAATATATTTTAGTTGCTATTTTATTTACTTTGAATCGTGACATACTTTTTATCATAAGTTGCTTCTCATCTGAGGTTTCTGTCATTGACAAACTGAAGCATTTTCAGCCCTTTAAAGGTCCACTATGTGAGAATTAGTGACATCTGCAGGTGAAACTCCAGACTGGTCTCCTCTGTTCACCCCTCCACTTCTCAAACCCTTCAGGGCAAAACACAATTGGCCTCAGGTGACTGGACTGTCTTGACAGTTTAATTACATAAAAATACTCCATCAATTTGTATAATATATAATAGTATATACAATATATATGTAGTCTGTATGATACCATAATTACATTAACAAGGCAAAAAACAGCACAAAGTTTTTTACAATTATTAACACTTCATGTTCACTAAAATCTAACAAATCCACCTTGTTCATACACACTGGACCTTTAAAGTGGATATTTTTCAGAACCCTTGAAAATATTTGTTAACAGCATGTGTTTGGTAACACATGGTCCCTGCACTAAATCGCTCCCTACATTAGTACTTTTTCAATAACTTCATTCATTAAACAACTAATTGTACTCACCAGTGTTAGCATTGGTTATTAATGTAATGACTGTAGCGTCCAGACATGTTTAAGACTGTTGTGTATCTTGTGCGTAACTGTGCACATGTGCATGTGGGTCACACAGAAAGCCAAGCTGGGCCATGGAAAGAAGGTGATCACGCCCTCGGACCACAGACGCTTCAGTCTGCCGTCAGGGAACATGGACCGGGTCAGACTAAATGACTTCAACTTCCTGGCTCTGCTGGGGAAGGGCAGCTTTGGCAAAGTGAGTGCTTCAAAACACAAGCTAACCATTGCCAAAAATGCTGGCGTGAGAGAAGAGTACAATAACATCATTGATACTGATCTTTGATCAGGTGATGTTGGCAGAGATGAAGTCAACAGAGGAGCTGTACGCCATCAAGATCCTGAAGAAAGACGTGGTGATCCAGGACGACGACGTCGAGTGTACGATGGTGGAAAAAAGAGTTTTGGCCCAGAGAGATAAACCACCGTTTCTCACACAGCTCCACTCCTGCTTCCAGACTGTGGTGAGAGCTCATTTCTTTGTTTCATTCATTCATTCCTTCAGGAAGGCTAGAGCCAATCCCATCGGTTCACATCCCTAACACCTGGAGAAAAGACACACACTGCAGATCTTTGTTCCACTATATAAGGCAGTGGTTCCCAAGGTGAGGGATGGACCCCAACAGAGGGCACCAACCCTAACAATTGTGTCTGTCACACAGTGATGAATTTAATTTCAACTTGCTTTTTTGCTTCATAAGAGTAAACAACAACAGCTGGTACTGCAACTAAATGTTTGGGCAAAAGCACTTAACCCTCTACCTCCATCTGACCCACAGTTCTAATTTCTGGGACATGAAAGCTCAAAAAGTAATCACCTCTCTCTCTAAAGAACACCGCTCTGTTCCGTTCCCCTGTTACGTCTGTATATATCCACTCAGCCTTTTGATTCATCCTGTGTCAGATAATATACATACTGAGCTGAAAGTAGCCATGAACATAAAGCCTGCTCTCTGACGTCAGCTGTGTGCGTAGACAGTGGGATTTTGAGTCTTTATTGAACCTAAATCAAATGTTCAAGGCAGCTTGATTTAATAAAACTGGCGTACATTTGGACGACCTCTTCAGGCTGCTATAAAAAGTATTATTGTACACCGCACTTGTATGCACGTAGCACCGTGTCTCTGTGTATGTGTGCACATATAGAATCTGAATAATATTTTCTTTAGCAGTCATACATCACGCTCCAGTCTTATTACACCTGTATGCACGGCTGTTCTCTGGAGAATTTCCTCTGTTTGTTGGTTTCTGTATAGGACCGCCTGTACTTTGTGATGGAGTACATTAATGGAGGAGACCTCATGTACCACATCCAGCGCATGGGCAAGTTCAAGGAGCCACAGGCAGTGTAAGAACACTTCACTTCAAACAGACACACACCGTTCATTCAACCAACAGTTATGTCCAAATAAAATAGGACAATAATCGGTGTATAACTAATGACATGCATGTGTAGTAGTCAGAGGAGGCTGTGGTGTTTCCATTAGGCTTCATGCCTTAGTCATGGATAAAAGTTAATAAAGATTAAATATTTATATATACTCTAAATCTTCATTTAATTTGAAAAAAAGGAAAACATTTAACTTGCTGGACATAATTGAGAAAACACCTCAATAAGGATTAGCTAAAGGCTAACTACAACTCAGGCCAGGTGGTGTGTATATTCACCCAGAAGAGGGCAGCACACAGGTGGAGCACATCAGGTAATCAGAGTGGAGGGAAAACAGGAGAAGGAGAACAGGTGGAAGACGTCAGGCTGATCACAGAGAAACACTGAAAAAACATGAATACACTCTAGTTACTTTTTTATTGGTTTCTGTTCACAAATGAATTAAAACTTTAATTAAAACACTAAAGGCTGCCTCACCACTTGATTCAATGCTAAAATAAGGAACGTTCAAACCCCAGTTCAAAATAAGGAAAATGTAATTAAGAAGACTTAATAATTGTAATATTTAAACATAAAACACTTCACGCAAAAAGTATTACAAAATGATGTAATATTTAAACATAAAACACTTCACCTTCTACAGTGAAAAGATGTATTTTTGAAATGAATCCTAATCAAAGCTGTCATGTGTCATGGAGAGGGTGTAGAACACAAATACACAGTGCACCTTTGTTTATCCATAGTAAAAAGACGTGTTCTGTTGAAGAGTGGAGTCACATTAGTGACAAAGAGTTTCTGTTTCTAACTCTTCAGGTTTTATGCTGCAGAAATCGCTGTGGGTTTGTTTTTCCTGCATCGAAAGGGAATCATTTACAGGTGGGTGACACAGAGGCACAGACCACCGTTTATTAACATAGAATCAGTCATTTTCATTGGATGGTTGGATGGTTGGATGGAGGGTCAGAGAGGAAACAAGTCTTATGACAGTTGTCCTCCTTGATCTGCAGAGACCTGAAGCTGGACAACGTGATGCTGGACTCTGAGGGCCACATCAAGATTGCAGACTTCGGGATGTGTAAGGAGAACATGTACGAGGGCATGAACACACGCACCTTCTGTGGAACCCCAGACTACATCGCTCCAGAGGTGAGACTTAATAAAAAGAGATGTATTAAAGTCAAACTGTACTGTTTGTAATCAACCCATTGAAAATGGTCTCTTTCTCTCTGTGCTAACAGTGAGCGCAGCTGTGATTTAGCTCCTTTGTCTCTGGGTTCTAATTAATATTGTGTTCGTCTGTCTCAGTGTGGGAGGGAGGAAGGTGTAGGACAGCGAAATGGTTGGGGGGAGAGAGGGCTTTTGTTACGGGGACTAAAAATATCCGACTGTATTTGAATGTGGCTGATTAGTTGTATTTGTACCACTGCAGAAATTCTACTTCACTGGAGTAAAGTGGAACTGAAATTGTTGATAATTACCTCTCCCTATTTATAGTAACTGTAGTAACATATATGTTTAAAACAAAAAGACTGTGCAATATATGTGTACATGGGTCACAACCATGATCAGTGCAGTATGTCATACCTCTGCTAACGTGAATATTTTAGTTTATTTATACATACCGTATTTTCTGGACTATAAGTCGCACCTTTTCCCACACTTTGGCTGGGTTTGCGACTTATACTCAAGTGCAACTTATATATTAAAATATATAATTTCACACTGACAGACGTTAGAGGGCAGTCACACAGTAAAGTTCTATTTTATATATTTATTAACCTTTAACACGTGTGTGTGTGTTAGATCATAGCATACCAGCCCTATGGGAAATCAGTGGACTGGTGGGCTTACGGAGTCCTTCTGTATGAGATGTTGGCAGGACAGGTAATCTCAGTACAGTTGCCAATATACTGTAGCATTACTCAATGTTTTTAGTAACAGAGTCTGACTCTGCGTTTTGTCTTTTCAGCCGCCGTTTGATGGAGAAGACGAGGACGAGCTCTTCCAATCCATCATGGAGCACAACGTCTCGTACCCAAAGTCCTTGTCAAAGGAAGCTGTGTCCATTTGCAAAGGAGTAAGACGTCATAAAAGGACAATTTACTGAAATGTGAACTAAAGTCATGGGTTTAACGCCAGCACATCTCAAAATACTTGTGACATTTCCTTGATGCCCCCAGTGGGCACAAGGAGAAACTGCTTCTTTAACAGTTGTTTTCCTCCAGAATCAAACGATTTCAATTCACATTTTCTCTCCGTCTCCAACTGCTTGTCCCCAGCTCATGACCAAGCATCCGTCAAAGCGTCTGGGCTGTGGTCCAGAGGGAGAGAGGGACATCAGAGAGCAGGCTTTCTTCAGACGCATCGACTGGGATCGGCTGGCCAACAAAGAGATTCAGCCGCCATTTAAACCCAAAGTGGTAAGTGTGTTAGAGTCGACACGGTCATTCTGTCATCATTACCGTCGCTGTCAGTTGTAATACATTTGTCTTGCATGTTAAAACTGATCATGAAAACATGCTAAAGTACGTTAAGTACTATAGAACGTTCTAGTTCGTTGTTTATAATGACATGAACATTTCATAGGAACTTTAATCTATAGTCAGTGGTTTTTAATTATTTAGAGTTATTTATTATCGTGAGGAGGGCGTGATTCAGCAAAGGATGTGACCGCGACAGGCCATTAAGCTCTTCTACCAACTCTGCTGACCACAGTTTATGAATGGAGACGAAAATATCAGAAAATGTCAATAAAAGAGTCAATACAGCGTTCTGTTCCTGCCTCATGGGTTCAGGTTTCCCTCCTGGGGTAAGAACGTGGTGCTAAAAAAAGAAATCCTCTCAGTAAAGATCAGACACCGATACAGTGCTTCCTCAGAGTTTATTTTCTACTCTGTTGCTGCTAAATTTGTCACTTTACTCGATATAATAGTTTACCAGCAACAGAAGATCCTGAGGTTGGATCTCAGCTGCTCCAGAACGGACACCAGATCCTCCTCCTGTCTCCACAACCTCTGCCTCCTCCATCCTCTGCCCTGTGCCTAAAGCCACGCGAGCAGCTCTGCCACCGAGGATTAAAAATAGCTCTCTCTGAGCAGAGATGCTTTCACTGCCACAGCATAAATGCAGGGTTACACAGCAGATGTGTCTCCGCTCACTGTGGGGTTGGGGTCGGGGAGGTGGTGGTGGGTGGGGGGGGGTGTCTTCTCTAAAAGCACATCCATCCATTTAGGGGCTGTTGCGTTGTGCATCACAGCGGTGTGCACACACTGGCTGCGTCAATAATTGGTCTGAAGGGAGTAACAAACATCTGAGGTTACGGTTCAGCTGCTGTAATACTGAGCCTCACATGTTCATCCGTCTCCTGAGGAGCAGGTGCTGAAACTCACTGTCGACTATACGTTGGCTTTGTCGTGTATTCATCATCCTGAGGAAATGTGTTCCCGCCGCTCCGCTCTGCTGATGCACAGCAATATTCACGTGTATATTTAGCTGCCTGAGACACTCTCTCCCCGGGCGGAGCTGCACGCTGACGCTCTTGCCCTCCACTGTAGGATGCTAAGGGTCAGCTCCTAATCTGATTACACTTTCTGCTCCGCTGCACTTCCAGAGTCTTCACTCTGGGATTGAAACGAAGAATTCAGCCTCCTCGTCAGTTCAGTCCTTCTCCTCAGCTAACACACTTTTTTATCTCCTTTTTCCAGTGCGGCAAAGGTGCAGAAAACTTTGACAAGTTCTTCACACGTACTCAGCCTGTGCTGACGCCTCCCGACCAGCTCGTCATCGCCAACATTGACCAGAGCGAGTTCGCCGGCTTCTCCTACGTCAACCCTCAGTTCATCCATCCGTCTTTGCACAGTGTGGTATGAAGATGGTGTGTGAGAAGAAGAAGAAACAAAAACACAAAAAAGGAGGAAATCTATGAACTGCCAGTGGAAACAGGAGCTTTTTCAACCCCAAACTATTTTCAACAGACCTGTCGTTCCTCAATGTTCTGTTGAGTACGTATGAATGTCTGGAAGGAGGTGACTGAAAAATGTAGAGCGGAGTTAGCCACCATGTTCATGTGGAACCCATGAGCTCCCACAGTGGGCGGAAAGAGATCTTTAAGGTGCAGAGCAACTGTCCCAGGAGACCAACATCAGACTAATGTTAGCATCTGGTTAGAAATCTTCTACTTTTATAACTAACAGTGTTTTTGTGGTGCGGAGAAAAAAACGGTATTAAACTTTTCTATTCTTTACAGAACAACTTTATTCATAAGAACTTTAGTATATTAACATCTTGGGATGTCCGATAATATCGACTGATATTAGCTTAATTATGCAATATCGGTAAAAATTGTTTTTTCCCTTGATAATGAAAAACGCGATAATGCAATCCATTGTGAGACAGATGATATCTGTTGATATCACAATCAGAAATTAAGTGTTTGGACAATATCGACATATCGGACTTCCTTGTTAACATCCTCAGTACAGATGTATAAACACAGCTGCTCCAGTCACTGTCATCAGGTATGTTCAGAAAATATAATTTTATTTAGAAATATTATTTTCTGAGGAAAATTTTAAAACAAACCTTAAAATAAATCAGATATTTGGTCTGAGATAGAATAGCCAAAATATCAAATTCAAACTCCGAACCACTACGTAGCCCATGGTGTGGAGCCCACAAGGACATGTTGGCTGGGAAGTTTTAAAATGACATGAAGTACAATCTAAAGAAGGAGAAAAGTGTTACCCAAATATTTTTGAATTTCATTATAGATTCAAACATCCCATAATATGTCCTTCAATGAATCTCATCTATGTGATATTGTTGGGGTTTTTTTAACAAAACCTGAACCATTTTTTCCCAATCGAGTGTCACCTGACCTTTGTGTATTCATGTCACAGGATTTGTTTTCTAATCATCTTCGTCATCCTCTGACACGACGAAGGAAACCTATTTTTCTGCTCTGTCCCGGTTTCATCTACTCCTGACCTGCTACGTGTGTATATTATATTTATATACTTAAAAAAAAAAAAAAAAAAAAAAAAGAGTTAGTACACTACCATAACACGAGTGCCAAAGTAGAAGTGGAGGTTTCTATCACAGTTCCTACAGTTCTGGTTCTTCTGTTTCCTTCTGGCCTTCCTTTATGATGTCAACACAATAAAACCGTACACCGCAACATGTGCAGGACATGGGACACATCAGAGTATAATCAGACCGAGTCATAGAGAAGCAGAAGCTGGTGCTTCTCACTGTTATAAGCTGTTGATGCCTTTTTCCTGCAGCGGGTGACTCTGAGCGGGTGAGAAAACGTTTCACAGTACAATATGAATACTGCTACGTCCATATGCACCAAGCACACTTCTGCTGCATGCTCCGGTTCCCACTCCACAACGCAGTACACGTCTAGTATTGTTGTAAATTTTAGTGTTAGGATATGAACTGTGTTAGTTGTTGTATGTTTGGGGGGGGGCAGGGGGCTGTGTTCCTGTTTCATGTTCCGCTCTTTCACGTCCTGATGTCTTTATTTTTGGGTTGTACATATGTTTCAAATGAGATGTTGGAAAAAATAAGAAAAGAAAAAAAAAAAAAAAAAAAAGAGTTCCTTGCAGATTTTATACCACGGGCTGAATGTTTATTACTGTAGACAGTTTTAACGTTTGTATGTTTAGATGAACCCCAACGTTTGGCTCAATCTTTGGTAGCTTTGCTTACCGCCTTCTCTATCCATATCTCTATATATCCTGTTATTTTCACTACCGAGTGTCATATAGAGAATATGCAGCGCCCCCTGTGTGTGTTGACACCGTGGACTTTTCTCTTGCCTTGTTCGTCTCAGGACTCAATCCCTCCGAACTAAAACCGTGTTACCGCCGTAAGGATTTCAGAAACATGTTTTGGTTTTTTTAAATATTATACAGTATATCGTGTGCATGCCAGAGGTGAAGCCTGATCTACGCATGAGAAAGACCCTGCATGATACAGAGACCCCTGGTGTGGAGCATGGAGTTCCTCCACCCTGTTGCACAGATTGAGACAAACCCCCTCCCAATGAGCGTCCAGTTAGCTTCTGTCCTCATCATGTTTCCGACCGACTGTCATGTAGCCGGACTCTTCGATGACTTTTTGTTCTTTGGTGCCAAGCTGTTGTTATTTTTCTCCATCAGTGTTGTTTTGTTAACGGGGTTAGAGCTCAAACAGAGAAAGCTGCGTCGATCTCGATCAATAAAACTGCCAAATTTACCTACTGCAGCTGTGAACCATCTGTAACTGACCACTAGAGGGACCAGCTGTTACATCTGGACCAGACTAGTGTAAAACCCAGTTCACACCTGGTGTTAATGTTTGACCTGAGTGATCCAAACAGGTTATACACTGTTCTGGAATTCAGCTGACCTCCCCATGATGTACTGCAGTACTGAACATGTATTTTGACATTTAAGTCTGTACACTGAAGTATTAACATGTATCCTCAATGTTTCTATATATTTGATTTACTCCATTACCCCACACTCCAGGGAAGAACCCATTGGAAATACACAGTATAAACCTAACAATTTAACATAACATAATAAAACGTAGATGGTGGTACGAGGTATAGCAGTGTTTCCTAAACTTTTTTTCTGGGGACCCATATTTTAAAAGTCACAAAACAAGACAAAAAACACACAAAAAACAAGACTCAAATCAATAGACATGACGAAACATGACGCGAGACGACCCCCCAAAAAATCTCTTGAGCTCAAAACAACCAATAAATCTTGAACCTCAAAATATCAAAATGTCCACACCAAGTCAGGGTGTCCTCAAAAGAAACTTGTCCCCACGAGTACAGCTAAACCAAGATAACACACACACGTGCTATCAGACAGATGTTGTCAAAGTCACGTCATATCTGTTGACGCACTGATGACATGTTCCCTCAGGATAAATGTTTATACCAGGTGTGAACGGCGTTATAGGAAAAAAAAAAAAATCTGCGTGTCTCACATTGAGAACCATTTTAACAGAGAAGAAGTTTGAACAGATGATCTAATGTCATTGTCATGATTTCAGGCTGAAATTATTACCGCGCTGACGTTTGTTTTTGTTTGAATTCCCTGTCGCCGCCCCTGACTCTGTTTACCCGCTTCTTCTCGTTTCTCTGTTCATTGTGGTATGATGGATACTGTGCATAAATAAAGTATCAAATCTATAAAACAATCGTCTGTTTTCTACCTCTGGAAAATCCTTCTGAAACATTAACATTAAACAAAACTGTGGGGGAAAATAATCATTTCACTGAAGCGCTTCGAGCTTAAAATACCACCTCAACAACCAGCTTGTGGTCGTTGAGCCTTCACCCTCAGGTCAGACACTGACGAAGCCCTGAGTTAGTGAACAGACGGAGCTCAAACACGTTTTGCCCCGGTGTCTTATATGGAAGCGGAGCAGTTGTGATCTGGGTGATGGTGTGAAAACCTCTCCTCCAACAGTATCTTTCTCATCTGCATTCTCAGAGACTCAACGATGTCAGAGTGCTTATCCTCCAGCTCATCTATAATGTACAACAATCTTTTCATTTTTTGTTGCTAAATCTTTCATTTCTAGCCTCTAGTAGAACTTCACATTAAATATGATTATGATTGTTATTATTGTTATTACCATGGAGCATAAAGCTAATATGACATGTCAGTACACTACAGTACACTTCATCACTCACCACTCCTCCCTCATCCCTTTCCTCTTACTCCTCTCTCCCCCGGCCCCTGCGCCCATCACCCTCTGTCTCCCTCTCTCTCTCCCCCCGTCTCCCAGCTTCACTTTATTCACTGCTGCTCTGTTTGCTCCTCGTCTTTTGCTTCACTGCACTGTTTTGTCATCACATCCCCGCCGCTGCTTCTCCTCCTCTCCTCTTTGCAGCTTCTTTT
>NC_024323.1:8023281-8059900 GCF_000523025.1 Cynoglossus semilaevis | reverse complement strand
TCTTGTTTCATTAGATATGGCTTTCTCTATTTGTTTGCGACTATTAAATGACTTGAATGACTGGGATTGAGACACGGTCCACAGCGCTTCACTAATCTGGACGTTTTTTTCTGATATTTCCAGGATTATATGGAAACAAAACATTACTGTCAATTTCAGTTTTATTAAAATTAGCTTTCAGATGACTTTCTGTAGTAAACCTGTTTTGTTGTGATTCAAATCTGAAGCATTTTTTGCAATAACAAATAAATACATATTTAAAAGCCATGTGAGTTTGTTTTGACAAAGACAATGTTCTAAGCCGTCAACTTATGAGAAGGGTGATGTTTTGATATCGTTTGTCAGCCATGTACAAACTGACATTATTAGTGGGACGTCAATAGCAGAACTAAAAAAGTTTAAATTCCTTAATTGTCAAGCTCGACTCAAAGTAACTAGCAGCAGCCGCAGCAGCCGCAGCAGCCGCAGCAGCCGCAGCAGCAGCCTGGTTAATGAGATAGCACGTAGCTCCTGCAAACCGATCCGATTGTCAACTGCCACGGAGCCAGTGTGTCCTCTGGGTGAATCTTTCCTCTGTCAGATCGTATAGATCACTCACATATATCCTGCAGATCTAAATCATCAGCCTGTCACTGACAGTGATGTGTTGTGGCCAAATCCACACTCCGACTGACGCGCACCTCGGGCTGCAACCTTTTCATGTTGAATTAATGACTGGAGAATGACAAGATCCCAGGCGTGTGTTTCTAACATCACCAGTGTTTAGATTCTCAGTACATTCTGGAGCGATTTCACAAATAAGTTTGTCAAACAGACAGGCAGCAGCGTGAAGTGAGTGAAATGGCATGGACACCATTCATTTTGATTAATTACTCACTCAGTATTTGTCAAGACTTCCCTTTACCAACAGCACATCTGCACACACACACACACACACACACCTCTTTAAGGCCATGTGACTGCATTGTGAGGTGATTGCGTAAAACACTTGAACACTGAGGTTTGGATAAGTGCACGTCCCTATGAGTTTTTTCCTCATAGCAATTTGAATGAATGAATACTGATTAGAAACAGTGTAAGTGAGAACACACTGCAGTTGCCTCGGTATTTTCTCAGCAGTGATTGAAATTAACCATAAATACAATAGAAGTGGTATAAAAAATGAACTGCAAAAAAAAAACACTTTCTTTGGTAACGCCATTGAAATCAGTAAACCAATTTTAGGCAAGACATTTGCGAAACAATTTGCTCAAAATCTGGAGTTATTATAAGTCACATTGGAACAACGTCAAGTTTGACGTTGTACTGAAAAACCATACATCTGTTTGGGGTTAGCACCGGTGTTGAGGTGTCTATTGCGTCATTTCATGCTGCTTTTCTATTGGCCAATTAGTAGAGGTAGGTCACCTAAATTTCGGAAACCATTAGAATTTTGTCTCGGGCTATCTTTGGTCACAAGATGTTGACAACAACCATCCTTGAACCTGTCACACAGTGCGACAAAAGAACACCGTTTTTGAGCCACAACCAAAGATATATCCACGATTCTCCTACGATGGTCATGTTCCGTCTGGAACAGCTTAAATCGCACAGTGAATACCATCCATAATGACAAGAAGGTGGCTAAAGTTAGCAAATAGCTTAGACACCTTAATAGGTGGGGCCACAAAAGACCTGCCCATGTACCATGTTTGGCCCCAGGGCCAGGGTTTGGACACGGATCATATTACATTATTGTTTCTGGTATTCTGACCCCAGATTGCTGGAACCTTTCACGTCCTCTGTGATAATGAGTGCGTGCAGCAGGAAAGCTCTGACTCTTCTCAGCAGCGTCTTTGCGATCAGCAGCCTGGGTTTACTGGGCGTGGCCGTCAGCACCGACTACTGGTTGTACCTGGAGGAAGGCGTCATCACGCCGATGAACCAGAGCACAGACGTGAAGACCTCCCTGCACTCGGGCCTCTGGAGGGTCTGCTTCCTCGTTGGTCAGTAACAGCACTGAACATTCTAGAATTTAATGAATCAATCCGAGCATCAGTGTGGCAGCAGCATTAACGATGCTGTTGCACTAACATGTCATCAGTGCGTCAACAGATATGACACGTGACTTTGACAACATCTGTCTGATAGCACGTGTGTGTGTTATCTTGGTTTAGCTGTACTTGTGGGGACAAGTTTCTTTTGAGGACACCCTGACTTGGTGTGGACATTTTGATATTTTGAGGTTCAAGATTTATTGGTTGTTTTGAGCTCAAGATTAGGGTCACAAGTTAGCACACTACGTAAAAAATGCAAACCTGGACTTGAGTTAAGAGTAAAGCAACGCAATCGAGAGCTAATCTGACAACAACCCTGCAACGACTGCTCCATTAACTATTTCCACAGTAGTCACCCTCAGACTGCTCCGTTAACTATTTCCACAGTAGTCACCCTCACCAAAGTCTTGATTTATTGACTGCACCAGGCAACAGGAGACGTACTTGACCAACTTGTACGCGTTTGTGGCCAAGTGTTTCGTGCTTCGGCCTCTCTTTCAACTGCGCTGGAGCAGGGAAGTTGCACTCCCACCAGTCACAGAATTGGACTTTGGTGGACAAATGAACTTGAGAACAGTACAACAGCCTTGGTATGAGTGGACCCGTTCTTAAGCAGAGCCAGGCTAAATTGAGTCCATTGAAGGAGCCGCATGTGGCCCAAGAGCCACAGGTTGTAAACCCCTGGGCTAACAAAAACCACAGTGTAAAGTGTAGGGTCTTTGTGTGTATCTTAGAGGTCAAACCTTCCAGTCTTTATGTCAGTTCAATGTCACTGTGCCACAGCTTGGCCACTTGGTAAGGTATGAGTGTGAGTACGTCCTGTGATGGACAGGTGAATTTTCCAGGGTGTAGGTCTTGATTTAAAGAGGGAATTGACTGTGACTCCCTCAGCTAGTCCCACCGACCCTACGTCCAGGACTCTGTAAGCTGTAGAAGAGTGCGACATTGACATCGTAATAACACCGAAATAGTAGGACACAAATAATCTCGGAATGTCACCAAGCTAGTGATAGTTAATTATAAGCTAATGTCTGTGAAGAGTCAGTGTTGACACATTTCTCCATCACTCTCCTCTCCTCAGGTGAAGAGTCTGGGCGATGCTTCACCATCGAGTACGTCATGCCCATCAGTGTCCAGCTGACGTCAGAGTCCACAGTCAACCTGCTCAGTGAGTAATGACCTCAGAGATCCCACCTCTAGAAGCTGAAAACATCCTGTGAGATTGTTCACATTCACAGCTGAGGTATTCTTATCTTCACTCTTGTCATTTTTCGTGCCAGACGTTAACGTCTGAGTCATCGTTGTCGTCGCACCTCGACTCTGACTCTCAGGAATATTTATCACCTTCTAAAGAACGATTGACCTCGACTGCTTCAGTGCAGGATTGGAAGTAATCAGTTTTAAAGTTTTAATAAACACGACTGCTTTACATTCAGGCACAATTGCCCAGGTTGTTTTCCACTCTAGTATAATGACACTGTCATTAATACACTGGTTTAGTGTAACACAAATGCAGGGCAAATCGTAGAGGGTGTAAGGACTCTGAACTCTGGTGTAAAGTCTCAAGACTGAGGTGGAAAACAATGAGAGAATGTGGACATATATGTGTGAATACACTGTCGTCATTGTCATTGTGCAGCAGGGAAAGAACAGGAGGAAGAGTCTGTCATTAACTCAGCAAATCATAACTGAGGTTAACAACAAAAAAAAAAAACACAAAACAAAACAAAGGCTGATAAGGAGCTGAACTGAACTTAGTGGAATTCAACCGACACACAGAAAACCAAGACACACATTTGCACATGTAAAGAAAAGAAAAGAAACAAAACAAAATCCACCCCACCCCAGCAACCCAAACAGAGGTAAGTGTGAGAGTGGCTGTATTTATACACCAGGAGAGGGCGGAGCACAGGTGGAGCCCATCAGGTAATCAGTGTGGAGGGAAAACACAGGAGAAAGAGAACAGGTGAAAGACGTCAGGCTGATCACAGAGAAACACTGGGAGGGTGATGTGATCAATATTCTAGTTACTTTTCCATTAGTTTCTGGACCTGATTATTTTGTGTTTAATTTTAAAAAAAAAACTGAAGGCTGTGTCACATCCTGTTCAAAGGAACATTCAAGTTTACCACCAATTCAATGTTTGGAATTCTAGACTTCAGATTCCTGTATAAGTAGCTCACCTGTGGTTAAAGTGGCCACAAGAAAAGGAAACCCCTGAAAAAGGCCGGCCACAGTCAGGTCTCCAAAAGTTTGTAGCTATGTGTGTTTTAGAAGTGTTAGTAGTACTGCATGGTACTACATGATGTAAACGTTTGGTTTTCACAGGTTTTTAGTTCAGTGCCGGTTGCCTGTGAAGAGGAAGTGACGCTGCTGCTCCGATGTTTCTTTCCCTTCATGACAGTGAACTGTACATCTGTTTTACTTCTTCCTCTCCTCAGAGATGATCCGTTCAGCCACGCCCTTTCCTCTGGTCAGCCTCTTCTTCATGTTCATCGGTTTTGTTCTCAGCAACATCGGACATGTTCGGCCTCATCGCACCATCCTGGCCTTCGTGTCGGGAATCTTCTTCATCCTCTCAGGTACAAAGCTCAATCTCCGACTCTAATTTCCTCACGTGTTTCTCCTGTGACCTCCTCTGGTTCACGTGTTCCCTCAGGTCTGGCCCTGGTGGTGGGCCTGGTCCTCTACATATCCAGCATCAATGATGAGATGTTGAACAGGACCAAAAGCAGTGAAGCCTACTTCACCTATAAATACGGCTGGTCCTTCGCCTTTGCTGCGTTCTCCTTCCTGCTCACCGAGGTAAAAAAAAAATCTCCTTGGCAAAAGATTACCTTTGTTGTTTGTAGGCATACACATAATCATCAAATTTTATAATTAATATAAATATATGTTAATACATATGTTAAACACGTAAATCTAAAAACATTTCTTTTTAGTTTTTTTTTTTACTTTTTTTTCTAAATATCAAACCTTGATCATTCGTTTATGTCACACAAATGATTAACTCAATTTTGTTGACAAAATTATATTTAGGCACACTATTGGTAAAGTGCTGCCCCCTTGTGGTAGTCTGACGGAAAATCAAGACAACTTAAACTTCCTTTTCAAAAGAGTGAAGGCAGAACCCATCTTTGAGTACACAAGAAAAATAAAACCTTTCAGCAATAATTTTGTTTAGTTTTGTTATTGCTTAAGGTTGAACACAAAACAGCATCAGAAAAAGATACTGTATATTCAGAGAGTTGAGGTGAAGGTGGTTTGGATATCTACTGATGGAGATATCTGTGTTGAACCCTGGTGGAGATACATCACCAGATAGGAGGAGGTGTCAGGTCAAATCATCTCTGCTCCATGCTGACCTCTGGAGGTACCACAGTAGAGATAAACCTCACCTCCTGTCTCCTTCTTCACGGCAGAGTGCAGGTGTCATGTCCGTCTACCTGTTCATGAAACGTTACTCAGCCGAGGAGATGTACCAACCCAACCATCCCAGTTTCTACCACCCACGTCTCAGCAACTGCTCCGACCACTCGGGCCAGTTCCTCCACCCTGACGCCTGGTCTCGTGGACGCAGCCCCTCAGACATCTCCAGTGAGGCTTCTCTGCAGATGAGCAGCAGCTATCCTGCCCTCCTCAAATGTCCCGACTACGATCAGGTGTCCTCGTCACCCTGCTGAGGTTTCAGCTGTCACAACACTACAGCCCTGGTTCACCCTCACCCTAACAGTCAGAAAGACTGGGAAAAAAACAGGGTTTTCACTGAAGAACTGCAGAATCACTGGAAACACGGATACTTAGAAATACTGGAAAAGTAAGGTCTGCAACACAGTTTAGTTTTTAGAAAATGGTGCATTTTTATCTGAATGGAGGAAAATCTTTAAACATGTCAGTGAGGAAAGAAAAAAAAAATCTGTGAAGTTTCCTCACACATAAAAAAACTTAATGAAAATAAAACTGATCAGCATTCACAAGTGAATCCAGTAAAGTATGTAAATATCAGTTTCACATTTCAGTGCCTCATACAATATATGTTTCTTTATGTGGATAAAAGTAAAAAGTAGTTACAACATTGTTGTGTGATCTAGTTGGAAAACAATATCTGAACTAGGTAGAGGTCTAATGACACAAGAATGATGTTTAGAAATGATCATGTTTATTTCCTTTTATTCAAGATGATATTGGTGGATTAAACACATTTTTAATAAACTCAGACGTGACAACAGAGAGAGTTTGTTTTGTTTTTTTGTTTTTTTTTTAGAGATAATGATCTTGATTACTGTAATTAATTTAAAGTTTCAGTCACAGAATTAAAAAACATAAGTTAAATTCATGTAAGTCATTTACGTGCCAGTAGATGGCGCCCTTCCCTTACCTGTCGTTATATTTTTTTGATTTGTGACTCATTAAGGTTATTTTACATCTTTACGGTATAAATCATCATATGTACTGTATGTATGTATATATGTATGTATATATATATATATATATTCATTATACCGTAATGTACTTGTAAACACACCACACATGTTCTGTCCTCTTAATGCAGATTAACATTTATTGTACAGCGCAACCAATAGATTTAACAGAGAATATAAAAGTTATAACATAACTATCTGCCCACGCGGGGCATTAGAAGATAATCATCTGCCCTGGAGGCTTTTATTTTATTGTACAATCACATAGAAAACTACTATTACAATAATTATCCTTCAATTTGAACATCATCCTCACTCAAATCTAAATCATGATATAATAAATAAAAGCATCTTTTTCACCCATGGTTTTCATGGCTTTTTAACAGTATCATCAAATGTACTGTCGAGATATAAATTCATTTAAGGCGAAACCTTCTCTGAACCTCAGCCCGGCCAAATAATTAGGTACGGGGAGTGCATATGACAAACAGAGCAGAAACATCTGTACATCTGTGTGTGTATATATATATATTTATATATATATATATACTGTACATATATAAGTTAATCCAACGCTACATGAGTCTAACATTTACAGGGAGCACGGAAAACATCTCACAAGGTCAGAAATAAATACAAATTAAAGGTTAATTGCTATGTAGAGATTACACAAACGCAGGCAAGTATAGGTAGAATCTTTGGGGGGGTTGGAGGGGTCGGGGGGTGTAATTACAAACCAAATGCAAACAGGCAACTGACAACACGTGGACCTTCACTCACACGGGCCACAGATGGAAAAGCTTAATTAGACTGGTAACCTGCAGGGAATAAAACGGAGTCTAAGACTTCATCAAGTGAAGGCCGTGAGTTTATATTTTAATGACATCGAACCTCCTTCGGTTTGATGTCATTAAAATATGGTGTGATGTCATAGAATGTAACCTGCCTACATTCTATAACCACCTCTTTAATATAATGTGATGATGGGAATGAGAGGGAACCTTTGATGCAGTCAAGTACAGTCACTACCAAAGGGTTAGCATGACATCATACACTGTTGTGTATGATCTCACTGTGACTCAACCTTCACCATAAATCATTCAACATCATTTACAACATGACATAATGAACGATGTAAACAGTCGTGCATTAAGTCTGACGCCATTCTATTGTCGTCACCTGTAAAAATAAAAACACTTCAGTTGAATGGACTAGAAATCCTTCAGGACAGAATGGCAGGTTCAGCTGCACAAGGTCCCCGTCAGCACTGGTTGAAATGTAGCCCCCAACCATGACAGAGCCCTGACTTTGATTTACTGCTGACATACAGCTTGGCATTCAAACCAAAATATCAACTTTTTGTCATCAGGACTCAACACTAATTTCCAGCAACTAGAGTTTTGAAGTGGGTTTGAAAATGTTTTCCATTTTCCTTAGGTGGAATATTCACATAGACTTATTATTATATGTGTACATGCCTAAGACTTATGCAATTTATACTCAACACATCCGTCCTGATTCCTTCATTTTAGTTTAAAAAAAAGTTTCCGTTGAAGCAGAACAAAAGACACTTCCTGTACAGGCTGGTACAGACCAGCTACCAAACTGCATATATAACACAAGGAAAGGAAAAGATCATTTTTCTATGTCATCAAATTCAATCAACCCTTGACGATTACAACTTCAAACGTTGACCTTTAAGTCACAAAAGCAAAGATAAAAAATAAAGTATGTACACTGTGAAAAATCTCTGTTTGAAACAAACAAATGAAATCAGGCCAGCTGAGTGGAGACCGTCCACGCGTCAGGAGGAACCTAAAAGTGTTTCAGTACTGTTTTCTGAGGTTATTGTGAGCAGAGCTTCATGGAGAGAAGAATTCAGCACCGGAGTGAGATGATCAAGTGAGGTTGTACTGAAAAGACGTACTTTCCACATCCATCCAGAGTGGTCAGTGTTCCTCTGTTCATTTCCCCCTAATACCTAAC
Source organism: Cynoglossus semilaevis (assembly GCF_000523025.1). NCBI lineage: Eukaryota > Metazoa > Chordata > Actinopteri > Pleuronectiformes > Cynoglossidae > Cynoglossus > Cynoglossus semilaevis. Next base: position 8,051,457 of record NC_024323.1, on the reverse strand, counting down.
ATGCACACACATGCCTCCTAAAGATGGCAGATGTACTTTAGAGAGACCTAGAAACATGTAATGACCATGAGGGGGAGGTAGGGGAGTGTGTACGTATGAGATGGAGGAGAGAAAACTGATTGAATTTCATTTGCTGCTCCTCATAAGTCCTTAACTGAGGAGTTTTTCCATCACCTCAGTGCTGCCTGATGTCCAATTCCCTCCCAGTGCACAGACTTGTGAACAATTCAGGAAAAAAAAGTAAACTTGGTTTGTATTCAATAATAAAAAAAACGCTCCAGGTTCAAAGTAACATCTGTGGTCAGTCAGCTGTGCAGGAGCGTCAGTGTTCATGATTGTGGAGGAATCGACGAGGAGCTGGAGGTGGGTTAGATGATGCTGCTCCTTCTCCTTCTTCACTTCACTTCTTGTTAGCAATGCGTCTCTTCCTGGTGGCCAGCATGTCGTAGAAGGGGTCTCTGCTGATGCTGGCCCTGGAGAAGAAGCCAATCAAAGGGCATGGAATAAATAATGTCAGAGGAGAGTCTCCAGCAGCTTTGAAATGGAAATGTGGACACAGTTATGCAAAGCCCTGCCCTAACTAGATCAAAAAAGGAAGAGAAAAAAAAAGTTGGTGCAATGACCCAGTTTGGTTTCCATGGTTTTTGAGGAGAAACATCGCCCTCGACCCCCCACCCACCAATGTAAACCCTGGTTTGATGGAACAACTCCATCATGATCTCCTTTACCATTGAGCCAAACACAGTTTGATGCTAAAGAAACCTCCACAATGTTCTATTCTGGGTTCTATAGAAAAACAAAAAATGGTGGCCAAGATTATTGACGCCTATAGATTCTCCTACAACAGTGGGTGAGTGATTCAGTCATGAAGCCATCGGAGCTCCATGAAGGAGCTCAGTTTCACGGCTGCTAAATCCTGTTAGCATTAAAAAGAGGAAGAGGCTCAAAACCCCCCACTGTGGAAATCTCTGATTCTCTTTACTGCAGAACAACAACGCTCAAGGTAAAGAATTCATATGTTGACGATGGCCATTGGTTTCTTACACATGGTTCATCGTCGTATTATATAAACATCACTACTTAAAACCATTACCATTCCTGATTATTACTGTTGACGTAGCCAAGTTTTTGACTAAATTATAACTTACTTAGTATTAGTAATTTTTTAACTATTAGTAACTTATTTATCCCGAATTTCCTCAAATAAAACAGTTCAGTTTAGTTCAATTTGAGGAAAAAGGAAGGAAATATGTACACATATATACATATACATATACATATATACTGTATATATATAGATACGTATATATAAATATATACATATATATAAATATACATATACATATATGCATATATATACACATATATACAGAATATATGTGTGTGTGTACGAATGTACGAATGTACTGTTTTTTTGCATTGAATTTCCATAAAAAGCCTTTCATTCCACTCGACCTCCAGTCTTCCAGTAAATGTCCTCCAGTGCCTACAAACGCAGCCTCCTCTCCTGGATACTTTTTCTGGGGTTTTACAGGCTCAGTCCTGTGGTGCTGTAGGCAGTGACTAATCCCACATCATTTCCCCAGTGAGTACAGTATAGTGTGTACGCAGAGAAGGAGGAGGGTAGGGTCGGGGGTGAGGGTGGGGGGGTATTCATATACGGTTTATACGTGTGCGCTGTTCTGCTGAGCTAAAACTTTGATGACATTGTACCATCTTTACTGCAGCTGAACACACACACACACACACATGTAGGTCACTGACGTTACACTTAACACTAATGAAGGAGCAGCTCGCTGGAATTTATATTCCATTATGGCTGTTATAAAGTGAAGTTGTTTAAATGACCTATTTTACTTACGGTACTGTGTTTCAACGGTATCTGGTGGTTTGTTCAAGGTGACGATCATTTAAAGGTTAAATCACTAAAGTTGACATACGTACAGTGTGTAAATGCCCATGCATGAGCTTCAGTCAAAGAAACGGGGAAAAAATGATGTATTTTCCCTAGGAAGAAACTAATCTTTCTGTTTGGCTCAGTAAGTAAATGGGAAATACATTTTTATAAAAATCTCTTAACTACAAAACTGCAGCAGTAACTGATGGGTATGCTAGCAGTATTGGCTATCTTAGCATACGCCACAGACAAAAAGTGATGTTTTTTTGTGGAGACTTACTTAATGGATTTAATCCACTCTTCTTTCTCCTCTGGTGTAGGAGCTGATATCCTGTAGACCACGTGGTTTCCCTCGACAACTCGTCCGTCGGCCTCCGTCTTGCAGGCTTTAATCACCTGGCCTTTATGGTTGGGGTTGTACAGCTCAAAACAGTTCTGCAGACAGGGAGGAGAAGAGGACGTGAATGATGGGGGCAGCACGTACATTAACTTTGACTTCAGAAAGTGTAGACACTGAGTGAAAGAGAGAGAAAAGTGAAGTGATGTGAGGCAGAGGTCTCTAATGAGGCAACACTCACAGGTTTCCTGGGCTCCTCCACCTCCCTGATGCTGAGATTCTCCAGAGGAATGATCCCTCGGGGCTCCTTGTCCTGGAGGGGAGTAAACAGGAGAAGAGGAAAAACACCAGTTTAGCACAGCTAAGGCGACATGACTGACTGACATGACTGAGAAGTTATAACACTCACAAACAATAAAGAAGACGGCATCAAAGGAGAAGCCGAGGCGGAGAAAAAGTGTCAAGACGAATAAAGAGGTCGTACGCACAAAAAGACAAGGGGTTAACGCCCCCCCCCCCCCCCCCCCCCGTCATACCCTACTATCATTTATATCATGGTTGTTCCTCCTTTCTTTTCATCCTCCTGAACAGTACAGTCAGAGCAGAACACAGGAAATAATAACAGTGTCCTCCAGGATAACATCAGGGGAGAGGACAGTGCTGATGCAGCGGCTCACAGGGACACAGAAGAACAGCTGATAAAATCGAGGAGCACGCACTGATAAAAATAGTTCCAGACTAACCAGAACAAATCAACAGACCTTCCCTGGGTGACTTACTGTTGTGTATTCAAAGTAGTAGAGACAGTTGTCGGTCAGAATGAACCACCTCCTCTTCCAGGTTTTTACTCGACCCCCTGTCAAAAAAACAAAACAGAAATAGTAATAATAATTATACACAATTGACCATAAAATACTACTAGAGACTAAAGCAAAGATTTGTCATCAAAGGTACTGCACTTTAATGGTTTTAGTCATACATGGAAGAATCAGGCGTAATTATATTTAGGTTTAAACAATTAACCTTTAACTTAAACTATTACTCAACATAGCCACTAGTTTCAAAGCTAGGAACTCTTTTTTTGTTCAGAATATCTATATATGTCTACATTTGTGCCTATGAGGCAAATGATTAGATCATAAAACATGCACTGAATCAACAAATACATTTGATGAAGTAAAAAATACTTTTGCTGGGAATACAAAATAATTTGAACAGCTATATAAATGTGTAAGAATTTGTAGGTTTTTGCTTTACAATATTTTTTATTATTTTCTCAAAAACTAAGTTAGATTTTTTCAAAAAAAATTGACATTTTGAAAAATCTTTTTTTTTTTTTTTACTAATGTCATAAACCCAAACTTTTAATGTGTAAAAGAACAACGAGACTAAGAAAAGATGTTGTAAAACAGATGTGCTCATTATATCTGTCAACAGTGACCTCGGTTAACTGTGACTGTGCCTGTTCTTTTTTAAGGTATAACAGTTCACTCTGTTAGACTCTCAGAAGTGGAGCGCAAACAGTTCTTGATATGAACCAAAGATGGCACCGAGAGCACCAGTGAAGAAACACAGGCACCGGTGTGTGTGCAGAGATATCCCACACACAACAAACCCTAAAGAAAGGTCATCACCTCACGCTTTCACTCGCACAAACTGTCCACAAAAGTACAAACAAAGTGAGTGCAAACATGCCATGTGTTGGTCTGATGTAGAATCAAGCCTCCTCCCCTCCCCCCCCCCGGTGGGAGACACGTGCATGAAAGGACAACTGTGGACAAAGGTCCTGAAAAACAATATATCAAAACACAGAGCCTGCACGGACATCTTAAAAGAATCTGTGTGTGTGTGTGTGTCGCGACGTCTTGTTTTGACCTAACATTCCTTGTTTAGTTCCTCTCTTTTATGAGCATCACTCCAGGTCGAAATGCATTTCACTGAAGCTTTTCCTTCCTCTTTTCGTGGCGCCACTCGACCCACGTTGGACAACGACATAATTAGAAGATTTCCGGGGTTTCCTTATATTTAGCCATTAGGCTAGCGTGGCTACATTTAGACACAACACAGGGAGAGATGTCCTTAAAATGCATTCATTCCTCGACATCCTCTGGCGTTTATTTTTAGAGAGTAACATTAAAAATACCACAGTGATAACTGCTGTGGGACCTGGACTAAAATGTGATCATGTAAAGTCTGGGAGCCACAATGGAGCTATTTTCATTCACACTCACTACATAATGACGTGGCAGGGGAATAATTCACAGGTCAAAGCCAGGTATCTGTGTGTTTGTACTTAATGTAGCACTAAAAATAATTTGTCTCCTGTTGACTACACACTGAACGCATCAAACTAAACATTTACTTTGTTTTTACCAGCAGAGGTATTAGCTTTTTAAGAGGCAGTTTTACTGTTTACCAAGGGCATTTTTACATCATTTCACAAGGCTTGTAGGAACATTTTATAATTATCATGTTAGCTCTCATTTAGCTTAGCTTATAGTCTGTTGAAAACCAGGAGCGCCCCTTTCTTTTCCTTAAAATAAATATTTAGTAGAAGACTAATAAATGAATTAATAAACAACTTTACATTATTTACAGCATTGTTTTCATTTTTTTCTGGGTTTATAATTGTTATCCTTAAGCTAGCTGTTCAGCTTATGTTAGTTTTCATGGACGATTTGCTTAGATAATGTTCATATTACAAAAACAATTATTACCTGTCACAGGGAAAAACTTTATAGCAGCAAACTCAAAGGTCTAACTGCAGAGTGTCAGGTGAAGACAGTGTGTGGTACGTGGTGTGAACTGTGAAGTTGTGCAAATCAAAAACATGTGTTGACAAACAGAAACATGAGGAGAAACAGGACCAGAAACTGAACTGAATGACCTCACACACACACACACACACACACACACACACACACACACACACACACAAGTTACACAATAAATGTTTAATTACACCACACAGTTGAGTTTTACACCCACGTCTGGGAGCAGATGTGCAAACAATGCAAACCAAATAAATCCGATGTTATTATCCCGTTGATAATAACAAAAGTGTGAGAACTATTAGCTAAAAAAAAAAAGTGAGGTAGAAAAATGTCACATAAAATCACATGTTTTATGTTTGTGAGATTTAGAAAATGTGGTTAACATCACACTTATTCTGGACCCTTTTGGTCACTTTTTTCTATGTTTTTTTGCCCTCAATTAACTCACAAATATCTTTCTATTTTTTTCACTTATCAACTAATCAGATAATATCAATCAATGTGACCTTGAACATATAACAATAACCTTGAACAATAACCTGTTGTTTTGTTTGATTTAATCAATGTTTTTTTTTTACTTTTTCTGTGAATAACAGGAAGAAGAGTAAAGACACTGCTGTAGATAATAACCTCGTAATGAATTTAAAGTCTACAGGCTGATTACACCGTGTCAATTAAAGGTGCATTCGTGACAGTACAAAACAAAACATAAATCCAATTTAAGATTCTTAACACTATTGGATCCAGAGCAGAACCCTGTGTGAGCGCTGGCCTCAGCCTGAGTTCTGCAATTAAAGTTCTCGTGCCACTGAGAAAAACAGACCACTGTTGTAAAGACAAAATTGCGAGTTTAACCAAATAAAGACAAATGAGTGCAGGATGTACGGCTTCTTTTTACCATGGGAATGTACACGCACGCACGCACACACACTAACCTAATTTCAGCAGCCAGCCTTCTCTATCTGGGTTGAAGAACGTGTGCGTCAGGTCATTCCCATCATCCTCTGGGATCTTGAAGGGTTCACTCTTGATGCTGTCGTACAGATTCTATAGAGTAAAAAAAAATCTTATTGGCCGTTCCTTTGCACGAACAGTGAATGCAACACAACACTGACAGGTTCTACTAAAGTAGACAGATCATACTAACTAATCATGATTTATTAACCATGTTGTGTGTTTCACACCCAATAGTGACAAACTACTTCCTGTCCTCTTCCTACTGTTTAAAACTGAATCCAAACTGATTTGACACGTGTTTTACTAACATAATCTGCTAATGTTGTGCTACAGCGCACGCATTAGTCAGAGCTAATCAACAAATGGCTTCACGGCGCTCACCCTGAGTAGCTCCTCTGGGAGGTCCCCCCCCTCATTGATGCCTCTGTTCATGGAGATGAAACGCTCCACGGGGGGCTTGTCCCTGACATTGGGATTGTGTAGACTGGTGTTCAGCATGATGATGGCAAATGACAAGACGTAGCAGGTGTCTGTGGGAGAAATTATACACAGGGTGAGTGGAAAACCAGAAAGAATGTTTGTCCACCTATCATTTTTTTCCACTGCTTGGAATATAGGACCATGGAATGTACTTTTTTTTTTTAAATTTCTTTATGGTTTAAAATTTGTTCAAGATTTAAGAAGATTATTTTAAAAGCAGATATTTCTGTTTTGTGATCTTTGTTGTCTGGTCTCTTGCAATAAACACAGATCAGATTGATGATCAATTAATTCACCAATTAAAAAAATCTAAAAAAAAAAAGTGTGCAGCCGTAAAATCAATGAATATTTAAAATATAAATAATTAAATGTGAAAGTTACAGTTACACAGATACTCTACAAATGAAAAAGTGTGATTGACCACACACACGTGTCCTCCTGGGGAACGTCCTCCCCCTCGTCCATCCACTCACTAACTGCTGCTGTCATCGGCCTCTGTGCTGTGATGTATGAGCGTCAGTGTTACACATGTGAGAGATGACCGGTACCTGACGTCTGGGTGTGTCTCCACTGCACCACATCAATATTCATGGCCCTGGCTGTCAACCGTCCACTCGGCTAACACAGAAGCAGCAGAGCTGTGGGCCGAGACTGCACTAATGACCTCTATTGACCACCGATCGATATCATTATCGCGGCTGGAGACATGAATGCTGATTACAGTGTGATTATTGGCCCAGCTACCAGGTTCTGAGGGAAGTGGGCCGTTGGCCAAGTAAAGGAAATAAAACAATTTCTCTGACTTTATAGCGGAGTATATTTCTTCTAAATCATTGGCTACAAGGTTGGGTTTTTTTTCTTTAACAAGTTCATCTGTCTTATGAGGAAAGACAGACAGTCAGAGGCATTGATCTGGGTCTGGGTTGGTCTGGCCAGCCAGCATAATCTGTTTTGGACTCAGTCTGACTCTCAAAGCTGCTTCTGTGTGTGTGTGTGTGTGTGTGTGTGTTTGCACAGTACCTGTGGACTGGAAGACGCCAGGATTGCATTGGCAGTACCTGGAGGCGAACGCCTCCATCATACGATCAATCTTCTGGGCTTCACCCGGGAGTCTGAAGCTCCACAGAAACTGCCTGCGACAGCATCAGGAAGGACAATCATTTACTGACACGCAGTGTAAATATCGACGCACATACAGTACATGGATGTTCACTGTAAATAACAAACGCACAATGCAGTAACTGTGAGAGCCTGTAGAATAAATTAATTCTGCTGCCTGCGTCTTGGTTTAAAAAACACAAATACTTTGAAGTAATGACACTGAGAAGCAGCTGTTGGTGTTTTTTTTCCCCCTATCGTGAACAGGAAATGGATCAATCAGCTGAGATAACGTGCAGATTGATCAACAAGAAGAAGATTTTTCACTGACTCTTCTATAATCCGTCAATCGTTAGAGTGGTGTCAGCAACCTTTAGACGTGGAAAACATTTCAGAAACTGTGAGAACAATGTATTTACAGTTTTTAAAAGTAAAAAGGCAGCGGCTGAGCCATATTCTGACAACCTTTACAAATGAAACTTTACATTTAAAGGAACAAACAACTTTTTAGCCACAAATTATATGCTGTAATCAAGTGAAAAAAAAATGCAAATTACTGGTTTAATTGTAACCTTAGCAGCTTTTAAAAGGGAAACTAAGTGGAATAAAAGCTGTCGAAAACAAAGCTTGTAATTCAAACCTTTGAGCACATTTAGCAGCAGAGCTGACCTTTCATCCATGGACTGTATACAATCAAGGTTTTTATTTTAATGGGGATAAATGGATTTATGGACCAAAGTCCATCAAATATCATTCATAAATGAAAACTGAACAGATTTTCTAGGTTATTATTCTCTCTCTTCACTCTCCAGATCAAGGCTGATTCAGTTCATCCAACAGTTTAAGATCTCACGTATAAGAGTCCAGTCTGCATTCCAGGAAAATCCAGGATAACTGTGTTGTTGTTGTTTGGATAACTTGGAACGCACAGTTCCAGAAGTCAAGGTAATTATCTGTTACGCACAGTTCCAGAAGTCAAGGTAATTTTCCAAAGGCTCACAGTTAGTGCTTCACAGAGTTTTGGTGGTGGTAACGTAAAACACCTTGAGAACAAATGTCACAGACTTGCGTCTCTCTTCAGTCTTTTCACTCACCTTAAAGCTTGCACAAGATTGAGGTCTGCAAACTCGTGGAGCTCCACAAAAGCCTGAAGAACCTTGATGTTGAAGTCGTCGCTGTAGGAGACAACAGGACATATTTACCTACGGAAACAGACTCTGTATTTCTAGTTCTATGGGAATATTAAACTTCAGGGTGAAGTTGGAAACTGGGCGCCTGCAGCCTGACAGCTCCTGCTGTGTGATGACACAGACAGCTGGAGATCCCTGACGTTTGGACAGACCATTCCATTGACTGTGCTTTGATAAGAACCACATGTTCACCCAGTTAGTTCTCTCGTTGCTGCTCTTCTTTATGAATCCAGACTAACAGTTAACTCAGGCTGTTTGGTAGAAAACAGAGGGAAAACCAGAGAGCTCACCGTTCCCCCAAGTAGTCCCCGATGACCGTTTTGTTGAGCCCCTCTCCTTTGTAGAGGAACTGTGCAATGTCTTCTGGGGTGTTCTGGAGAAGATCGTTCTCCAGAAGAAACTGGATCCCCTGTTTAATCAGAGAGAGCATATATGAACTGATGTGGGCCGATCAGGTCACAAGTCGACCATTAAATCTTTGCACAGTGGTGGAGTAAATCAGTTCAGATCGTGTTCTGACCTTTTTGGGGTCCATGTTGAATTTCTTTCTTCCCATGGCGACTTGTTTGTTTCTTTGTGAGGCTTTGCTGCAATTAAAAAAACCCAACAGGAACATCCATCATGTGACGGTTAAGGGTGTGGTCTTTTCCCCAGGCTGCCATGTTTGTTCAGTAGGTCACTGTGTGACGGCCTAATTCAAAACGTGACACGGGGGTGTTTGTTTTCTGCTCAGTGGTGAATGTACAGAGAGATTAGACTGAAACAACAGGGAGCAGGAAACAAGCTCCGCAACGATCCACAAACTATTTTTTTGTCTTAATAAACAAACATAAATGCGTATTCTCACTCTAATCTGACTCTAATTTTAATCCTAATTTTCCAAACTAAATTCTGACCTGGACTCAGTCCAACAATCCAGTCCAACAAACACTGTTGACTAATATTTGGTTAAGGTACTGTCCCACTGTCCTACTTCTTTCCTCAAACAAAAAAGATCAACATTTGACAGGTGTGAGGTTTACAACAGATACACTCATAGCTGTGAAGGGAATACAGTATAAAAGCCATACAATGTCAGGTGGTTGGCCAGTAATTTGAACTGGTCTTGAGAACTAATACCGTATTTTCCTGACTATAAGTAAGTCGCACTAGCAAAAAAATGCATAACGAAGAAGAAAAAAACATATATAAGTCACTCCTGAGTATGAGTTGCACCAGTGCCCTCTAGCGGCTGTCGGTATGAAAAAAACTAACGTGAAATTATATATTTTAATATTAACAAAAACAAAAATCAACAGTGTAATTTGAAGAGCAAATGAATTAAATTCCTCAATTTGAAAAAAATGGAGAGATCTGCTCAATACTTTTGGGACACACTGGACACGGTTTGACAGTGAATTTTATTCCACACCCACCTCTCCCCCACACAGGTCAGCTGCTCGATCTCAGTCATCACCTCTGCGATCTCAAACTTCAGCCGCTGCGGAAACAAACATTTAAAGTCTCTTATTCTCTGTTCAGTGATTAGTGTTTCATTACAGCTAATAAGAACACACAGCAGGGCATTCAGCTGCAGCTGGAACAAAAAAAGAAAGAAAAAAAAACAATGACCCAACGCCACCGTTGCATAACATTTAAAAGTCTACTGTGCAGAGTTTAGATCGAATTGGTTTACTTTCCATTTCCAGGGCCAGGAATGGAATATGATATAAATTTAATGAGGCTTTTTATAAGAGATGACTCACCTGAAACTGAATGAACTGTTGTTATTATTTCATTAAAATGAGGCCTTTTTTTAAAGAAAAGGTTTTCTTACAAAGACTTGCCTTATATAAAGTAAAAAAAGTGTTGTTTTTTTTTCTTTTTTTATAAAAGATCACTTTGTCCAAGGTGCGTTGAGAGAAACCTAACCCTGTAAACACTCACCATCTTTATCTTTAAAAATCTCTCTTGGCATGAAAAAACTGTGTATATACAGTATATGTATATATATGTGTGTGTGTGTGTGTGTGTATAGTTAATATTTCTCTAACAACTGATTATCTTTCAGATTTAATATGATACATTTTTACTTAAATACAAACACATTTACTGAATTGTTCCACTGTAGTATTAATCATTCAAAAGATCCCATAGGGAAACCCTGTTCAATATGACAAATACATTTTTTATTGATTTACAATTGATTTTCTCAGAAGAAAAATTAACATTAACATCACCAATATTTACACTGTATTTCTTACTTCAATATCATCCAGGAGCTCCTTTTTCCTTCGCCGTATGTTCGACAGCTCATCTCTCTCCTCCAACGACAGGTCTTCAGGCACTGGGAAGTACAGAACCAGGAAAAAAAAGGAAGAGTTTGTGAGAGAGAGGGAGAGGACGACGGGCAGGGCTGCGAGAATGAATTAAAACCTTTTACTTCCCGATCTGTTCATCATCGTCACAGAGATTAAATGTAAGAGTGCATTCCTTTTCAATGACGGTCGATTAATCTTGACTTCAATTAAGAGCCTGACAGACAGAAGTGCTGTGTAATAATGAAAAATAAAAATCACCAATGAAAAAAAATGTGAAAGAGAGAGCAGTCACAGGTCGTGTTGTGTTCGTGGTCCCTGATCACCTGCATATCTGTCTGCAGCTTCTCTTTCCTGATGAGAAAAACACGGAGCAAGGAAAAACAACAAAAAGATCAAATCTCAACAGGAAGTGAGATTTTTACTGGCAGTTGAAAGTTAACAATCTGGAATATTTCACCTACTGTCATTGCCAACTCTGACACTGAACTCCACCAGGTGAATTTTACTGCTTCTATCAATTATAATCTGACAACAAAAATATATAATATAATATATATAATATTTTAAATAGCACCTTGTTACGCCTAGCCACTTTCACTGCTGTAGTAGTGAAGTAAATGTTCTTTGTTTTTTGGAAAGAGAACGAAAAACAAAATAATAAATGAACCATGAAGTGCACTGGTCGTTACACAGACTTTAAACACACACTGGCTGATAAAGGGATGATAACAGAGAAGCCAGGTGTGGGAGAAAGGCTTCTTGTGTTACAAGCAAATAATACACACACAGAAGCATCCTTGTAAAAAAAAAAAAAAAGCAGACAATGTCCATGAACAATGTAGTTTGTGTTTGACACACTAATACACATGCACAGAGACCACTGAGCATCTGCCAGGGTCCGCCCCCTCAAATATTGGCTCTCAGATAGTCAGCGCTCGTGAAGCCCTCGTTTGAGGTAATTAATGCTGCAGAAAGAGCGAGAGAGGGAAAGACAGAGAGAGAGAGAGAGAGAGAGAGAGCTCACATGTTATTACTGTGTGAAGAGTGTACTGTATACACAGATCAGTACACATGTGTAACAACAGACAATGAGTATATAGAAAATTCAGACATCACAGCAGAAAGGTATTTAATTCTGTACCAGAGGTGTGAACCCCCCCCCCCCAGAGTCCCCTACTTATCCATCATTTACTCCTGCCACGTGAACCTCTCCCCCAAGACCCTCTTTGAAGACCTCCCCCACTTTCCTACACATCAGGAAAAAAACAGTAATCTATGTGAGAGCGGGCTGACAGGAAGTAGGTCATTTAAACGCAGCGCTGCTACAGCACACTCTTAGCTCACTCTCTGTCCGCCTCCACATTGCAGTGAAATTTTGGGGTGAAAGCAGATTCAAGCTCTGCAACTCAGAAATTTTCCTCCTCTTCCCATGAGTGTTTGAAAAATGTGAGAAAGTTTTCTCCATTCGCTGCATTTCTCCTTCATTCTGATCCCTGTCCTTTGGCAAGTTCTGTTCTGTATATAAGCCTGTGACAGGAGTGTTGTGGATCATTAGGTCAGGATATTCTAGATAAATACAGATTAAGTTTACGCAGAAGAGGAGTCAGTCAGGAGAGCAGTGACCAGTCTGTTGGAGATTCTTCTTTGACTGTGGGAACATTGAACAGTCAGCACCAGATGACCTACGATCTCTATTGAGGCTAATAAAAAGAAGAAAACCAGAATAAAACATTTCCAAACTATCCTGACATTCCAGCATCCAAAGTGCTGCAGGAGCAGACACCAGGCTCAGCAGACATCTTCACACTCTCTGCAGACCCTGTTCTCTCTTCTTGGCTTCAGCCAAACTCTCTCATAAAGCAGTAATTGTGGAGCAGAGAGACCCCGCAGGCAACCTACGTCTGTAATGCGCAAAACACTCCGCCGTCCCTCCTCCTCGACTGAAGGAGCGCGGCTGGACTCCAGAATGGGACTAATTGTCCGAGGTGACAGATCAGTGTTTGGTGCATTGTGGGACACGCAGAGTGATCAGATATCACAGTGAGGGCCACTGCTGACTGGACATGGGCTGCATTATATGTTGGAGTTTGGGAATCTGTGTCTTTCCATAAGGGAAGGCGCTTATAGAGAACCAATCTATAGCATGAACAAAGACTTCGTTTTTAACCCCAGGTCCAGTGACAGATTACCGATGCAGTACCACTCTCTGCCTTTCCATGTGACTTAAAACAACTCTGTTACAGCTGTAATCGATACAACATTATAACAGCTTTTTATCTCCGGCTCATCCAGGATTCACCAACAAATACGAAGTACAAAGACAAGGATTAATCATATATTAACAATTACTGGAAAACTGTAATCTGGTTAACAGCATCTTTGGAGGTCGAGGAAATCATGGCCTTTTGTAATCCAGCGAGACAGATTGGACATCGACTGAGAGTATGTAACGGCGCATTGTCTCAGTGTTACTCCTCGAGATTCTCACCACATCAGACTTAATTTATGACAATGTTAACGGACAGAATGATATCTGCGGGGCTTCGACAGTATTTACATACTACAAACATTCTCATCCTGACACAAACCATGGATTCAGGCGACAAAGCATAAAAATCAACAAGCCTTTATGTTTCTGTAGCTCTTTATCCGCAGCATCTGTCTCTGCTTAGTGAAAACTGAAAAAATTATTACTGTCTCTGCTTAGTGAAAACTGAAAAAGAACAACTCTGGCGGCGCTCATCTTCACAGTTATTGATATCCACTACAGCTGTCACACTAGTTGCCATTTCCTGACACAATTACCCCTAATATTCCAGGCTTGGAACCAGAGCTGGGTGGCTGGGGGATGATCCGTAATTTGTGGTTAAGTGTCCTGCCTGGACAGATTTAGACAAAGAGTTTGATTTAAACACTCGTCTTCTGAATGGTCAACCAACTCCCACCAACCCTGCTGATCGACCACTGTGTAACTGTTTGACTTCATGTTTAAAGAAGAAGGTTATGTCCCAAATACATTGGTACAGGTTCAGTTCCAGACTAAATTCAGTTTGACTGGTTATCAATCTGGGATCTAAAATTGATGGTAGTAGGAAATGACTGCAATACAAAACATGATAATGGTTTCAAATTGTTAGTGACTGGTCGCCCAGTTCTAACTTGACTAACTTCTATAAACACAGCTCACTTTTTGGTGTAATTTAAAATCTTGTTAGACCTGGCATGTGATAAATTAAAAGAAAAGAAATTATTAACATGTTTCTCTATAAAGGTTTTGTGTCTAAAGCTAAGACGATTATGAATGTTAAATGTTGCCAACCAGTAATCAAATAATTCTCAAATGTAGTCACAGTTGGTTATTGACATCATTAGGAAGTGTTTGAAGTTGAGTCATAAGACTGTTGAAAACATCAGTGATGATTCTCTCTGCTCTAAATAGAAGGAGAAACTGATCACAAGCAAATGATTTGTGCCACAGGTTTCTGAGGTCTTTTAGACTTTGACAAAGCCCCTGAGTCCTGGTCTCATTAGATAAATACCAACAGGCAGTTGAAACTTGCAGAGATACCATATTAACCCATAGGTTAAATGTGAGTTTGCGCTCGTCCTTACACATTCTGTAAAGCCAATCAACTAATGGCTGAAAACCAAACAGGGTTTTGAATAATACATCACTGCCGTGCTTCTAAGTCAAGTCATTAAAGGCATCGTGGAAAGATACATCGGTCCACAAACAGCTCACTGTCTGATGAGTGTGTGTGTGTGTGTGCAGATCTTGATAGATAGATTGGTATCTGATTGTTCATGTGAGTGTCTGGTCTTTATCAGCAGATCACTAAGTTAGATGATTAAACGCCAGACGGTCACATGTTCCCAGGACTCCTGGCACCAACGCCAACAGAGCAGATCGACTTCTACATCAATTCCTCTGCTTAAAGTCCTGTTTGTACACTCAGACATTCTAAATGGAATTTTAATGCAGTTTAACTGAATACTAACTGTCATATTCCAAAAACAAACGAACAACCTTAAATCATAGCTTTTGTAAGGTTTTTATGGCTCTTCTCTAGTTTAAAAACCATGAAGAAGTTAACATCGTTTAAAAGGAAAAACTAACTACATTAAAATTAAAACTGGCGTAAAAACCACAGAATGTTAGCAAAAAGATTACATTTTTGTTTTCCAAAAAGCTACAACCTGTCATTAATATTAGCCAAGGTTTATGTGTTAATGAGTCATGACTTGAATATAACATTTTCTAAAACAGCCATTTTTAAATAAAGACAGGGACCAGGACAATGATAATCCAGACAATTGTATATAGTCGCATATAATGAATTCCAACAGTAGAAACTGAATGTAATCTAACACAGTGTAACCTTTACCACGACAGTTACAGAGAAACCAGTAAGCTGCACATTGGCCATTCAAACCAAAGTCAAACTATTCTGTGATCCCAGAGTGAACATTCCTCTCCAGTCATTGGTTCAACAAAGTCGGTGAAACAGTTCCTGTCTTTTACCAGTCTGAGTGGGACAATAGAAGGGATGTGTGCCATGATCAGAACAGGGGATTTCTGTAACAATAGCAACCACGCAAACAGCTCCTAGTTGCTCCGACCACAGACTAATTGCAGATCACCTACGTAAATGCCAAACACCAAGGCTGCTGCAAAAAACCCAGCAACTCTGCTGGGTTTAGACTGACGTAGGTTCACAGGTAAGAGTTGTCATGGCCGGTGACAAAAGCAGTTTAAAATACTACGTACCACAGGTTTTTCCCCTCTCTCTGGTTCCCATGATGACTGACATGCCATCGGCAGAGGCCTCGGCCTTTCTCTGATGGTTGGTCCTGGATGTGACTGTGTTCTGGTGGAGCTTCACAGTTTCTGTGGTGCGTGTTTCCTGCCCATGTACTGTAAGCTGCAATTGTGGCTGGTAGGTGTGTGGTAATTGTTTTTCCCCGCGGCAATACACCTACTCACAGCTCTCTATCATGCACAGACACACAGCAACATGCACAAAATAAACACACACACACACCAAGACTGTTCTGCCTATTGACAGATGACAGTAGTAGCATGAAATAGCCCACATTCCTCCTACTCAAACCACTCAGTCTGGTCAGACCGGCTCCATGCACCTCCTCAAGTCTCATCATTTCTGTTTACCAACTTATCTGAAATTCACACCAGTTTCCACTCATTGTTTTTTCAATACTCTGTCCTTTACCTCTTTCAAGGAAAACACATGATCTAAACATTAGGGCTGTCAATCAAAAGGTCAACCTTTCCTTCACAGAGTCTTAACTGCAGGTGTGAAAGTGATGATGGGAGGTTGGTCTGCGTTTTACATCACATCAGAAACACTGATGATCCAGGCAGAGAGTGTTTGCTTTAAATCCAGTCCACCGAAACTGGAGAAGACGCCATTTTCAAAAGCAATTTTAACTTCAGAAATGTGTCTTTAATGGACTTCGATTATCTTCAGTGTTGCAGCAGATGTGAGTTTGAATCCATGAAAGTAAACTCAGGGAATGTTCCTCAGTGATACCTGGTCTGTAACTACACATGGTAACGACCGATGAGACGAGAATTTACTGCTAAAATCCTCACCGTTTTAAATGTTACAATCATCCGAGAAGAGCAACAACATTTACATTCTGCCCACTCATTCTTCATCTACTGCATCTGAATTTTGTTTTAGTTCAATGTTAAACGACAAAATGTCAAATTCTGTAAAATAGATCTGCTCGCTCCATGTTCTATTTTTACAGAAAGTTATTTAAGGTTTACAGCCCCATCTGCTGTGACAATAAAATTAAATGTAAATTTGTTCAAAATTGTGGTCTATTTAAAAAATCGAATCACTTAGGATGCAGGTTTGTGAAGGGCGGGACTGAAACCAGTTTTACTCGTAAATGACAGTTAAGGTTGATAAACTAATTATTCGTGGGTATATTTTGTTGTCTACAGGCCTTTCTTTACTTTGCAAAGTAAACGAGTCTGTTTACATGACTGAGACGGTTAGTCGGACGATGAACTGGTTTATTTTGTTACCACTGCCCAGACAGTAAAAACACTGCCTAAATGAAAAATTACACACATAAGATAATTAGATAATGCCCCGAAGGAAATATTCTACATCCACCAGTCAGTCTGTCAGTTATTCATGAGAAACGACTGCATTTTGTCAAATTTCCTTCTCATTTTTTGTTCTTTTAAAATAGTCTGACTGACTCGTTTTGGGGGGCACTGTAGGTCATAACATTGCTTATTCCCACGTTTTCTTCTTCGTTCATTACTCAGAGACTCCCTACAGTCCTGTTACACCCTGGAAATAGCTGCCTCTTCAGCCTACAGTCTGATAGCAAGACTGTGAGGGGGAAGATTTTGCATGTGAGAGAAAAGAAACAGAGTGGAGGAGGCAAAACCGCAGACTGTTCATATTCAGACCCGGGCCTTAAAGTAGTGCAAAGATGGAACAGACAGACGAGAAGGGGAAAAAAGAGGTAGGACAAGGAAGAGATGCTCCAGCTGGGACTTCACTTCTCCTCAAGACATCAGGAAGTTGAAGAGGCGGATGAGGAGGAGGAGAAGAGAGGGGAAAAAAGTTAGTGTATATCAGACCTAAGACCTAAGCCAGGATTTCTTCAATACACTACATGTGGGTGGGGAGAGTCTGATCACCTAGCTTCAGCAGGTTTTAAAGAAAGGGTTTTTCCAGATGATGAGCATCTGCAAAAAATAGCAAATATCTGAAATTAATAGAGACTCCTTGGACTCAGTGTTACTTGTCAGAACACGGTACCACAGTATCAGTTACCCTGCACTTCCTGTTCACACATGATTATAAGGTGTTTTTAATCTTACACATCTTGAATGTCTCTCCCTCATCAAACTTAAACAGTTGCTTTCTTCTTCCTTCGAGGCGCTGGAAGATAGAGTGCTGGATAAGGTGTGTTTATCCAAGAAACTAAAAACACGTTTGACCTCCTGACAGCCCGCAGGCATCAACAGCATGACAACCACAGATGTCCAATAGGAGCTGCTGATGTTGTCAGCATCGGCGGCTGACACTTCCCTGGGGGAAACACAGTAATTAGCCATTATTGTTACAGTTTAGATGACTGACTGACTCCATATTTGAGGGAGTGTTCTTTGGCTTCTGGCCGTGGTACAAGAGCTACCTAAGAACCTTTGTCCAGGTTCTGTCTGGAGTGTATGGAGGAGCTGATGATGACAGAAATTCAACATGACGGAGGTGGAAGGAGGTCAACGAGAAGATTGAACGCACTTGTGACGGAAGCGAGAGGCTGCAAACCACTCACCTCCTGATAAACCCTGAGGGGCATTTGTATGTGTGTGTGTGTGTATCTGGTGTGTGTGTTACAAGTGTGTGTGTTTACAAGCCATACAAGATCATCTATCAAACCAAATGATCATCTGTGATGGCACTGACATTGATGTATCATGAGGTTCAAGTTGTTCGTGTGAAAATGTGCATTGGGAATACAGAGGTGTGTGTGTGTGTGTGTGTGTTTTAGTAAAAAGTCTATTAATTTGAGCCATTTTCTATATTTTGTACCGTCCTGAAAGGGTTAAAACAAACTCTGTTTGCAGTTTTAATATAATTATTTATATATTGTTATTTAGTAAAAGTAATTTTAAGTATTTAAGAAAGCTTTTACTTACTTATGGGATTCTCATTTCACAAGTACTCCCAGTAAAAAATATTTTAAAAAAGGATCAACCAAATATCAACAAGCAGCTTTTCCTACTTATTGTGGAGACTTTTGACCTCCGAATGTGCTCAAAAAATATAATAATATAATAAAAAAATGCACAATAACATGTTTGCATGTGTAGACACTATAAAAGCATTATGGATAAAAAAAAAAAAAAAAGTCTTCTGAAAAAAGCCCACATTTAAAGCAATTATTTCTCTGCCGTTGCAGAGCATGCTGGGTGCTGTCACTGTGACCAGTTCTGTCAGGGCTGTTCACTTCACTGTGCTGCTCACTGTGGCAACAATAGGCCTCGTGTGTCTGCAAACAATTAAACCATTTAAGGGTCAAAGAGAAGGAGAAGGGTTCAAAAAATGAGGAGCGGGGAGCCGAACACCCCGTTGACACTTTTATCATAAATCATGACATATTGTATCAAGAACACAGAAGGGGACAGGGCTCTCCTGTGTGTTTACGTCTTTCACGGCTACCGCTGAATATTGTGTCTACTGTACAGTATACTGTACGCGAGTCTGTGTCAGTTTTATAACACTACAGTGAGAAAAGTGACAGCGAGCTGCCAGAATCCCCCCTCCTGTAATCCATCATCCACATCGCCACACCACTTGATCTCCATTTGTCTACACTACGAGAGGGGGTTGCAGTTCACGGTAATCCACAGTGTGAGCATAAATGAACTCCATATAAAGAGATATGCTCATTGACGGTCACGTGTGCACGCATTTTCACAGGATGAGTGGAACAGTGGAAGCAGAGGAGAATGAGATCCACACAGCTGCACTGAGCCGTGCACCACTAACCTACTTTGAACATCTGACAGTACACAGAGCGACTGCAGCAGCTAACTCCCCACAGCTCTACGTTCCCTTTGAATCCGTGAATCCTTGGGTTCGTGTTTCTGCTTCTCACTCCTGAGCTCCGTACACAGAGTGACTTATTGTACACACATGTACATGTGTATATACACACTGACAGGATGCTCATGCAATCTCTCAGAAAATCAAGGAGGGAATGATGGGGAACATGGGAGGCAAAAAGAGCTCAGCTGTTTCAGCAGGTGTGCAGTCAGAGCACATCCTCTCTCCCTGTGAAGGAAGAATAAAGTTTACAACATGCAGCATCTTCAAGAAAAAAATACCAAGAGTGAGCAGGGGCTGGAAAAAGACAGAGCTACGGCAAAGACTGAAGATGTGCTGCGGTAGCTTCGTGACACGTTGACCCCCAGAGTGAGTCACACACAGTGTTACAAATCCCTTCTCAAAAGCCGAGCTGGCACTGAAGTGGCAGTGCCACGCGCCCCAGGAGGGGAAGCAGGAGGGCTCCAAGAGGCTGGATGCTGGCCAGATGCTTAATGGCCACACACACACACACACACACACACACACACACACAGAGCTGGAAAACAGTTAAGCAGAAAAATAAACCATTTGTTTGGAGAATACTGAGAGCTAAACACGAAGTCGACCCTGAGTTTTGTAAACTAAATATTTATTATATTGTCATGTCATTGTGGTTTCTGCTGCTTCTTAACTCACTTTCACTTTTAAACATCAGTAAAAACTGAGGGGGAGGGAGGTGAAGACAACTTCCTGTATAGTGCACACAGACTGCTAAAAAAAACCCACTAAACTCTTGTAGGTATGTCTTAATATTTGTCTCATGCAGCCAATGTCAACAGTCGCAGCTGCAGTATTAAGATTCCAAAAAAATGTTTGGTTAAGTACTTTCAGTGGCCACCAGGGTTAGAAAATGATAGTATAAATACTGACTATTTCTTAATCATGTGCATCAGTGGTGAGTTACCCATACAGTCAGTGAGTCTCTGGTACTCTGAGTCAGTGATTTGGCCTTTTCTGGAACTTTCTGGAACTGACACCATTGTCGATAAATAGGTATTAGATACAATTTCATCCAGGGCCTGATTTAAGGGACATGCATAACAAAGTTTGATCATCATTCAACCACCCACAGCCTGTATCCTCCTAATGCCAGTTTCAAGAGAGGAGAACTGGGGAGGGATGTGTGGGGAAAGTCATCCGGCGTATAAACTTCAACCAAATAACATATTCCAGTGTGAGGCGCCAGAGCATTTCAGGAGAGGCTCGAAATGAGGAAAAAATAAGCCAGAGGTTCTGTCCGAGCATGAACCATGAGTTTGGCAATACCAGGAAAAATGTGGCAGAAGTCATCAGGAACAACCTGAACATTTATTCCATCTCTGTGGCATAACGTCCATTCCATCCATTCCATCCTAGTGTTAAAAGAGAGAAGCTCACAGGGCAACAGCCAAAACCAAAAGTCAGTGCCAAGAAACAGTCCTCCCTTACAAGAAAAACTTCTGAGATGTCCTCCAGCACAGATAAACACTTAAAATAACATAATATGTTCTTCACATGGGAAATAAATCCTTATTTTCTGTGTTGGAACTCCATAGTAGGAGTGGGAAAATGTCTAAGCTAGCTAACATGCACAAAAAGGTTACAGGTTCAGAGAGAAAGGAGAAGGACTCTGCTGCCAGAAAAAAAAAAAAACACAATGAAAATGTTTTTTTCTTCTTAAAAGGAGGGCGCTGATGTTAAGCCATTGAAAAAAAGTGACTTAAACTAATTTTTCTGTGATGGTGACGCCATCAGACAGTAACGCTGTTCAGATCTGTTTCAGTGTAATTACTGCTTTTGTGTGACAGCCTAAAGATAATGAATAACAAAATCTAAAGCAGAAGTCTGGGTTCTGCCTGAATGGAAAGTCTGTATATAATATAGGTTCAATTAAGAGGAAAACCTGCTGAAAAACAAAAATGTCAACAAAAAAAAAAGTGTTCTCTAGAAGAAAAAAAATCTGCAGCACTGGAAAATATTGGGACTGTGTTGTGCTTCCATTATGTGAAGCACTGGATGTACTGGCAGCCAGAGGGGATACACCTTTTTCCTGCATCTTCACCAGGTCAAACAATCTCCGTGTTCTTATATAATTGTTCCAACCTCCCTCCTTTATTTCCCTCCCCCATTTCCTTCCTTTTCCAATGGATCTGAAACCCTCCCAACACCGCCACCATCTCACACGCCGCACAGTCTGAGAGCAGAGAGCCATGAACCCAAAGTCCCGCAAAGGCCCAAGTGGAGCAGGACGTTCTTTGCCCGAAATTCACTTCAGCACATGGCTTCAGACTCCTGAGACATTTGGCACGCTCTGGTTTCTCTTTCTTAAGAGGAGAAAAATTACTTGACATGCCTCACGTCTTCCCTCAATGAGTCCCTTGACGGTCCGAAGGCTACACAGACACAGCCGAATAATTTGTGAGTCTGTCAAGCAGTAGATCTGTACACTGGGCAGTCCCTTAGATGAGGTGGAAATTGGACACGCTCTTAAAAGGCAGCTGAACGTGTGCTCCCCAGCCTAAGAATTAAAATCTTGCCAGCAGTAATGTGAGAACTCTAAAAAGGTCCTTTCAACTTATACATTTCAAAGGCAAGAAAAAGGTCGGTCTTTACACACATAATTTGAAACGTAGCCCCCTAATAACACAAGCAAATTGTAGACCAAAGCAATCCCAAACCAAACTACTGTGTTACTGTTTTCAACCAATGAAGTGTAATGTAAGGTGCTCTCTGGGAGGCCTGACTCAACAAGGACCCTCTTTGTTGACTGCTTTACACAAGGAGCTCATGCATGCAGGCAGACTTTAGTCTGTACAGTAATGTTGCCCACACACACAGTGGACGGAGGTCAGCTTCATCACCACGCTGGGCTCAAAGTAACAACTCTACCTGTGTTATCACAACAAAGGGGCATGTTATTTGACCTCATTTGGTCTAAATCTGTGTAATATATCATATACTAATCTGTAACTTATCAATATAATTTCACCCTATTATCATTTATTCCCTATTTAATCCATTGATCTTGGTCAATGTCACTGTAGATTGATTCACAGTTATGATAACATTGAGTTAAAATTTTCTTGACATTTTTTCATATTAATAATTCCATTACATGGATTAGTCACTAATAAAAAACAGGCATGAAACAAATACATCTACCTGCTGGTATTTGTCTTTCTGCTCCAGCAGTATAAACAGTTATTTTTTAATTGTTGTTGGATTAATCACGAGTGATCCTAAAATTCTCTGTGATTAATTAGATTGAAATTTAAACTCAATTGATAGCACATGGCTCTTAATTAGAATATAATTAGCAAGGCTTGAGGCTTCACCCATCCTTCCTTGTAGCAAGCTGGGCTGGATTCAAGTCAAGTTTGCAGAGTTCTTTTTTCTGTACGCAGCATCCTGTCCCTGCATTGGCCCTTACTTTTGTTGAACCCTAATTTAATTCATAGTCACAGAAGCAGGTTCCCCGAGTGTCTGCTCCAGCCTCCTTGAGACTTGAGGAATTCATCCACAACCTTAAAACTAGAAGATACTCTGTCAGGCTAATTTATTTTATAGCATAATTCTCTGTTTTCCTCGGCGCTTGACAGCATGTGGGTCGAGGGGAGAAAAAAAACACAGAGGCGTCTTTTCTACTCCAATGACAAAAACAGAAATCCTCAACATAGCAGGAAGCTGCTGGTGCCGTCCTGCAGACAGGAGATGAATAGCTCTGAGAGCTTAGGGCCCAGTCCACCGTGTGTGTCTCTTGTCACCTGATTTGAGCTGCAGTGTGCCATCAACCAACAGACCACACACACACACATACACAGAGACTAAGCTGCCAACTCTGAATGGCAGTAACTGTAGGCACCAGCGGGCATGCAGTCCAGCCAACAGGTGCCATAAACGCTCCGATTCACACCCTACGGGCATCATTCAAAGTCACCAGAAAGAACACAGTGTGGTGACTGTGAGTGTATAAAGCCGTCCAGTGAACAGGACTAGCACTGTACTGTGGAGCACAGGAGCCGTAGATGCATCAGAGGATAGAGGATCAGTCATGCAGAAAAAGAATGTGCAGGTCTGCTCAGTCAGACAGACTGAGACTCAGCACAGTATTGTGGACTCTACGTTGGTTCATTGTTTCACAGCAGTATTCTCTGTACTTGCTTTTAACATGCCAACTGAACAGCAGTCATTCAGTGGGGGGGGGGAGGTTAGACACTGAGTGTCTGGGAAGTGGCAGCAGAACAGTTCTTGGGAAGTATATGTTGTAAAAAAAACTGATTATTTAGCCTTCATCTACATTATGTTCTTAGCAGCGTGAATGTTTGTAAAACGTGCAACAAGTTGTTCATGACAAGAGGATTTATTTAGTTGGAATATCTAGTTCAGCGTCCTTATCCCTCTGTGTATTTCCCTGGCAGAGCTCCACAACTCCCTGGAAATGCTCCAACTTCGGTCTAGTACCTGACTCTACTGAATACCTCACACATCACACCGTCTCTTCCTCTCGTTCCTAATCAGACATCTCACCGTCGCTGCTACTGTGGCTCGCTCCTTTCTGCAGTTAACAATTTCATTGTTCCTGTCTGGACTAGTTTGACTCATTATTTCATTCTTTTTTTTCCTATTTTTTTTGTTACTGTATATGTGACCGAGCAAAATCTGCAATTATGCATCCTAATTTGTTCAAACTGTTCATTACAGATTAGGTTTACAAACTAAAATTTAAAAAAAAAACACAACAAAGAAGAGAACAGTGTGTTTCTTTCCGGGGACAACACGCAAACAAATTATTCCAGATGAGGAGACAAAATGTGATATAAATCACTAAAACACCAGGGCTCACATGAACAACACACACACACACACACCAAAATCAAATAGATCGTTTTTCCTGCAAACAGAAAATGGGAACTTTAATTTCTGTGACTGTCCATGAGTCAAAGTGTGTGTGTTGGGGGGGATCGGGGGGGATAAATGGTCCCAGCTGTTGCCAGCTATCACTGGTTGGCATCAAAGCTCCATATGTCTGTCTGAGGGGCTCTGGTGACGTGTGCCACCGCTGGAGGCCAGTCTGGACATACACACCGCACAATGACAGCGTTATGTCCCCTCCCACTCCCACTATTCATGCACTACCCCGGCCAAGAGTCACATCCTGCAGCTCTGCGGGACGTGATCATAAGGAACTGAATAAGACTGGCTTTGAGAGGTGAGACAACCGCGCTGTTTCTTCTCAGCTACAGGCTAAACTTAGTTTATCAAGATTTGCTGAATTTGCTGATGCAGCAGTGGGTCCAACGGGTTCACAGGTGTCTGACTGAGTATGTAAAGGTTCCACGGCTACAGACCCAACATACATGAATTAGACCCTCAACAGTGACTGACCAATTTTTTTTCAGGAAAACCAAAGACTGTTTCCTGATTCCTCAGTCTCTGAGTCCTGCCCTCCCTCCTCCCCATCCTCCCCTACCCCCTGTGATAGTTGAGTACATTTGCATATGTACATTCAGCTCGTGTCACCAGCACCAGACCTTTGTAGTGGCAAACATTTTGCTAAGTATTTGAAGTCCTACTTTTTTTTTTAATAAAGAAATTGACCTGATCATAAAGTACAACTTTTTTCTTGCAATTAAATACGATATACTGTTCAAAGTGACATGTATTTCCTATAACAGCACCTTGAATTCCCCTGTTGTTGAAATGTGTTAAACTAATACATTTGCCTTGCCACAACATTTTACTACTTTGCCTACTGGTCATAGATAAAGTTGGTGTGTGGAAAACACAGCACTGTGTGCTCTCACGATGTGGACCTTGGTGAATTGCACTCATGATTTTGTTTCAGGGAGGACTTAAGGTGATGTTGTAATTGTAGTGAGATAATGCCTGGAAGTTGTTTTTATTTAAATTTTAAAATGCAAATGGGAGATGCCTTCTATCTGTACTCTACCTCCACTTGGCCTAGAAAAGCTGCAGTAGTAGGAAAACTACCGCTCAGGGAAACAGACACTGCAAAAATTCCTTCCTGTTTTATCAAAACGTAATTTATACTATATTTAATTTGGCATTAAAATTAAAATAGATAAAAATGTAAAAGAAAAGCATGAGGTGTCAATAAGAATACTAAGATTGATTCTCAATTGATCAATATAACTAGTTATCGCTAAAATTTGGTCAAATCATTTTTTATATGAAGAAAAGCTATGGTACAGGGTACACAAATGCAGTGGTTTCCAAAGTGGGGGGTGGGCCTCCCCTTTGGGGCATGAAACTAATACCGGGAAGAGGAGCAAGGGAATTGATATTTTCTTTTTTTGTATCTAAGAGGGGAAATTACACTGGAATGTATTTTGGTTCAATGTTATTAGTCGTTTTTCAGTAATTACAGTGTCACATGTCAAAGTATTCCTATTCCCTTAACAATACTGAGGTAGCAGCTGGTAAGAAAAAAACTGACTGGAAAGAGGCTGACAAGTAAGAGTGAAACTGACAATAGGTTTGACTTAGCCTAATTCAGACCTGTGAACCACCATTTGAAAACAGCAAGACTATATAAGGCTTTTTCTTGTGGCCAGTGAAAAAAACTGTTTGTTGTTACAATGTGTTTCTAAAACATGCATGTAAAAAAACACAAAGGTCTCTTTAAATGGTACAGGACTCAGTGAACATTTCTCTCTCAGAAGGTGCACGAATCGACGGTTCTCTTTCTTATCTCTCTTTAACACATGTCCAAACCCTCTGAGCTTTGCTTCGCCAACTTTCTCTAACTTCAGCTGCACAGACCAAGATGTAATTCGTGTTCACTTTTACCCCTGTCCAGCCTGATCAGCCCTGAGTATTAGAGATGTCCTGACACAGAATATATGATGATAGCGTTTAACTGTGCCACTGAGTTCATAAAACATTTTGGCCACAGCACCACTAACAGAGGTACTCGGGTGTTTTATTACCACCTTGTGTATTAGTCATCACCCACTGAGTAGGTCAGTGTTTAAAACCCAACACGTGCAGCAAGCACAAGTCCTTTACCTGATCTTGAACCCGTCATAACACAACACTCGGTGATTCAAAGTCAGATGCAGGAAGAGCTGATGATGGAGAGATGACTGTGAGCAGATTAGATTAACGGATTAAACTGAAGGGAACATAATAATAATAATAATAATAATAATAATAATAATAATAATAACTCTGTGAAAACACCAAGTCCTGTATGACAGATACAGATACAGAGTCTATGACATTTTCATCATGAACATTGTTGTCGTCAATGTTTCATGGCAACAGCAGGCTGTCGCGACAATGAAATAATCTGAAAATTAGGATGATAAATAAATGCAATTGTGTCATTTTTTTATATGTATTATTTTACCTTGGTTGTCGTCCTCCATGCCTGTAGCTTAAAAATCAAGACACCCCAGAGAAATAAGGTCAAGGAAACTTCCGTTGAGCGTTAACGTCTTATTTAGGGTGATTACGAGTGAGCTTTCAATTTCCACGTCGCATCTGGTACACAGGTTGTTCCACGTGAAGAATGTTCGTTTTGAAAGAACGTCGTGGCCATTTAAGTCCCACAGACAGCTCCGTTTCCTGGCGGTGTGTGTTTCTATGACAGCAGCAGCAGTGACGGCGTGTTCGCACACAGTGGCCCCGGCGTGTTCTCGTTATCCCTCCGTCACTTCAGCAGCAGCAGCAGCAGCCTCTTGGCAGAGTAGTTGTCATGGTGTCAAGGGTGGCAGACGAACGAGACGCACGCAGGAAGTACACTAATGACCTCTTCAAAATAAAAGAGTAGTACCAAATAACACGCTCACAGTAAGGACACGGCTTTTACCTTGGAAGGTAGAAACAAGAAGTCTCTATCCCATCTCTGTGTGTAAAACGACACTTGTGGTTAATCCCACCCCAGATCCACTGTCCCGTCTGTGCTCAGCTCTCACGTGACTTTATATGAGATTATACTAATCAAATACATCGATCCGGTTAGCATTGATTATTTTTGCACAAAAACTCTGTATTTTTATACTCAGTGTGTGTGCGTGTAAACATGAATATTAATACCTCAGGCAAATCAATGTCCAATTCTATTTGTTTGGGGGCAGGGATGGGGGTATACAGTATATAAAAATGACTCCTCAGCAGTTTGACCAACTCAAACACCTGACTTTTTTCCTTTACTGCAACCTACTTTGTTTATTTTCCACATTTTTTACCATTTTTCTGTGTGCAAACCCACAAAATGTTCTTTAAACAAGAAAAAAATAATAAACCAAAGTCTGTATTAGAAGGCAGTGTTAGATATGTGTTGCATTAATTTACTGTAGTGCACAAAGTAATGCAAGACTCAAAAGTATAAATGTCTACTTCAGACCAGACTCTTATATAAGATGGCAGAACTAACAGGTTGGGATACAGTGAAAAGTAGAATTATACAGACAGAGAGGGGGAGAGGGAGGGAGAGAGAGGGAGGGAGATCTTTGCAAGTGTGTTTCTACAACACACTTGGTTTCAATTATAGC
>NC_024323.1:7988658-8023253 GCF_000523025.1 Cynoglossus semilaevis | reverse complement strand
TCGCTTCCTGTGTGCATTACTCTAATGGTCAAGCACGAACAGATGTCTTGATGTATTCATCCATTTGTTTATTCGTAAGCGTGTCGTTTGGATAAAGGTTTTCACTCTCACTGCTCTCTTATATACAAAGAAATGTCATGTAGACACAACACAAATACATTTAAGTGTGGAAAAGCAAACATTTCACCCCGTATTTAATCAACGTGTGCTGGAATGGCGCGTCATCTTGTTAGGATTAGAATTTTTCTTTGTTTTAACGTTCCTTCATTGAAAAAATGTTTTTTTTCTTTTGTGTTCATTAATAAGTGTTTAAAAATCCAGTGGAGATTCTCGATCCCACAAGATCCAGTCTAACAGACTGCAGTCGGACCCCACACCTGGGTAAACACGGCGTTAAAGGTGTGAATATACGACAAATCCCAGG
Source organism: Cynoglossus semilaevis (assembly GCF_000523025.1). Classification (NCBI taxonomy): domain Eukaryota; kingdom Metazoa; phylum Chordata; class Actinopteri; order Pleuronectiformes; family Cynoglossidae; genus Cynoglossus; species Cynoglossus semilaevis. The sequence goes on along the minus strand of NC_024323.1, from coordinate 8,022,829 downwards.
GGATATTTTGGTACATGATTTCAGACACTGTTTGTTTTCTCTGAAGCCTGTGGCATGAAGCGTGGACCAGACTGACGTGGTGACCTGACCACGTGTTTTTAGAGTGAAGATCCGTCCCAGACATGTGTGGCTTTAGTTAAGGAAGGAAAACAAAAGGGGAAAAACTTCAGAAAATGAGAATGTGTTGTTTTGATTTCTTGGTTGAAATTCAATAAAGTGGTAACAAGGGGGCGTGTACTGGAGTATAATGCCTTAACTCTACAGAGGTTAGAGGTCTGGGCATCATTACCTGTTATCAGAACCACAAAAGTCCTTCAACTAAACTTCGAGTCAAATTTCTACCAACCTCCAGTCTGTCCTGATCTACATTGTGAAAAACAGTTTTTTAAAGAGTACTTTTTAATCCCATCTTATTTCTGACTCGTATTTATACAAATTTGTTTGATCACAGAGCAGGTCTTGATTAGGATATTCCCTGCACTTTGTATTGAAAATGAATTGTCATTTTGCTGATGTGTTTCAGCGAGAGAATCAGAGCCAGAGCAGGACGCAGCAAAAACAATGACATTTGTCCGAAGCAGGCTGGCACAAACACACATGCACACACCTACACAGATACACACACACTAATGCTATGCTGATGTATTTATGAGTCATAATGGAGACTTTACATTATGACCAGGATTTTCTCGGTGATAAGGGTGAATGTGAGGTTCAGTAACTGCAGTGAGACTAGGAGGAATTCTTTCTTCTTTCCCAGCAGAACAACAAGACAAAGACATCGACGGAGCAAACGTGAAGTGAACAAGCGCAGAGATTTGGGGTCGTCCGACTCTTTGTCTCGTGTACTGATAAGGGTTTGCCCTCGGGGCGCTGCGCGTTAGGCACATTTGACCAACCATCATGAGGAACGTCTGTGGCACTCCTGACCCATTTCATGTGACCTGATTGAGCAGTCGTATCACTTAAACACTCACGTCACCCCAGAGACTCCCAGAAGGCGTCTCCTCCTGATCCCCACCGCTCTTAATTACACACTCAGGGTAGCGGTGCATTCAAATTCACTGTGCCCGGTACTTCCTCTCTCTATATACAGTTTAAAAATGTATTTTTAAAAATGTGTCCAGTTACAATTCCATAATTTAATGTAACATTTCAATTCTTTATATTTTATTTTTACCTTTGATTGTGCGGTAAGTGTTGTAGGATATGTCAGAATCAAAGAGTTGAGGGTTTAAATCTTGTTAATCTTATCTTACAATTATTGAGCTCTGGATCTCACTGGCATCGACTATCGACTATGTGACAAGGTTTAAAAGTTTCTTTCTGGGTCGGAGGTCAAAGTGGTTCATCTATGGGTACTAGTGTAGGCCTGTAAGACAAGGGTCACAGGAAGCAGAGCGAGGCAGGATTTCCCCCTTCCATCACCGGGTTACAATATCTCACCCTGCATGTCGACCTTTTGTTTCCTGCAAATGCAACCCGCCAGCACCTGATCAAAAGTCAAAGTTGAGGTGAATTCTCTGGATTCAGCGGTTCTTATGAGAAAAGGCTTTATTTGGAGTCTGCCCGCTGAGAACAAAGACTGCACTGTGCGTCTGGGAAACTGCACATAAAAGTGTGTGGCTAGGATCAGAGTTACGTGAGAGAAACGAGGAGCGGGAGAAATGACAATATTTTCTGGATGTGCTGTTATATAACAACCTTTAGCATTTTTAACCTTTACAAGTACAAGTACGCCTGAAGAAGAAGTACAGGTGGTTTATTACCTTAGCTTCTAGTGACTACAGTGAAAAGTTAGTGGTGGCAGAATTGAAGATGCTTTGGGTTTTACTGAGAGAGACCAGGATTAACAGGATTAGAGAAAACACATTAGAAGGTCAGTTAAGTTTGAGAAGAACATTTTAGGTGGTTTAGGCAGTGGGAGAGATAGTGGGTTTACATGTCCAAAAACTCTGGAAATAGAACTTCCAGAATGGAGTAAACCCCTAGAGATAGTTCATGGAATTGCAATGGCCATGTAGATGGTTGGTGTAACAGCAGGGAAAGAAAAGGATTAGGATTAGAACGAAGAAATAATCTGATGAGGAAACACCATAAGGAGTTGATTATTGTGCTGTAATAAATCACCAGGGCAGAAGTGCACAACGCCAAGTTAGTGCTTTTGTTCACATCTTTTCAAGTAATTAAGGCCAAGCAAGCAACTGTTTTTTTTCCTGCACTGTATGATATAAAAAACAGCATGGAATAAATGTAATAAATACCGTGATAATTTGAGAATCGGTTCTGGTTCCTTTAATCTTCCAGGTCCTCTGGGACAGATGATACACATGTGTGATGTAACTAAAGTCTTTATATCTGAGGCTTTTCTGGACTCAACGATCCACAACGTTTGTCAAGCTTAGGCAAGACTGGGAGGAACAATTAGCCCTGGACCCTTCAGGGTGGGCATGATGAGTGACCCATGGACACACGGGCATGGAGGCACAACCCAGGGTACTGGGTGCATTTCAGTTGAAAGCACAACTTAATTTGAACATCCACCGAAAAAACTGTTGTCACCCCCAGTGATGCTGTCTGGTGCAAAATCACTTTCACCAACACCTCAAACTGAGGCTTAAGAGACTAAAAAAATCAGAGTAAAAATCATGGGTGGGTAACTGTTTGATCCCACCTACTGTCAATTTTCCATTGTATTATTTAGGTGTCATAAGTAAATATATCTTAACAGCTGAAGTCTCTGATTCCAAAGCACTTAGTTAACTTGGTGGATACGAAAACAGTATGAATTTTTCCAAATCAAATGTGACAGAGCTCTGACCTAGAGGCTCAAATATGCAGTGTGTTGAATATTTTGGTCCAACTTTCTGGACAAGGGTTTTGTAGAAAAGCACCATTAAAACAGCCAACATAAATGTGCTGTAATGTGTTGAACTAAGGTCCCAAAAAAAGAGAGAGTTCAAGACTTTCCTGAGAGGTTTTCTGTAAAAGGCTGAACAGATGTTTACGTTTCCATGTGCTTAGCATTGAAGTGATTAATAGAGTGTGGACAGGAGGTTAAAACAAAACCATACAGACCTCTCAAGTATTTTCTACTCTGCTTCTTGTAGGACAATACAATTGGTATGTAATAATTTACTAAACAGAGCTCCTTTAAATCCAAGGTTGTCCTTTAGCAAAAATTACTGGGGGTTCAATTCCAGGTAGATGCTGCTGTGTCCCCAGGTGAGACACCCAAGCAGCGGTGTCTTATCGGTCTGCCAGAGGGGCAGTCCCACAGTAATCCCATATAAATGAGAGAGACAGGAGGTAGGTGTCAGGAAGAGCATCCGCTGTTTAAAAACAGAAAAAAGTCACGTCTGTGGATCATTAGCTGTGGCATCGTCTGTAAAAGGAAGCAGCTGAATTTTTTTTTTTAAATGTATTGCCCAAAACAAATATTTCATGTTAGTAATTTTATGCCGTTATATATCTGAATTTTTCCTGAAACAGACTAGGGGTAGGTTAGCGTTAGCTCAGGTACAGGGACAGTCAAAGCCAGGGTTAAGGGGGAGCTTTAAATTAGGGTTAGGTTTAGCGCTAGTTGACGTTAGTGTTGGTTTCTGGCTAGGATTACACAATTGTTAGTTTTATGGTCAGTGTAAGGTTAAATTTAGGTGGATTGATTTTTAATCCAAATACCGGTAGCCTAAAGTCTCAGTTTTCACTGAATGAAATCATACGATTCTTTGTTTACTGACATACATTAATAATTTGGATTTCTTTTTAAACTATGGCAGGGTCCACGACAAAAAAGAAGAGTGAATCCATTGTTCACTGTTTCTGGTACTGCAGCTGCAGTAACTTTTTCTCATAGACACATAGATACTTCACTTGCGCTAAAATCCACATACTGGAATATATTACTATAGAATACTGCACTGCAGCTATTATTGAATAGTAGTTATTTTCCATTGCCAGTGTTATCAGTCTGTCACACTCTGTCAAATGAAGCACATGTGAGCTGCTGCAGATGCCGAAGGCTAAAACTGTATAATCTTCCCAGCACAGCCCCCTATTCTTCTGAGGGTGGTTGGTTAAAACAGGGGGGAAGCTAACCCAGCTAATCTTTCATCTAAAGATCTTTCTTTTTCTCACGGATGCCCTCAGCAATTCATGATAACCTTATTAAACAGTTTCCTCTGACAAATCCTTAAGAAATAAATCCTCTTTTATATGTTTTTTTTTTTTTTTTTTTTTTTTGCAGAAAGAGGGTTGATCAAGACGGTTGTGCCCATCACATGGAAAAACCTCAGTTTCCTTGGCAACCCATGATGGTTTTGCACTGCATCGACTGGTTAGGAGAGAAGTTTGCAGGGACATTTTTGTATTGAGTGAAAGAGTCAGCAGTTTGGGAATTTACTTAAAGGAAGTGCAGATTCAAGGGAAGTGCCAAAAGATTTTGCTGGCTGCGTGGAGCTCATTTATAACCGGCACCGAGTCTAAACACGAAAAGAAATGGATAGTAGAGTAGAGTAGTGGTGTATGTAGCGAAGGATTTTACCAGTGAAAGTTATAGTTATGTTTCATTAATATTAACTTTTGTTATGAATAAACCAAAAAATGTTGTACAGATTTAGCTTGTAACAGTTAACAGCCGTCATTTCTGTTCAAGTGTATCATTTAAAACCTTCCCATTTGTCGTTTACCTCTTCAAAGTGACGTAGCAAACGCGTCAACGTAGGCGATATGCAAACTGATGGTTTGCTTCTCCCACGTGGCCACGGGTGGTACTGCATTAAAGTAAGGCATGGTCAGGAAAAATACATTAGTCTAAACATGTTAAGAAAAATATTTTAAGACCGCCGGCACTGGTGTCACTGGTGCATTTATTCCTCTCCTCTTCTTTTGTTCCTCCTTGGGTTTTCACATTTCTCTACTATATCTACTGTAGCTGCGCTACCAGATTTTTACATTTCACTGCATCTTCTATCTGTCATTGTTTATCATCTTATGTGGACTCTTTTTCTGACGTTGAGACTTCCAGTTCAAACTCAATACACAGTTCCTAATTCACCTTTCTAGTCACCTTGTTATGATGCTCTCAGTATGCTGTCTTGCCAAATACTAGTTTGTGCTACTTTCCTGTCTTGCAGTTCAATCTTTTCCTAAACTGAACTGGCTGCACTGTATTTTAAGCCGATCTAATTAAGTTTGAACCAAACCAATTAGAAGAGTTGTTCCAGTTCCACGTTACCTGGGTGGGTGAGGTTGGGTTGAGACAGCTAATAAGACGACAATAGGGTAAAACTGCAATTAGCTTCAATGATCCTCACCTGTGGAACAAACTCCCTGAAAACCTGCAGTAAAGTTAAACAATCAGCTTATTTAAAGCAGGGCTGAAAATGCAATACTTTTCTGCAGCGTTCCGGTAGTGCTCATTTCATTCACTTAATCTTAGTTGATTGACATTAAATTGTAATTACATTATTTAAATGTTTTTCACCCTTTCTTATTTTTAGTGTATCTATCCATATTGAATCCAGTCCCAGTAGAGGTTTCACTAATTTATTACATTTCCATTTCAATTCTCTCAAACCTCAGTTTTATCACTTCCCAGACCAATGTACACATTTGTCACAGAAATACATGAGTGACAAATGCTGCTACAAAAATAGTAAAAGATGGTAACATTTTATCCCCACTCACAGTGATTCACAAAAACACAACAGGGATTAGCTGTGTGTACAAGTACAACAAGGACATGCAGTGAGTTCCTTTAAGACTGCACTAATTGTCAGTCTATAATTTCCCAGTGCAACACCTGTGATGTTGGTAATGAGTTATGAAGACAACACATCTGGATAATCCTGTACTGTTTATGCAGCAAATATTGTTTTAAGATACAAAATGTCTACAACAAAACCATTCCCCTTTGTGCCATGTTGTGTTAATGTTTACATAATAAATAAAAGAATATTTTTTTCCAGTTTGGTTCCTGGAGGATCTTCAGACTGGTCTTCTTCCAAACACATTACCACTGAGATGTCACACAGTTTTACTGCAAAAAACTTTTCAATATACTGCATCAAAAGGCAGCATCAACATCTGCTCTTCATCAGGATGGTCTTCACAGACAGGAGGGCTCCTCCATTCTTAGGTGCAGGGTCAGACGATCCTGTCGGTGTGAACACACGACGGCCGACTGACTGGAGAGCTGACTGTTGTCCTTCTCCGTGCGCTGCGAAGGCACTCGACTTATGTGATGACGATTGACCATAACAGTGAGCTGTCAGTTTTGTGCTGCCACAGCAGTTTGCATAATTCAGTTTCCTGGGCAGCATCAGCCACTTCTTATTAGGCAGCTAGAACATGCAGTGCAAACAGTGGGTCTCATGTCCAAACATGGACATGTGGTCAGTGGATTTCAATGTGCACCTGTGAAGAGATTGGGCAACTGGTTAATAAAAAGCACAGTTATCAGTTGATACTTGATTAATCATAACTTTATGGTTTTTTTTTTTTTACTGTAATCTCATTTAGCAGTAAATACAATTAGTGCAAATATTGGCCCCAGAGCCAGATTTTGTACAGCAATTGAAAATGGGTAAATAGTAGTAGCTAAGGATAGCTTTACCTGTGATTTTTTCCTTTACCTAGACATTTAAATAAATTTCTCACTACATGACATGCCATCAATTATCCTGGATGTGGACCACATTCTGCTAGCTCTGTTTTAAATCGACAGCTCTATGATCCTATGGTCCTACGATCATCCAGAATGTCCGCTATATTTTTCAGCTTCCAGACGATGTGTAATAATGTTCTGAAATCAAGAATACGGGTCATATTTGTGGTCGGAGAAATTGTTTAATTCAGTGTAAGACCAGAAAGAAATGTCAGTTAGGTTTTAGCTGTGACGAGGCAATACGCTCAGCAAGCTTCACGAGTTTAATAGTGATTACAAAAGAATGGTTTAAAGGTTAATAATTATTTTGTTTATCTGTATTATTTATGTCTCCCCCTGATATTCTGCCAGAGACAGACTATTTTAACTTAGATCTAATTTTAACTCACACCAAGTATTGCATATCCTGGGTTAATCAAACTTGTCTACAGCTTGGGCTCAAATACAACAAAGCGTTGATATTTACCTGTAGTCTGACGTTAAACATCATCGAGGCGACGAGGTAGATGTAGGGGAATCTGATTCGTAGTCGCCATGCCAGATTAAAAAATATCATCAAAGTCCTGGTCAAGCCTTTTGAAAACACTGCATAGGAGTGACCGGCGGAGCCCGAAAACCGGAGCACCAGATGAGTCAGCCCCGCCATAAAGGCGTAGACTGGCCCGGTGTGCTGTACGGTGAAGTGTCAGGCAGTGAGGTGAAGGGCAGACCGAAGTAGGGGTGGTTGACATCTCATCTTTCTATCTGTGTCTACCCCTGGGCTCCATTCTTTTCTGCAATGTCTATTTGAAGAGCAGCTCCACCCCAACAGCTCCTTTGTACATTCTCACCCGGATGAATGACGGTGTAACACACGGAAGTAAAAGGTCTAAACATACAAATGTTCTGCCCGGTATTTCGACTTTTAGGCATTTTGGCACGAAAGACAAAAACAGCTTTTCTGGGTTTGTAGATTCGATACAAACTTTTATTTTATATATATATTGAATATATAATTTTGATTTAATTTATAACTATATGATGAAAAGATTATATGAATAATCTTGATTTGATTTTTTTAAATAAAAAAGTAACTTAAGTCTAATATGTATTACATATTTTGGAGGACATTGATTAAAACAAAAAACATTTCCCTTGTGCTCTACTGATCCCCAGTCTCCTACCCATATCAATAAAATTAATTATCTTTTATTTGGTAGATAATCAGAAACAAGATTGGCTACAATTAATTTAGATACTACAGTTGTAGTATTCTGTATTTTGTGTTTTACCAACCAATAATTAGATTTACCTGTACTCTATAAAAAGGTAAAAATTTACCTAAGCATACTCAGATTTATGTCCAGTGCTGGGCTACAGTAAATTCATTATACGGCTTGTTTGTTTTCTAGCTTATGCACAGCAATGAGGAACCTAAGTAGCCTCCACAGAGTAATAAATCCAAATAAAAATAACAACAGCAACGATTTAGATATTTACCGAGGGGACTCTCAAATCAGGAGTAAATGGATTTTATATTTTATCTCTGTTAATCTATAGTAGTAGTAGAAGTAGTATTAATAAAGTATAAAAACAACGTTAGTGTTTTCGTTGTCCTCTCTGTTGTTGGTTTAGTGGTGTTTCTATAATAAATCTAAGTAATGTAGGGATGTTGACTTAGGTGACGTCGATCCTAATTTCTTTGCCACACTCAAACTTGTCCTTCTTGTTTTAATAGTCCATAACCATTGGACTAGCTGTAATTATATTTTAATGTCATCATAATCCTGGGAACAGGTGATTTCCAACTGTTCTTTTCAAAGTATGACACAGTGGGAATGTCACCCGGAAGTAAGTCCTAGTTGTGGCGGTGTCTGCCTTCATTTTTTCCTCAGGGGTGGTGGCCGCTGTTTTTGCTACAACAGCTTCCAGATCAGTAGAGTCAAAGCATGGGAATGTCGGGAGGGGCTTTCTTACTTAACTCAAGCTAAAGTCTAATACAAGTTACTGTAAGTTTGTCTCACGGACCCTGAATCCCTGCTGTCCGCTCAAAGACTGTTTTCAGAGAAGTTTTTGGAACGTTTCACCAGATAACGATCCCGGACAAAGGAAACCAGAGCTAACGTCAGCTACCTGGGGTAACTCAGCATTCCATTTGCTGCGGCGCAATGCAGGCCATAAAGTGTGTCGTTGTAGGTGACGGGTAAGTGAACTGTCATTAACGCTTACTGTTAGTTGCATTCTTCTTTAAACTTTACTGTCATTCGTGTGACCTGGGCATTCACTGTCATGAGTAAAGATACAAAAATATTTAAAAAAGAAAAAGTTTGCAGCAGATCTTTCACATTGCCTGTTTGTTATGCTACCTCATAAAGGTGCTGTGACATTACGGTTGCATTACACATTAGCATTAGGGAGATCGGTGGATATCAAACTAATGTAACCCAGTTAAACTGTTTTTCTCTAAACGTGGGTGACTCACACACCTCTGGGCTCCTCTTCCAATCCCCTAAGCTGGAGTTAAAATGTGTCAGTAGTTAGTCACTCGTTGAATAATATGTAGGGCATTGATATTTTTTTCTTCAAATTTTATATTAACATGTGAGCGATAATCAAAAAATATCAACTCGAATAAAACAGTTCAAAACGTGTGTGTTTTTTTTCTACAAACATTCTCCAACAGGTGTCCCAACATTAGGGTGGCTCAAAGTGACTTAAATAATGGCCAACAGTGTGATTTAAAACTGTGGTTCTCAGCCTTTCTGAATCACAATCAACCAAACTGTTAAATTAAGTTCCTCTCCACCATATTTGGTCAGACGTTTTTTCACCATTTTAAAAATTGTATTTATTTATTTATATTTATTATTATGTATATATATATATATATATATATATATACAAGTATATATATATATAACTTTTTTTACTTGTGAATAATTGTTAGCTTTGAGTATACATGGGTTACTTGAAATGGTGAAATAGTTAGGTCTTGCTCTGGTGACCTGTGTATAGATTACAAAAAATTGAATCCAGAAGGTTAGGAAGCACTGTCATTCTGAGGGAAAACATTAGGTTCAACCTATTTTTCCATTTTGTGTCTTTTTGTCCAGAGCTGTGGGTAAGACTTGCCTGCTCATCAGCTATACCACCAATGCCTTCCCTGGAGAGTACATCCCCACAGTGTAAGTACATGATAATGCAGCCCAATATAAATTGTTCATTTATTGATGATAGACTTAAGTTCAATCAGAACTCTCTATGAGTTCTCTCCACTATTACTTCTGTTGAGACAATTAGGGAATTTTAGAAACATTCTTGTTCTGCGGGATATTTCCTTTTCTGCAGAACAGGTTCCCATCCACACAGTTGTCTGCAGCAGAGATTTAGGCAGTGGATGGTATCACAAAGTTAAATAAAAACCAGAACGTTATTTTAACTCAGACCAGCCAGGACACTGGAGATCTGTATCTGTCCAATAAGTCTACAGTGCCTGACTCAGCAGGTAGTCACCAAACAGCATTTCAGGTTTAGCATAGGAACTGGGGGGTTACAAACACCCTGCATATCCATGAAAACGTGTTTTTACTGTTATTTACAGCTCCTCATATCACTCCTCCTCTTAGGTTTGACAATTACTCTGCCAATGTTATGGTTGACGGAAAACCGGTGAACTTGGGCCTTTGGGATACAGCAGGACAGGAAGATTATGACCGTCTGCGCCCACTTTCCTACCCTCAGACGGTACAATAGCAGTTTGGCAACACAGTATTGTGTTTTACTGATTATGCTTCTTACTCATGCATCGATTGCTCCAAAGTGAATTTTATTTATACCTGTATTCCACTTGTGAAGTTTGCAGAACAAACCTAAAAATAAGGTTTTATTCTACTTACTCCCAACAGGAAGAAATGATCACAGCCTCCATAATATTTTTGTTTGTTTTATTTTTTAGGATGTATTTATCATCTGCTTTTCACTGGTGAGCCCCGCCTCGTTTGAAAACGTCCGCGCAAAGGTGAGTTGATAAATATCTGTCTGGGATCCAGTCAGCGTTGTAAAATCATCCACATTGAGTCAAGAATTGAAAAGGTTTGGTTTCAGCTGTGTTTGTGCAGATGTTGGGACCCAGTAGTCATGTCTCTTCAACTGGCTTAGCAGGAAACAGCAGCAGATGTTAATGTTAACTACAAGCAAATGCACTGTTATGGGCTGCAAATAAGAAACTTATTTTCTCTGGTTACATAAAAAAGAAACAAGAATGCTTTTTTCTATTAACATTCATTAGCAGGTCTTTGGCTAATTTGCTCAATTATTGTAATCACAAGCTGCTATTATATCTACTTGGGACCTGGTCCATAGACACATTGTCATGTTGACAGAGGCCAAGCTCCAGCCCCTCATCTTTAAGTTGGAAGTTGACCGTTGCCACCCACTGATTCACAGCCAGCCTTTTAATTTACTGAAACAATCCTTTATGCTTTTGAGATTGTCAGGAATCTACAACAGTCAAATGTCCAACTTTTAATTGATGTGATCTTGGTGCAGTGGTACTCGGAGGTGAGACACCATTGTCCCAATACTCCCATCATCTTGGTGGGCACCAAACTGGATCTAAGAGATGACAAGGACACCATAGAAAAGCTGAGGGAGAAGAAACTCAGTCCAATCACCTATCCTCAAGGACTGGCAATGGCCAAGGAAATTGGTAACAGCCATTTTGATTTGATCATTCACCCTGAGCTTTTATGATGACATCATCCTGCTAAACTCTCTGTCGTTCCACCAGGTTCAGTCAAGTATCAGGAGTGCTCAGCCTTGACTCAGCGTGGCCTTAAAACTGTGTTTGATGAGGCTATACGTGCCGTCCTCTGTCCTTCATCTGTGATGAAGAAGAAGAAAAACTGCTCTCTTCTCTAGGACTCACAGGAGGCTCTACACTATCCACTCAAACAAAAATGTACTTCAGTTTGTTTTCTCCTATATGTGTATCTGCAACACTTACACCAACACACTACTCTTGGAGTATTTATCGTGGTATCAGATTCAGGGTTGAATTATTTCAGTTCATGTTGTACTGTACAGAAAAACAGTCATGAAGTTTTTTAAAGGCCTTTTTAGATGTATAAGGTGTTATATAGGTAAAAATGAACAATGGAATGTCTTTCTGTTTGTTGCTTCCACTGGTTGTCGATCTTCTTTTTTGTTTACAGTCTCTGGTTGGTTGCCTTTGTGGCAAAAGAAACATAGCCAAAATACATCTCGATCACTTTCTGTACTTAAGCCAAAACAAAATTAAACCGTGCTGTTGGGTCTTAAACCTCTAGAAAACAGTACTGACTTGCAGCTGTTTGCTTAGCTTGCAAAATATATGATATTCCACTGCAGGGGCATCCACTGTTCACGAGGATGTTAAAGCCTGGGTCATGCTTTCTGCATTGGGATTTTCGGGGTACCTCAGTCTGGTCAGTAGAAAGCTGTACTTTCCAAGATGTTTGCCAAAGAGAACCCTATCAAAACTGATGATGCCAACCAAAATATGGCAAATGGAGAGGGAAAAAAGTACCTGTCTGCTGTTTTAACTCAGGAAAAAAACAAGCATGAGAAGGTCTAGGCTTCTGCCGCTTAGAGGTCAAAGTGTCAGTAGAGGAAAAATACAGCAGCAGTGAAACCTTAAGAACTGTCATTCAGTCTTGCCGTTTACCTCATAAAATGCTCAAAACGGCATTACAAGTGCAGTGCAACATGTACCACATCCTTACAGGACACCTATGTGTGCAGCTAGGGTGTGCCTTATACAAAAGCTTTACTGCAAGTGTATGGTGGCTGAGAACTCGTGTAGAGAGCATTGACCCAGGCCCAGCATGATAAATCTGTGAAGCTCTTGTGCCTTGAAAGACTGCACGTGTAGCATTTACACTCCAGTTCCTAGCACATGGTCCATGTTAATTCATTCTAATGAAATACTTACACAAGAGACCCACTAAAACAGAATTGTGCAAAGATCTGCTGATAATAACACCCCATTTCATCTCTTAAATATTAAATCTAATTCAGTATTTTATCTCTTTGGACCTGTTGTACATGATGTATTTTTTTTTTTTTTTGCCTTTATATGTAATACTTTCCCTTGGAAATATCTGGTGGTGGGGTACAGGAGCAACTTTAATGCTCTCAGGGCATTTATCAGAAACCTTTTGCAGCATAATTGTTTTTTTTTTAAACCAGTATCACCTCAGGCTGAGCGATAATATCTGTGTCATAACAGTAAGATATCTACTGTTGGCTCTGGTGTCCTGTACTGTGTAGCCATTGTTATCATTGTGATGTACAATTTTCTATCTTTTTTTCCCACAGAGATAACACTGTTCCTGCTGTATTGTCCAATTAACACTATGACTATCCTTTTTAATTACCTCTAAAGTTAACACTACCTTTCTCTCCCTTATTTGCTTTTGGTTATTAATGTTAATCACATGTGCAACATATACTGATAACAAAGATTATAAATGCTACAGTTATATTATGACAATGTATCTGAACTACTCAAGACAATGTATCTGAACTACTCAAGTAGGTGTTAAGTACATGTTGCTTCGTGATGTCTTCTGACATGAAGCTCTGCTTTATTTCAAGCCAATGTTGTGAGATTCTTTGGTTTCATGGATGAAAGACATCTTAACTTTTTGAAAAATCCAATAAATTCCAGGGAAAAACAAACTTTCTGGTCGTTTAACTTTGTTGGCACTGCAAGACGTAATGTCCTTTTTCATAGGTATACACACACACACACGGTTTGCCACAGCCACACTTGTGGGACTGTGTAGCGCCATCTCTTTCTTACATGTGGTTCCATGATGTCACAAAAACCCAGTTGAAACACAGCATTTAATGACAGGCACATATTTATAAATAACATTTCATGGAAAAAATATTTGTTGTAAGTCAAGCTGTGTCAACAAGTTGACTGACAATACATAAACCTATAAGGTTTTTATACACATAATTTGGCAAACAAAATATAAAGGTCTTTTTTAACATTAAATTCATTTCAGTCTTTATCCAAACATTTCTTCAGCCATATTGATCTTCTAAAACCCAGTGTCTTTAGTTCATCACAAACTGACCGTTGAAATCTGTCCCACCTCAACTGTTTCTCATCTCAGTTTCTCAGGAGTCGACAAATCTCAACAATGTTCCTGAAGTTGTTGATATGCTTTAGAGAAAAACAAAGATAGTGATTCAATTAAAATTTTAAATATTTGATTTGTAACACTGAGGTTTCTTTTTGAAGGTCCCAGTAAATCTAAGGTAATAACAGAAGACTGCTGAACTACTATCAGAGAGCAGCTGAACAAACAACCTGTTCTTTTGATACAAGGACTAACTGCGGACACAAAATTATTATTAAAAAAATGTACCTTTTCACCAAATCTGCACCCACAATGTCATGAATATGATATTTCATGTGAAATTTGACTTGTGACGTCGTCCTTCGTCCTTCCAGCTCGGCTTGCAGGACCTCGCCGTATTTGGACTTTTTCACCATGCCGAGCACAGCTTTACGACCTAAAAAAGAAAAGCAGAAGGGTGTTTAAAAACAAGCCATTAGGAAGGAATTGTCAAATTATTGTTGTTGCAGTGATATGAATACATGAAAACATTACTGACATTACCTGATGCTCACCTTGTATGAAATATTTGGTGAATTTGCCAGAGTTAGGAATGGACAGCCACCAGCTGCCTGCATCCCTCACAGTCAGGACCCCTGACTTTACCAGCTGCCTGGGAGGTCAAGGAGTAGGACATGTGCTCAGGAATATTAAAGCCCTTTTAATCCTGATAACAGCATTTACCTTTCCAGTTCATAATAATTAAATAAACACTTATTTATCTTTAGCAAGTGCAAAGGCGTTGATATGTTAACACTTTTTAAACATAATTGACTGATTGAAAATTTAACCCAGACACAATGGTTGCCATTTAAAAGGTTGGTGTTTAAGATTTTGTAGTTAATATACCTAGTTATATGTAGAAATTAGAGAATAGTACACAAGGGATTATACTTACGTTATCTCTGAGTCTGTGAAGAGGAACTCTCTGAGCATTTTGTCTTTACTGAAGCTAAGATCAATACAGGAAGATGTCAGCAACTTCTCCAGAAATTTTTCGACTGTCGCCCGAGTCACTTTGCCCTCTTCTCCTGCCAGCACTTTGGCCTTGTAGTCGGAAGCAAAAGTCAGCCCAAAGGCTTCTGTATCAAACCCGAGCTGGAACATCAACAGCTCTGCTTTTTCTCGCAGTTTGTTCTGTGTAACACAGCAGTGTTAATGGCACTAATGTGCCTTTTTTCTGCACTGATAGGCAAGGTGACTCAAGGACCTACTCACCACCTCCTTGTCGACTAGTGTCTTATCGTTGTGTAAACTGTAGAGTTGATGCTTAAGTACAATTTTTGGCAAGGCATCATTGAAAATCTTCCTGGGAAACAGTGTCATGATGTACTCCAGTGTGGATTTGATATCAGTTGGTTCTTTCAAACAAATAGATAGAACGGAATAAATACATTTATTATAGATTATTATTACAAAATTATTTTAAATTCGTTCATTAAACGAGGTAAATAATCTCCGTTCCGCTTACCATCTCTAACCCTGGCGGTTCCAAACTTCTCTGAGCCAATTCTTCTTTTCTTCACTTTGAATGTGTCTGAAATCAGCCCCCGTTTTCTGTTCATATCTGGAGGATGACATGGTGGCGACAACATCAACCGAATAATCAATCATATGCTCCCTAAATATACATTGATAGACATTTTAACTTATATAATTAACATAACGTTATTGTTTGTTTACAGGAGCAACGTCTGTTTACAATTCCTTAGTAAAACACCAGCATCAAAATTGTTTAAAGAGTTAAACTCTGAAATTTAAAAGTTTTGACAAACAAGCTGTAAAATTCTGGTTATCTAAGCTAGCACAGCTAAAGGCTAACAAAAACAATCAATATGTTTTAGTGAGCACAAACACAGAGGCACAATGATTACAATTCTTACTTGGTGTCCAATGGAGTCGATTTTATGGGATTTAATTCATAATTTTACCCTCGTTCATCAACAAACGACGAACAATAGTGTTTCCTCTACTGGTTTAAATCGAACTGAGTCAGACAACTCAGCTGTTTTCCGTGTCACACTGGTTACCGTTGACTCCATCTAGCGGTGTGGGGGAGGTGGTGCGACTATAAATACATTTCCAGTCTGGTGTTAGCATAGTTAGCTTCCTGACGAAGGCGAAACTGTAGTTGTTTTTATAACACATTTATGATCGACATCTATCATAAACAGACATTTTCTTCGCGTCATACCAGTACTATGATCACCTATCGTTTTATCTATTTCTGATCATGTTACAGTGTAACTGTAGCTGCTTCTAGCTGCAACTGCTGTTTTTGCTGACAACGGTAGGAACTCGTTTATTTCATTTTAACACAAATTCTAGTTATGACTTGATAAGATATAACTTATTTCAATTTTAACCGCAATAAATGCATATTTGTATCATTTTACAAACAATAACAACCCCCCTATTTTGCTGAAAGAACATTGATTTTATAGCATTATTAGTATAAACATTTTTAAATATATTTTATTGGTTTAAGGAAAAATAAATAATCCCACAATGTGTCAGTGTTTTGTTTTGTTTTTTTGCCCAATGTAAATTTCCTATTAGGTCATAATGGACCACCATCAATCCCATAATCCCAGTTCCAGCAATCACCAGCACCAGTCAGCACACAAGAGAGAAAGAAATGACAACTGGAGAAGTTCTTCTGTGAAGAAACTCTCAAAACCAAACCACTACCAGAATCCATCAGAATCTGCTGCTAGACAAATTCCTGTGACATCTCATACTTTGAGTACCAGACGGGAACATTTTGAAAAAGACTTTCCCTTGTACAAACAGCCTGTTGAAATTGGATGCTTTTCCCTGGACTCTGAGCGGAGATTCTACAATGACAACAGACAGATGAGGTACTATGTGGAACCTGACAGAAATCCAAACTTTGACCTGCGGGATGGATACAGAGACCGCTACAGAAAGAGAGACGATGGTGTGAAAGAGAAGCTGGATCACATGCTGCACTGGATTTTAGCCAATAGATTGAAGCTTCAGCCAAGTGCGCCCTCAACACGGTACTTGATTCACATACAGTGAATTTATTTCTTCCTGTTTTTTATCATCTAGTTTTTGAATCTAGCAACTGTTAATGTCATCCATCTTTGTGCCTGTTGAACTGTTTTCATCGACCTCTGTACGTTGTAGTCTTTTACACGCTGACTTTGTCACATGGCGAGGTCACCTGACAAAACTGCTGACCACTCCCTATGAGACACGAGAAGGTTGGCTGCTGGCCGTCACCAGGTTCAGAGGCACCTTTTACATCAGTGAGGTGGAAACAGAAGCTGCTCGCAGAGAACAGGAAAACCGCACTGAGAGGCACGAGGAGATGATGTACTGGGGCTACAAGTTTGAACAGTACACCTGCACAGGTAATCCCACAGTGAAATTATGCTTTTTTAATACTGGATATTTCATGATCCCTGTAGGTGTTATCCACTACTGCAGCATCTATCACATTTTCTAATCCGAGGAGAAACTTTAGGTTACGTCTCCTGCCCAGCGACTCATCAACATGTAAACTATTGGAGCAAACTCCAGATGTTCTGGTTAATAATTTGGCAGGTGCTGTAAAACGTTTTACTGACAAGAAATAAGAAAAGTGAAATAAGTTGAATTCTCACCTTTATCGCCCCCTGTAGATGACACCCACAGTCTACCTGACCCCAGTGGAGTGGTCAACACCAACGAGGCCTTCTGCACAGTGGTGCAGACTCGATTGGCAGACCACAAACTGCTGTTTTCTGGTGAGGTGGACTGTCGAGATAAAGATCCTGACGCTCCACCTCCACCCAGCTGCTATGTGGAGCTGAAGACCTCTGCTGAGATCTGCACGCCCAAACAGCGCAGCAACTTCCACAGGTGACTGACGGCACAGTAACATATCCCATCATTCCATTTGAAGTCATGTAGAGAGAGTTTTGTATGTTTATGTTTGGGATTTGTCTTATCTTTAGGTTCAAACTGCTGAAGTGGTGGGCACAGAGCTTTCTTCCCGGGGTCCCACGGGTGGTGGCAGGATTTCGGGATGAGGAAGGTGTTGTCGTTTCTGTGGAGACTTTCCACGTGTCAAAGATCTCCTCTCTCATCAGGGTGTGGTACATTTCTGTGAAATTATTTTCATCCTACCTGTGTCACAGAAACAAGTATGTTTGCTCTAATCTAGGGTGTGATTGCACAGTTGTAGTCCTGGGCTTTTGTCATTAAAGATAATGTTGCTGTACTCGCAAGAATTGAACAAAGGCACTCTCCAACAGCTCTGATTCTCTTTTTTAGTTTTCACAGCCATCAGCTCCCACCTAGTGGACGAGTATTTAATTGCTGTGCCTGTCACACATTGACAATCAAAGAAACAATATTTGCAAAATATATAAATAATATCTTTAGACCAAATAAGTGAAATAGGGTTATTTTCCGTGGCACACCTAATACTCACGCACAGCACACTAGTGTGCCATGGCACAGTGGTTGGGAATCACTGTTTTACATTAGAAACGACTGAAAACCACACAGCAACATGCAATATTTGCAGAGGGGAAATTCAGAGAGGTGTAACCGTCTCTTCATACAATACCACTGACCAAATTAAACATAAAAAGCACCCCAACAAAGAAGCACTATATATGACAAAGGATGACGCTGGTGTCATTCTTTATTTGACATTGTTGTATGTCATTTTAAAATCTGTCCTTGGTCGACAGAATGAACACAACTGCTGGAAGCCGACTGTCTGCATGAACTTTTGCTGCGACTTTCTGACGTTTGTGAAACACGTGGCTGTTGAAGACGATCCTGAGTGAGTGACGAAAACTCATTTTTGTGAATCATTTGGGTTTTTTGTCTTTTATTACTCTTTAACATGTCACTGTGCTCCCCTGCAGTGTGGTGTATCTGTTCTCCTGGGATCCTCGCAGAGATGTGACCTACTCCATTCACAGAAACTCCCACTATTCATTCCTTCGTCACTGGTACATCAAGGAGATGACCAGTGAGGGAGACCCGGACCACCACTGATCGATGAAATCCCTGCTGCTCTGACGTAATATTTCCTGCATTAGAGAATTTCTTATCAACATTTTAGCATTTGGTTACACTGATGAAATATTTGAAAAACAACTCCATGCATAGGACGAGTAGTTTCATAAGCTTTTATATTTTCAGGTTATTAATATTTACTATCACTTATTAAACTCACAAACAGTCATAAGTTGGTTTTAAACTATATTACAACACTTCTTTAAAAACTTCAAGCAAGTTAACTAAATGCAGCATCAGTGTCCTGAAAACTGTAGAACTCTATGGAAAAGTTTGTATTTTTTAAATAAATGTTTCTTTTCTTGGTATTTAAACATCATTTCCTGTCTATTTCCAACCACCCATTTTCAAATATAGCCCTGGTCTCAGAAATCTTACACCAACAGTTTTTTTTAAATATTATATAAAACATACTTTCATAAGCTGGTCCCACTCATCCCCTTCCTTTTTTACAGCTGCACATCTGTGCCTTTGAGACTCATTACTGCCATCTACCTGGTCTGGTCTTTGCTTTACAAAAACATCTGAACCCTCTGCAAAGAGAGGGAAAATACAGACAGATTTTAATAAATTACTGTTTATTTCTGGGCTTCCTTTTCTAATTTTTTATCTTTTCAAACACTTTCAGTAAAACACAGCAACTGTCAATCAATCACACTCAATGTACTGAGTACATTGACAAGTCCAGACTGCCCTTAGTACAAACACCTGGTTAAACAATGGAGAAAAACAGTTTACACAGACCCCGACAAACACTACAACATAACAGAATCAACAGTCAATGGGGAATGCAATGCATCATGGTCCGTGTAGGTCATCAACAGTCTTCATGTCAGTTGTTCAGTTCAACTGTTTTAATTCCATTAAAAGGCACATACTGCATAGGCGGAATGTCCAGGAAATTTAAGTAGGACAGCTAATGTTTTGAATTAGCTTCCCAAAACTTGGCTTTTTTTAACTTGTGACATTTTGAAAAAGTTTGACATTTTGGGGGAAAATGCATCACAGCTCACTCGAAGCTATGTGTACAACCCAGGCTCAGGGTGTCTATATGCCAATGAGTCTCTGGACATAACACGTGCCAGCGTTGTGTTCATGGGAATGAAAGAAGTACTGTGAATACAAAAACTATACAATTGTTAGAGTGTACTGCTGAGTGGAATGTAGTACAGTAGGATGTGGCTATAAAAGGGTTAAAAAACTGCCTTCGAGGGTTTAGGTTCCACATTTTTGTTTTATCATAAATGCTATCGTGCTAAGCAGGTGAGCGGCTACTGGAACAAACAGTATGTGAAAGAAGAGGTCCTTGTTTTGCAGGCTATAGCAGCAACTGAATCTCCAGAAAATGAGGTATCTGCTTGTTTGGAAACTATTCTCTATGAATACGACTTCACTCGATTCAACTTGACTGGCCTTGACAAGGCACTGGCTCTAATGCATTACTTCCAGAGGTATTTCATTAAGACAACTGTGCAATAGACTGCGTTAAAACAACATACTGACCCTCTGATACAAATTACAGATTTACTATTTACTAGTATTAAAGCATTTTCACAATAAAAGTATATATGTGGTGAAATAAGTCTTTTAAGTGACTTTTCCCTAAATGTCAAACTTTTTTTCTTTACACAAACTTGCCAACTTTATTTTACAGGCCAGTGTGGGAATCCTCGGTGTCAAAAGGCATCTGTGTGCTACATCTGCTGCGTCGGCATATCCTACTTATGAACACGTGTTAACAGTGCATTTTAGTAAAGCAGGGGTGTCGCGGCTACTTCAGCTTCTTATTCAAACCCATGACTTTAAACGTGGCTGACGTAATCTTCTCGTACACCACGAACATGAGGGCAGCCGTCAGCACCGTCTGCAGCAGCTTTGCCTCCAGACCTTTGTACAGACCCAGGAAACCGTACTTCCTGTAAGACAAACAGTATAAGTTTGTTTCCACGATCGTCGACTGTATTTTTCTCGGTGTCTGTCACTGATGTCAGGTGGTGTAATTTGAGGATTCACTCACTTGATTCTGTCCATGAACAGGGAGACAACCTTTAGGATGCTTCCGCTCAAACCACCCTTACCATCATCCTTGTACTGACCAAACTAAAAAGACAACATGAGCATTAAAACTAGATTGAGTAAAATGAGACAGTCAAGTTCCTTTTTTAACCCCAGATCAACACATTTGTGATTCATTGAAAATGTCAACAAAGCGTTGATCTTGACTATAAAACTATTTACCCTCAGGATGGCCTGAACTGTCTGTAGAGGATATGTCGCTGTTGTAGCAACGGCCTTGGCAACTGCCCCAATGAGGAAGATCTCTGCTGATGAAATCTGAAGCGAGAGAGAAATATTTTTTATTTCCGTCATGCCCACGTTTCTTTTTGGCAAAATCCTCTCAGTGCTGTTATCAAGTATCAAACATTAACTCTAAAACAGCAGTCGTCCAACACTACTGCACTTTAAAAAATGTAAGGAGATCAGAATGAGGGTCAGGGTTCATGACACCTTGAAAAATAAAGATAACAAAACATGGGCAACATGCAAAAAACCCATTGACTATCTGCCAAATACTGGATGTCATTCATTACAAACTAATCCAAGGAAATATTTAAATACAAATTAGAACATAAAATATGTCTTGAAACTTTACTCATTAGGGAAAATAGAGAATAATTAGAATGAACACAAATTATTCTGAATTTAAAACTCTTCTGCTCACTCTTCTCCCTCTGTGGCCCATCTTCCTCTTCATGGCTTCATAGGACATGAACTGTACAGCAGGGTTGAGGATGAGGAGGAGTGAAGGCAGAGTTCCACTCCACAGAGATCCCACTCCTTCACTGGCTATGATCTGAGAGAAAGCATCTGAAAGAGAGAGAAAGACACACACACACACACACACACAGACACACACAGACACCGTTGACTTGACAGTCACAGATATACAGTAAACACTATGTAGTGCAAGTGAGTATTCTTCACATACCAAATATGCCCTTGTAGTGGGTCTGGTGAAGATCTTCATTTCTGAACTTCACCCCCTGCAGCTTCAGTCGAGTGTTGACCACCCACATGGGAGTGGTCAGGATCACATTCACCACTCCTGAGAACCAAAACAGCTTGTTTGTTAACTGTCACTGGACATAAATAACTCTTGCATCATTATTAGAACACGGTGTGAGTCTACAGGACAGGACTTGTATTTACCTGCTGCCATCCCCATTAGGAGGTCTTTGCCAGGTCTGGACCATCCTGGACCAGGCAACAGCCTCTTCAGTGAGTTGAAGGTGTAGAAGTAGACAAAGTTGGAGCAGCAGAGGCTGGAGATGACTGGAAACCAGCCTCTGTACAGGGACTCACTGGAAGCATTAGAATATATGATATATTATAATATATTATATTAAAATTAGATTAGGTTTATTCTGCATGGACACAAAGAGAAAGTGATTGATCAATGATAACAATGGTTTCATGTTGATTTACAGATGTGTCTGAATGTGTTTACAAACTCACAGGCCTTCTTCTTGTACGATCTCTGCCAAAATGGCTGGCGTGGACTTTGACTTTCTCTTCTCATCCACTAAAAAAAATGAAATTATTTCTGACATGAGTTAATGCATGAAAACAATCTGTGTGTTATCAACAGTAGAAAATAACTAGTGTGGCTTTTAGGGATTTTTGCACCATCATTTAAAAAAAAATAAGATATGACACAACCAGAGATCTGTTATTTGGTCACTACTTTCTATTCCTTCGATAGCCCCAACACCATATGGAAACGCACACCTTCAACCATTTAAACTATAGGTACAGTATACTGACCACCATGTTATGATGAAGCTCAACCCTTCACACAAATCGGTTCAGAGTAGTGGCTATCAGCTCACCTCTGTACCAGATTGATAAGACTCACCCTGCAGTCGGATTTTGGCCGTTTCCAAAGGAAAGAAGACGCTCATCGCTGTCACGCTGCCCTAAACACACGACCAAAAAAAAGAAACAAAGTGGCATCAATAAGTGTTATTTGTTTTTACAATGTACTATTACACACATACTTTAATTACTCAATTAACTAGTTAATTAAAAAAAGTAAGCTGCAGTATATTATCCTGATTAATCAATATGTAAATATTAATAAAATTAATAAATATGTAGTAAATAGTTTATTACCTGCTGTAAAGTTATAAAAGTAAATAAACTCTCATCAGTGCAAATGGAAGTGCAGTCTGATTGCTCAATGAAGCTATAATTCATTTTTCAGTGACTGTTTAGAGAAATTAAACATGTTTGATTTCATAACCTAACTGACCAAATACTATTTTTGCACCTTTCGCACATTTGTGTCATTACAGTTGCAGAATAGCAAATACATGCACGCCGTTCACATAAAGTAATAATGTAATAATATGGAAACAGAAACAGTAAACATGTGAAGCTTGGGAAAAAAATGTAACTTCCTATTTTTAACTAAAACAGACCCGACGAAATTGTTAAACAGTCAGCTCACCATTGCTCCTGCCACAGCGTGAACCAGTGTTTCGTAAGAAAGCAGGCCGTCAGCCAAAGCACCGTTCCCGGACATCTCTGCTCTGTCAGTCGGTCACAGCCTCAAACCAAAGATCTCAAAGGAAAAACACCGTATGGACAGCACACGCCGTTAGCACACCTGAAGTCAGTGTATACACCTCCAGTATGTGTATGAAACTTCACGAGCAACAACTGCTCTCATTCATTTAGTGGAGAGAAGAGAGAATGCAGGCACTTTTCCTGCCTCTGCTTCTGGTCTTCCATCTGTAGGGTGCCCCTACTGGTTTGGAGGAGGAAAAACAAAAAAGCCGCTGTCAAGTGAAACGATGGATAGAAAAAAGTCCTGTCAAAATGTGTTTTACAAAGTGTCGTTTAACAGGACAGTATGCCATGTGTGAGGATAATATATTTCAGAACCTCTGCCTGTCTTAAATAACAATTTAACTTCAATAGTTGAAAAATGTTCTTAAATGCTCTGTGTACTCTGGAAATTGAGTCAAATTCCCTGGTTGGTGAGTACAAATAAATGAAAGTTAATTCCTATCCCACGATCTATACAATTGTGTAACTACAGTCAAAGCAGTAAGCAACTACCTTTACTTTGAAATCTCAGCCATCTGAACTACTAAGAGGTTAGGGGCAGAAATTATTACTTTACAAAACATAAAATAATTTCTCAACTACTGACTGCACAGTAAAACGTGTTATGCTATTTGCTACACAACAAATCTACAGTAGTAAAAGTAAAACATACATATATTTTTATACTAAACACATGTGTGAATGTGCTCCTTTCTTATAGTCATTGCCTGACTGCAGCTGCCAACAATGAATTGGACTTTGCCTTAGTTTTATGGCTTCGAGCTGTTAAACTGCTGACGCCCAGTGACCGTTTTGTTTGCTCAGGTCTGCTGTAGTGACTCTGAGCCCTTCTTTTCAGGAGTGGACGTCCCTGGACACACTTGGCACTTCAAGTCAGAGATGTCTAGGTATCACAAAGCAGCCACTGATGGCTACCTGGAGCTGCTAAAGGAGGCCACCAGGAGGGACCTCAACATTGCTGATGAAGATGGGATGACTCCCACCATACTGGCTGCTTTTCATGGACACGTGGATGCGCTCCAGCTCATATGCAGCAGAGGGTAAGCATTATATTGTCAAACCTGTGTCTAGGTTTGACAATATAAGTCTAAACAAGAATTGTGTTTAATAGTTTTCACAAAAGACTGACACTTTTTGCTCTTGTATTATAACGACAACAATCTTTTTTCGCTCTAATGAACAGAAACTACATTCCTTGTTTCAACTGGTGTTGCGCCAGTCGAGCCAAATGTTAACTCAACCATGTCATGAAATAAAAGAGCTTTTAATCCAAGTTCACACCACATTATTACATCCTGATAAAATACTAAAACATACAGTTATAATAGACAATCATATATGTAGAAAATAGTCACTGAGCAATATTTATGTTAGTGTTTTGGTCCGCTGTTAACTTGACCTATGAATTTACTGTAAGGTTTTTTCACTGGTACAGCGATCACAGCTTTTATGGCTATGACAATGACGCATCTAGGAGGACTTTCAAACTTAATAGTTTACTATTTATCGCAACGCCCTTTTAGTATAGTTCCATATTTAATCGTGATAAACGATATATTCGTTACAGTAATGTCCTTCAAAGATTCACAGGAAGTGGTGGCAGCTTGTTTTAGCATAAAAGTTGAAAAGCCCAAACTGTGCCCCCGATGCTGTCTGTCTGTCTGGAGCTAAAATAAATAGCCATTATTCATTGGAAACGCTGGTACAATGTTATTGTAATACTATATATAATATGAAAGTATAGCATCTAAGTAGTCTATTTCTTATTTTTCATTATTTAAAAGAATTGATGTTTTTCATTGGCTATTAAAAATGAATATGTTTTTATTTGAAACAACATTTGATACATTTAGAACCAAAAACAGTGATTTTGTTTTTGTGTGTGTGTCTAACAGAGGAGACCCTGACAAGTGTGATATCTGGGGAAACACGCCATTGCACCATGCTGCAGCTAATGGCCACATGCACATCTTGAGCTTCCTGGTCAATTTTGGTGCCAACATTTTTGCCCTGGACAATGATTTTCACACTGCAATGGACGTCGCTGCCTCTCGTGATCGTATGGACTGTGTACGCTTCCTAGACTCTGCTGTGTCAGAGCAAACAAACAAAAATCCAAAGAAAGTTGCCATTCTAAAGAAGGAGGCCGAAAAGGAGGCAGAGAAACATATTAAACTCTGTGAGAAGGTAAATAAGAAACACCAGAGCAAGATGGAAAAGAGGCAGTATGGAGCAGGCCACACTGGGTCCATGTCTGAGGCCAGCATGGCTTCATCATTTTCAAACGGCGGTACCATCTCAAATGTTAATGAAAATGTCACAGAACTTCTTAAGGTAAAATCTGGCTCTGTGAGATCGGGGGTCTTCGGTACACTCCAGAAAAAGTTTGGGAAGAAAGATAAAGGCACACTGCAGAGGTCAGGAGGGGATGGAAATGTTATTTTCCTCAAGCAAGAGAACAAAGCCAATGAGAAGCCAGAGTTTGTTGAAGTTTTTAATGAGCAGGATGAGAACACTTATGAAGAACAAACAGAAGAGTTCGACAATGATGGAGAAGAATTGGGTGGAGTCAAACAATCCATCTTCAACCGGCCTGGTCTTGGAGGTCTGATTTTCATGAAGAAGATGGGAATGGACTCAGATGATGTCACCACAGGAAACAATGAAAATCTTGGCTTTCTTATTCAGAACCAGTCTTTAGAAGCGGAGGAAGATGCTAATGATTACGATGACACAAATGATGCTGGTGTGCCATGGAATCAGGAAGATCTTGGTTTAGATGATGATGAAGAGGAAGAATCCTCACCTTTAGATGTTTTCTTGTCTGCCATTTCCCTGTCTGAGTTTGGCCTTGCATTTAATAAAGAGCACCTTGACCTGGAGGCTTTGATGCTTTGCTCTGATGACGATCTGAAAAGCATTCGCATTCAGCTTGGCCCCAGGAAGAAGATTCTGGAAGCTGTTCTTCATAGAAAGAACACTCTTAAATGTCCTGGGACAATAAAGGACAGCTGCCTCTGATCCAGTGAAACATAAATATTCATTGTCAGTTAATCTTTGTACATTAATCTTCTTTAATGTTGTGTGAAGAGAGAAATTCCATTCGTTTTGAATATACCAGATTACTAGCCAAGTGTTTTGAAAAATTAAACATTTATTTATCACTGACTGTTCACTGCTTTGTTTGTATTATCCATTTAATCTAATCTGCACCATGGTCGAACATCAGACTGATGTTTTTGAGGTTTGTAGTTTGTTTGTTAAAAGTATTACAGTTGAAACTATATCTTTATTGAAAAAAATCTGTATTTTAATTAGTGATACAAATACATATTCTTGAACACAAATATTGTTTCTGCGCATTACTAAATTGATATATATTTTAGTTTTGGATGATTATTTAGTACTTTTGTAAAGTTGAATAAATAATGATAATTAAATGTCTCCAGTCCCAACGTTTTTAAGTCAAAATACATTGTGTGCGTGTCTGCTGGCATTCATTTCATACATTTGCTTGTCAATGAAAGAATTATAGGCTGTGTATAAATATTACAGTGATTTATGTGATACATGTGGTACGATATGTATTTGTTTACTTATTTTGGGATTGTAGTTGAATAGATTTTCGACAAAACCGGAAGTGTATGCGGTGAAATATTTCATCTGAGCACTGGTGGTGGGCGGGTTTTCCGGTGTTTTCCTGCTCTTATAGTCGTGTCTTCCTGGTGTAGAAGTCACGATTATGTCAAACAGGTAAAGTATGTTTGTGTTGACAGAAGCCGCAGAGAGTTTAACACCACTGCATGGAGGACCGCATGTTTCATGTCAACTATTTAGACTGAACCGAGAAAAAGGTTTTTTTGCCGCCGTTACTGTTCATCTTCGCTAAGCCTCATTAGTGAGCTAATAGAAAATCGCATATTATCTCTTTGCCCCATTGCCTCTTCTGCTATTTTAACAGTTTTCCTTCTTAATTTTGGGTCGGGGAGGGGTTGTTCACCAGAATAATAATTACGACCACTCGTCCAGATCGCAGTGATGTTTGAAATACCGGCGGCAAAAGTGTTCTGAATCTCTGTGCTTTCACTCGCAGGTTGATACCGAGAGAGATACATGGCTGAAATAATTGCCATTAACGTCAGTTTGCCATCTCTCTTCGCGATGAACGCCACTTTCCCGGTGCCAGCGGACACCGGCGGTGTTGCTCCTGCAGCCTCCTTTTCTGCAGCCTCCCTCGGCAGCGAGGACTACCTGTTTGTGGAGAGCAGACACCCCAGCACTGTCCTGCAGGGCCTCAACAGCCTGCGGCTCAACAACGCCTTCTGTGACGTGACGTTGTGTTGCGGAGGACAGGAGTTTCCCTGTCATCGCATCGTGCTGGCCTCCTTCAGCTCCTACTTCCAGGTGAAATGAACACAGGACTATGACTCAAGTGTCAATGTAGCAAAGTGTCAAAGTCTAGATGTGGGATCATGTTAGATGAGCCAAAAGCCAGGTTGTCCCGATAGTTTGCTTTTATTACATTTAAGAGTAGGAATATTTTAAAAATGAAGTACTGCACTAATATAAAAAATGAAACAAAATATGAAACTTTTGTAAACTATGAAACTGGAAAGCAGGACAAACAAAATTATCAAACACAGTATTGTCAAATAAGTGGCATCATAAATGTGAATATGAGGCATTCAAGTCTTTTTTTTTATTGAGTCCAAATCAAAATTTGAACAATTGTGCAGCCTTTGTTGTAAGATAAAAAGTGAAACAGCTGTGAACGTTGTGTCCCCACAGGCCATGTTTTCCACTGATTTGATCGAGTCCAAACAGGAGCGAGTTGCCATCAATGGAGTTGAACCTCAGATGATTGGCATGCTGGTGAGCTATGCCTACACATCCGAGGTTTACATCTCCAAAGCTAATGTTCAGGTAAAGCTACCAAACAACCCCCCTGTCCCGCTCACCCCATCATTCCCACTTGTTTTTCCTTCCCTCTTCTTCCAGTCCTGAACACAGTCTCTTTGTTGCAGGCTCTCCTGGCAGCGGCCAACTTGCTGGACGTGATGGCTGTCAGAGAGGCCTGCTGTCGCTTCATGGAGGGGCAGATGGATGAGATGAACTGTGTGGGGATTCACTGCTTCGCTGAGGCCCACTCTTGTAAGGTGCTGGAGAAACGCAGCATGGACTACATCCTGGAGCACTTCAGCAGTGTTTATCAGCAGGTGAGAGGAACACGCAGACATGTATTAGCAGATCTGCAACATCTTGTCACACACAATTAATTAATTAAGCTGCTTCTTCATCTTTTCGTTCCACCCCAGGAGGAGTTTCTGTCTCTGTGTGTGGACAAACTGACTGAAATCATCGGCAGCGACCATCTCAACGTGCCTGAAGAGGAGATGGTCTTTGAGGCCGCTGTGCTGTGGTTGAATAAATGCCCTTCTCGAAAGCAGAGCTTTGAAAAGGTCAGATTGTTTTTTGTTTATTTAGATGTTTTTATTATTATTAATAATAATAATTATAATTTATAAATTATATTTATTATTTGTTACATGGACACTGCTGTCATTATTTGTATTTGTTATTAAATAATTAATAAAATCACTCTACAACTGTACCGTTTGCATTTTTTTTCTCCCCTCTGTTGTCTCCCACATTTCCTGTTTTCTTTCTTTGCCAGGGGTGATGGCTACCAAAGCTACACATAAATTTGACTTGACCTGACAATGGAGGAACTGGGTTACTGATGTAAAGAGGAGCTAACAGAAAGAAGCTAACTCCTTTCCGCTCTTTCCCATAGGTCCTTGAGCACATCCGCCTGCCTCTAATCAGCCCTTACTACCTCCACGATGTGATCGAGTCTCTAGACGTGGTGAAGGAGAACCAAGCCTGTCAGAGGCTCATCTCTGAGGCCAAGGACTACCTGCTGCTGAAGGACCGTAGAGGAGAACTGTTCTGTCCCAGAGCCAGACCTCGCAGGTCCACAGGTAAAGGTTTCACACACGTGTTTTTTTCCCCATGCTTCATTATTGGCCAGCCTCACACCTGATGTTAACATGAGGGAGGAAACAGAGGAAGAAGATTATGGTGTACTTTTTAGCATGAGGTATGAGGCAGTTCTCTTCATGTTCCTTCGATGTGTTCTGTAAAATTACTTCTTTTTTTTAAATATTAAAAATAGTGTGTTTTTAATTCCACAATTATTATTTTTTACTTTGACATTGTAGTATGAATGGGAGTTATGAAAGCTTGTGAAACCACGATCTCTGTACAAGGCTCTATGGTTAAGAATCACTGCTATTGGAATCATGACTTGGGTAAACCATTTCTCTTCTCTTTCATGTTGCTATGGCAACAGGAACAGCTGAAGTGATTGTGACAGTCGGGGGGGAGGATGACAAGGTGGTGTTGCGCAGTGTGGAGAGCTTTGATCCTGTGACAAATCACTGGAAGAATCTGGCGTGTCTGCCCTTCGCTGTCAGCAAACATGGGCTGGTCGTGTCAGGTGAGGAGGCTACACGGCTGTGTTTCAAACTGTTCCTCTTCTCTGATTGGATATTTGTCTCCGATGTAGTGTGAATTCTGTTGTTAATGTCCATCCACCCCACCCTCTTTTCCTCATGCCTCCATAGACTCTACTCTGTATCTGGCTGGAGGGGAGTTTCCCGATGGCTCAGCCAGCAGGGAGATGTGGCGGTATGACCCCTGCTTCGACTCCTGGATGGAGATGGCACCGATGAATGTGGCTCGTTCTGAGTTAGGTTAGTGTCTCTCACCTGCTGGTCCAAAGCCTAATAATACTAAACTTTAAGCTTACAGATATTTACTGACAACTTATACACATACAAGTCCAAATACTAGTACAGATAAAAAAAAATATTTTTTTTACCTTTATTTACATAGGGAGTATCAGAGAGTTCATTCTCTCTCTCTCTCTCTCTCTCTGTTTAGGCCTTGTGATGCTGGATGGCTTTGTGTATGCAGTTGGAGGCTGGGAGGGTCGATCTCGCCTGGACTCGGTGGAGTGCTATAACCCTCACACCAATTCCTGGCAGTTTACAGAATCGGTGAAAATGGCGGTCACCAGTCCTGCTGTGGTGGCACTGGATGGACAGCTATATGTAACTGGTATGAAATGTGTTCTATTCTATCAGGAAGTACTGTTGGAATTGTTTTAAATACACCATTGCCTTCTTCTTTGTCCTGGTAGGTGGCGCAGTTCTAGAGGACGGCGATGGCACAGACTTAGCCCAGGTTTACAGCCCTAAAACCACAGTGTGGACAGATATAACCCCGATGCAGATTGCACGCTCTGGGTCAGCAGCCTGTACGCTGAAAGGAAAAATATATGTTATAGGTATGATCTTCCTGCAAATTGTTTTTTCAGTCTTTAACATTTTACAGATTCAGTTCCCAGGACTCTACAAAGATGTGATTTTTTTTTTTTGGTTGTTGTTCATTCTGAAATCCCTCCTAACAGGTGGATGGCACGCTTCAACAGAGAACACAGATAAGGTGGAGTGTTACAATCCCAATACCAACCAGTGGACCATGTGCGCCCCTATGAAAGAACGACGGTATCGGCCTGGCGCTGCCGTCGTGGACGGAAAAATATATGTTCTTGGAGGAGAAGAAGGCTGGGACAGGTGAGTCCTTCAGAAGTGTAATAAGAATAATGTGAATTATAATTCACGAATAATCCACAATTATTCATAATAATCACAAATATTTAGTAATAATAATCCACAATTATTTATAATAATCACAAATATTTAGTAATAATCATGGGTAATCCTGATTATTGAGGAGTTACCCTGCCATTAATTCAATTAATAATGTTAATAGTTGACAGTTTGTTTGTTTTTTCCCTTTTTTTTAATCAGTCTGCTTGGCAGAGTCGTAATAGAATATATATTTAAAGCTGATCACTTAACACACAGATATCACGACACCATTGAGAGGTACTGTGATGAGACGGACACGTGGGAGATTGTTGGGGAGATGCCCACCAGTCGTAGCTGGCTCAGCTGTGTGTCACTGCAGCTTAGGAAGGACATCTTCATGAGCTGTCCAGGAACGCCAAATGACAATTGAGGGGAGACGCCATGAAGGACCTTTCCTGGTTATTAATTGCACCCTCTTCAGAGATCGTGCACAACAGAGCTCTGAGCTGCCAAGTCAGAAGACTGGGAAGTTGTTCTCAGATATAGCACAGAGCTGTTGGAGCTGTTACTGGTGGCCTAGCAGTGTCTTTGAATTAGTGCAGACTTGTTAAAGGAGTCTCACTCACTTAATTTCCTCTGTTGGTGCAGAGAAAAAAGGAAAAAGTGATGTTTACACACATGATTTCATGTTACTACGTTAAACCACTTGGTCTGTAATCTGAATTCATTTCCTGTTTGATGTGAACATGGTCAAGATGTGGTTATGTCTGAGCAGCGCTAATCTGTGAAGGTGTATCTGGCCAACATAGTGTATTTTTGTATCATTGTTGTTTGATGTATTTATTGGGGTGTTATAAGCTGTGAGAATTTTTTTTTTTTTCAAAAAAACACAAGTATATCATTATTTCTTTATTTCAAAAGCTGCTGTGTGGGCCAAAGAACTGAAAAGACATTTAAAAAATTACCAGTGAAAAATCTATTTGTGTCATGTTTTTGTAATTCAGAGTCAAGAGTTTTAAATGACTGTCTTTATTACGTGTAACTTGTTGAGTATATTTTTGTAATGTAGTGTGCCTCACGCATTCAATTGGATTTAAATTGACTTAGATTCTAATAAAGATATTATTAAATTGGTTTTTGTGTGTCTGTGCATGTGTGAGAATGTAGAACAAGACTACAGAAAGTAGCTCTGTGAATGTGTAGAATTTTACTGCAGATATCCCTTGGTATAAATTAATTCTTTACCCCACTAAAAAGTGTACATTAACTGAAACTTTAAATTCAAATATTTAATGGCGACTTCGTCTGTGGTGAAGATTATGGTAAATAGAACAAATTGATGTTTTGAAAGAGTTGAATGAACAACAGTGTACTCTTGATTAGTTGTTTCTTGATATTTGCTTAAATGTTTTTTATATAATTTTGAATAAATTGAAATTAATATATATTTCTTCATTCGGAAAAAGTAAATAGTAAAAAAGTAATCTAATAAGTAAGTTTTTACTATAAATAATAGTAAAAGTAATCTTTACGGACTATTCTCGTCGTTTGTTGTGCGCAAAGGGTTGTGGGTAGTCCCAGTCGTAACTGTCGTCATCAACAGCAGTTGAAGCAGAAGGAAAGAGGGTTGACAGGCATGAGAGGATTTCGCTCTCTGAACGCAGTTCCTGTGAGTCCTGGGTTTTCTCGCTTTCCAGCGACACGGACATGAGTTTACATTTTATTAGTTTTAGACATTTATTTATATTTCGGCCAGTTCGCAGTTTTACAGTTAAGTCACTGTAACACGGCAACAAAACAGAAACTGAAGTGTGAGTGTTTTCCATGTAAACACACCATTGAACAATCGTTTATTATGGGTCGACCAGTCTCATATTGAACCTCCCCTTTTAGCCAGAATGTGTATATTACATTAACCCCCTCAGTTTGATTAATAAAACCGTGGTATTTGTCTGATACTTTATTGCGATATTGCAATACATGTCAAGTAGGCGTGACTTGTGTTGGCACGGGTCATTTCAGGACGTGTTATTTTTGGACTGAGAGGCACTACATACTGTGTATGTGTGATAATTAAAAGACAACCGCGTTTAATGTTCTACCACAAAAGCTGTGTGGTAAGATGTGTTTTGGAAAATTGGAAAAATGTCTTACTACAGAAACGGTGCTATGCGGCAGCCAGGAGTGTCGAAGCCCTGAAATTCTCCACAACAGCCTCTCCAGCTCCTCAAGATGTCCAAGTGAGTGTATAAAAAACAGTGTAATGTAAAAAAAAAAAGACCCTCCAAATGTCACGTTAATGGAATGACAATAATTCTCCAACAACTGTTTCTTTTGGTGTGCCAGGTGTCCAAACTCACAAATGGACTGGTGATAGCATCTCTGGAGAACCACTCACCGCTGTGCAATGTGGGTCTGTTTGTGAAAGCAGGAAGCCGCTATGAGACAGCAGAGAACCTTGGTGTCTCACATGTTTTGCGTTTGGCAGCCAACCTGGTAACTTTTATGAAAAGTTATTTCTGGAACGCCCTTCAACATTTACATTCTATAGCCAAGAGAAGTTTTACTTCAATATGTAGAGTTTATTTTCTTAGACAAATAAAAATGCATCTGGCTTGAAGATATGCCGCAGTCTGGAAGCACTGGGCGGCAGCCTGAGGTCAGTGAGAGAACCTGGACATTAACAGTCCCTGTAGCAATAAATAAAACAGACACAATTTTAACCACACATTTACTAACTGTGTTTGCAGTGTGACGTCTTCACGTGAGACCATGGTCTACACTGCCACCTGTCTGAGAGATCACCTGTACCTATTTGTCCCTTCTCAGCTAAATTTCTTGTTCTCTTGACAAAATTACATTTCAAAGTTTGTCTGATTCCAGATGACTTTCTCACCACGCTTGTATTTTTGTGTGCAGAGAATTATTCTTGGAGACTTTGGTCAATGTGACTACAGCCCAGGAGTTTCGCCCGTGGGAGGTGAGCGAACTCACGTCCAGGGTGAAGATCGACAGGGCTA
>NC_024323.1:7984983-7988383 GCF_000523025.1 Cynoglossus semilaevis | reverse complement strand
TGCATATAAAAATGGACTTTCCAACTCTCTGTACTGCCCTGACTACATGGACGACCGAATCTCCCCAGAGCAGGTAGCAGCAAAGAAAAGATAATTGTGCAGAAACACTCTAAGGCTCTGTTGTTCTAAGGAAATTCTTAGATGTTACGTTCAAGAATTTTTTTTTAGCCTCTACACCACTTCTCTCTTTCCTCCCTGCATAGCTTCAGTCATTTGTAAAAGAGAATTTCAGCACTGGCAGAATGGCTGTGGTTGGATTAGGTGAGTGTCTAGAAACAACCAAGATGGTTGTCTTTTTTAGGCGAGCCCTGTGATAGCCCATGCATGCGTGTTGACTCTTAGCCAAACTGTGTCTTTGGTCTCAGACACTGAGGTGAGTCACTGAGAGTCGTTGTCAGTACAAGCTTTTGCTTGACTGTGAGTGATGTGTATCTTAGGAATGTGAGGCATTTTTCACTTCCACGTCCTGTGTCTGTTATACAGTCATTCCCTCTCAAAACATTTTAGGTGTGAAGCACTCTGTCTTGAGGCAGGTGGGTGAAGAACTCCTCAGTGATCGCAGAGGACCCGGAGTGGCAACAGATAAATCTGTGTACCGTGGAGGTAAAGACTCAAGTCTGAATAAACAAAGACCTAAGATATAAGTTCAACCTCTGCATGACTGTCAATGGGATTGTGCGTTTTCCTGTGCAGGTGAGCTGCGAGTACAGAACAGTGACAGTCTGGTCCATGCAGTCATTGCAAGCGAGGGAGGTGTCATGGGTAGTGCAGAGGCGAATGCCTTCTCTGTGCTGCAAAGGATCCTGGGAACTGGTCCACACGTAAAAAGAGGCTCAAACATCACTAGCAAACTTAGTCTTGGTATTGGCAAGGCTACAGCACAACCCTTCAGCGTAAGATATATTTTTGTTTTTACTTAATGTTTCCTGTTTTATTTATTGGATTAGTTGTGAATGATGATAAGAGCTTATGATGCTCATTCATGGACTCTGATGTCTTACAGGCTGCAGCCTTTAATACCTCCTACTCTGACTCTGGCCTGTTTGGTGTCTACACAATTGCACAAGCTGATTTGGCAGGAGAGGTGACAATAAAAGCCACATCTACCAAAGACAAACATTACTGCATGTAGAAACAACAGTGCTGAATAGAGTCACTGGAAGAACTGTTTTCTTCCTTTACACAGGTGATCCATGCTGCCATTGCCCAAGTGAGGGGCGTGGCTGAGGGGAATGTGACAGAGGCGGACATGACCAGAGCAAAGTTAGTACACTGGAAAACAACTTGTTACTAAGTTACATTAATGATACAATTTCCTACCTTTCATTTTGGACAGAAACCAGGTCACAGCAGAGTACCTGATGTCAGTGGAGAGCTCAGACGTCCTGATGGAGGAGATTGGTGCCCAGACACTGACCACAGCAGCCTACCAGCTCCCACACACTGTTCTCCAGACCACTGATACTGTCACACAGGAGGATGTGGTCAAGGTTTGTGGTTTCGGCTTCAGAGCGCTATCTGCACTGCCTATGTGTGCCATTACTTCTTTAGTTTTTAAAACGAAGAGTTAGTCAAATATTTTTTCTGTTTTTGAATTTTAATGACTAGGTTTGCATTAGGACAGTGTAATAATGAGCTGGAATATAAACACAATTAAACATGCAGTAGAGATTTTTATAATGTCTGTGGTTATAAAAATAAGTTTGCTATGAAGTAAAAAAGTTAAAGACAAAATATAATAACTGTTGTCTCTTTCCAGGCTGCGAAAAAGTTTGTGGATGGAAAGAAAACCATGGCAGCAAGTGGACAACTTGTTAACACACCCTTTGTGGACGAATTTTGAAATTAAAATGTAAAATCTGTTCATTTTAATTTAGGTGTGAGGTGACTGGCTGCTTGCCTGAAATATAAAATGAATAGACCTTAACCACCAGCAACAAACATTGGATTGAACCATCATCCAGGCTATTGTAGCTGTTCTGCTACACAGTGTTGTCAGCTAAACTTGTTCTACACTTTATAGTACATACTGTTTTGTTATTTTCTTCTCAACCAGTAGAGGGAGACAAAACCGCCAAACAACATGGTCCTATGGTAAAACTATTTGTATCAATTTGTATCAATTTACTGTAGGTTAATTCATTTAATACCACCTTGCTTCACTTGAAATTTTTGTTCAAGAATTCCAAAGTGTTTTGTGCCAACTGTCAAATTCGTTTTATTAAAGGATAAAAAAAATCAGGGGCATAAAAACCTAGGACTATATGTTTTGTCACCTAAACTGACTGTAGTTTACAATTGAATGTAACCCATTAAATATATTTATCATGAGGTTCACAATTGATCTGTGTTTAATGAGGACCTAAAAGTGTCACAGAGTAAAATAGAGTGGCAGGTCCAACAAAGCATTTTATCGTTTCTTTTTGGAACCAGACAGAAAATAATAGAGGCATTACAATGGTCTGTGATTATGTTATAATCATCAATGCACAGATCATTGCCCTTTGAAATGTGCTGCATTTTTGCTGGATGTCTTATGACTTAGTATTACATCTGCATGGGTTATAATCAGTAATATGCAGAAATAATATAGTCCTCTCTGTTTTTTTGTAAATCAAGAGGTACTAATGGCATGTGTGTTTTGTGATGGTGTAATTGGGCAATATATAATTATATATACTGTATGTATAATATATGTAAATAACGAGCATCTATCCTTTTTTCTTTGACTTGTTTCACCTTCTCCCGCTGCTCTGCTGTGCTCTTTCCATCCTGGACAGTGAAATCAAATAGGGGCCTGAATCATCACTGCTGTACTTTGTGACTTCAGTCTGAGACATTTAATCCTGTCCCATTACAGCTTTTTCTTTCAGGCTGCTCCAAAATCAATTTCACGACTCACAAAACAAAGATGGAAACAAAGAGATAAACATTACATCATTTAAAACATAGATAATCATAACCAAAGAGAACAGTCAGTGCCATGTATGACCTGTAAAAACAGACACAGCGTCATTAAAAACGGAAATAAACGCTTTTAGCATGTCTGTGTTCCATTTGTATGTTTTCTAAGTTAGTGATTATAATTGTGGATATCTGAATCATCGTTCACACACCATATTTTTTGTGCTTGTTTAACTTTTTTTTAATTAGTTTGTTTTTGCTGTTTAAGTGGACCACTTTGTAATCTAACTAATGCCTGCAGCTCTGTTGTTGTGGTGTATTAAGGCAGAAAATCTCACATAATGTGATGTTGTTCTGGTAAAGGCCTAGTGTTGTTGTACTTGGATGCTACATTATTTAACTGGAATGCCATTAACTTGGTTTATAAATAGAATCAAACGATAGATGGGGTACTTACAGCCAGCAGCCTTCTCCGGCTTTGAACTCTCAGGCTGAA
>NC_024323.1:7952265-7984950 GCF_000523025.1 Cynoglossus semilaevis | reverse complement strand
ATTTACAAATGGGCCACAGATTAGTTTCATAACAAGATGACCACTGATCAATCCACGGTGGTGATGATGGTCTTTCTTTTGTTCTCTGTGTGTACAAGGCATTTTTCTTAGTACTGTAGATCAGGTCATTTTAACGACAAGGTATAGGCGTGTGTCGTTTGTGTTCATATGTGGCCCAGTGATGACCTTATCTTCACCCACTGACTGCAGGCATTTACCCCATCAACGTACAGGACCCCAACAAGGGATTTAAGTGGTAGAAGATGGATAGATGAACATCTTGACTTTAAAAAGTGCAAATCTTCAAGACATTGTCATCTGACCTGGGGGCCTTCTGAAAACCAATTTTCCAGCTGATATTAAATAAACAGCACTAATTCTTTTATAAATGACTATGTGCTCATAAATCCATGACTTATTTCTTGTATTTCTATTCCTATGTCTTCCAATGGAAGTCGAATGTGAAATGTTTTATATCAGCTCTTTAACATTTGGGGTTTATTTGTTTTTTATGCCAAATATCGCGAGGAATCAACCATTCTCTCCCACCAAAACGTGACTTGTGTGTGGGTGCGTGACGCTGCGTGGGGGTGTTCGCCTGATGTCATTTGGCAGAAAAGGAGGCTGAGCTAACGGTGGGCATAAGGCTGAAAAGCACAACAATAACGCCGTTGCTTCACAATTTTTACTGAGACTCAACCTATCCTTTTTGGAATTAAAAACCCGCAGTCTGACTCCCTGCTGCACATCGGACAGAAGAAGGAGGTGTTGAGGGAGGAGGAGGAGGAGGAGAAGCTAACGGACTGGAAGTACCAGATGCTATTCCAGCGGCGGAGGACGGATAAACTAGGGACGGTGATGGGTTCTCGTTTTCCTCACGGGTAATTGTGGAAACATTTGTTGGAAAATAGAGAAGCCCTGAATCTTAAAAGCGAGCGGGCGTTGTATTCTTCTTCTTCTGTGCCTCCGCTCCGGTGACATTTTCTCTGAAATGGTAACGCAGCCTCGGTGTTGGCCGTCGAGCAGCTTCTGGGCCGCAGCTCGGCTGACCGAGCCCGAATCTGGGAAGTAGCTAGTTAGCTAGCTGTCCGCTAGCCGCAGCTGTGCCTGATGCTGCTGTCGCTGGTGCGGCTGTTGCTGCTGCTACACGGAACCGACAGACAGCACGGTGTCGAGGCTTGGCGCTGAGAGAGCCTTTGTTTCACATTCCTGGACTACAATGGGCGTCTGAGATGTGATGCTTTTGTGTTTCGTGTTTGAGCCTTTCGTAGCTGGAGGCTCTCGCCTGCTCGACGCTAAGGGGCTAACGTCGCTGCAAAATGCACAGCGGAACCACAACAGCAGGCTCCTGCGTAAGGGGGCGAGGTTGGACAGATAACAGCCCAGCTTGTGGCTCCCAACTCCCGGGATCACGCTTGGACAACGGCCGACCTCCACCGCTCTCATCGATCACCGCGTTATCACCCGGCGACATGGATAAACTAACGATCATTTCAGGCTGCCTGTTTCTGGCAGCAGATATTTTTGCAATAGCCAGTATTGCAAACCCAGACTGGATCAACACTGGTGAATCAGCAGGTAAACGAAGCAGCCTGTACTTGACCTCTTTAGCTACTGTTGACTTCTGTCTTGTTTCTTGCATCTGTCTCAGAATC
This sequence comes from Cynoglossus semilaevis, assembly GCF_000523025.1. Lineage (NCBI taxonomy): Eukaryota > Metazoa > Chordata > Actinopteri > Pleuronectiformes > Cynoglossidae > Cynoglossus > Cynoglossus semilaevis. The sequence continues at coordinate 7,983,295 of NC_024323.1, read as the reverse complement.
ACTTTTCCTCTGCCTCCCAGAACAAAGCCATATCCTGATGTTTGTGTATGATTTCATCGGTAAGAATGTCCTTTGTCCTCCAGGGACAATGCATGTGTTGTTTTCCGATGATATCCAAACACCTCACTGTTGGTCTCTTCTGTGATGGGTGAGTGTTTTGACAAAGTGTTCTCACAGTAGCAACAGTGACAAATGCACATCAAAGGAATGTCTTTATGGACAGTGAAGACGCCTGCACATCATTTAGAGGGGTGTTGCAATAAAAGGGAAAAAATGAAATCGTTAGATTAGAAGGTTGACTCTTAATAACATGTTTGAATCTTTAAGTCAAAGGATCAAACAACAAATCAACAGATTGAGAAAAAAAACATTTATTTGTTGACATCTTTAATCAAATGCCAGTCACCCAATATTAGTGTACAACTTAACTGATAACTAATAACATATAATAAATTAAAAAGCTACATGATCAGGGTCAGGGTGAACTCATGAACTAGACAATGTATATGGTTTTAATAAACCAGCTTTTTAGATGGGAGCTTTTGTTTACTCTGATTTTCTTGTTTTGTGTTTAAAAAAACCCAGCATGTCTTGTGGTGAAAATCATATTATTCATGTTAAATATTCCCTCAATACTAACTAACAAGGGCAGGTCAAGGGGCAGGACTCTAGCTAATTGTTTTTCTGTGTTATGGCAGTAACTTGACATTGTTGACCTCCGTACAGTCAGTCTAATGTGAAACAACTGGAAGCGCCAGTGGGTGTGAATGTGTATATTTTGGGCAGCCTCGTCTGCTTTTTTTTACTGGAGCAAACCGCAGTGTTTGTCTGAAAACACTTAAAATAAGAAATTTGTTTTTGTGGTGTTAAGGTCAAAAAAAGGTCAAGCAATTTAAGGAATTTCTAATGTGCACTGGTAAGGCCCTATACACCTGAAATGTTATATCAGGATAATCCATTTTGACCTCTGTGTGACCAGTCCGCCCTGACATCACTTCAAGAACCAGTGTTTAAAGGCATTTATTTCTTAAGCAGTGTTTCTCTTGTCCGACTGGAACAAATAATGATATTTCTTCTGGTTGATGCGTCCTGACAACACATTGGGTGCATTGATTGACAGCTGCTTCTCTTTGTTCTCTCTGCTGGATGACAGCTTAGTAACTGGGTCACAGAGTTCACCGTCCACCAACACACACCCCAGACCGTCTCAGCTCCACACAATAAGCGGTCTTCACAGACGTAAACATTAGGATGCACATCAAATTCCTGCATTATGAACAGGGCACGTTTGCATGAATTTACAGCTTTAAATCCCAGACAACCGGCCTCTCTTCGTGACAAATGAAAGGCCCTCCAGCTGCTGATGAAGTGCTGCAGGCTTCGATCCGAGCTCCCAGTTGTGTACCTGCAGAGTAGAACATTGAACCATTGCTATCTTTAAACAGAACCATTGTGAGTGTGTGGGAGGTGTACAGTGACCAGTTTCCTGTTCTTACTTTCCCATCACTTTACTTTGGTGACAGAGAAAGGATTTTTTCTCGAAAGACATGTTGTCAATGTGTCTAACCTAATGACGGGTTGGGACCCTATGTTAAATTACCAAATTACCACCAATATGTAGGTAAATTTGGACTAATTTAATCAAAAAAGGAACTTCTCCCTTGAAGTGTAGCGCTGATCTCCTGTGCCATGTCATTATTGTAGCTCATATGCATTAATCAGAATAACCTCTGCAACTGAAGAATCTTCTTGGATGAGAGGTGAAACATCTTTGAAAAACCTACCAGTCAGGTTGCCCTTGATGTAACTACGTTGGATAAGATGAGCTGGATGACTGATAACCTACAGTTAACACCAATACTGTCTTCCAGACACATTTTTTTTCCTGTGTCAAATATTTGAGCCTTTTCTACTGCGAATGAAGGCGATGGTCCCATTAAAGCTGAGAACCAACAGTTAGTCGTTAGTTCCCTCATTACAGGATATTCACTTAAGCTATTTACCTCCAGGTATTTGTTGAGGAAACAGTGGAACGAAACCCTGGGCTGATACAAGTTTTCAGTTGACTGACGGTACACATGGCAACAACAGGAGCAACAGTGTAATTGGCTGTTAACGCCTCTCTGAAAAAACAAAGGACAGAACAATGACAACAGAAGAAATGGGCGTCACTTTAACTCTGGGCAGCAAGAAATCATCTCCAGGACACGTCATCAGAATACTGTCCTGTAATGACTCTGAATTAATATTTTATCAGCTACATTGTAGAAATGGAAAATTAAAGAATTTTTATTATTTTTATTACCAGTAGGTTTACATACGAGAGAAGCAGTGGATTGAAAACTTTAAGAAATAAAGCACCCAATAAGTTGGACTCTTCCCAACACTAGACTAAAGACAACCTAAAAGCACAGACTCTGATAGCTGCAGTATTTATTTTATTTCAATTATTTTGAGTAAAAACATTTAGCCGGCTTAATAACATTTTCTTAAATAATTGCTGCTATGGCTACTGTTAGAGAACAAATGGAGAATATTGAGTTTTTATTTTTGGTCTCATGCAGGAGGACAAAATGTATCAGTGACACAGAGCCAGTGAGGCCAGGCCCAGACTATATTATCCAGTGTCACAGCTGCAGAGCCAGCAGTTTTGTCTACACTTTGGTCTCACCACTTCCACTTAAAGGCAGGAACAAAAACCACAGCACATGTTCAGAGTTCAGAAAAGTCAATGTCATTCACAAGCTGGGAAAAAAATGTAATTTTGATATGTTGTTGTTTGCTGGTTCTAAGGCGTAGATGGGCCACCAAAGGTGTGGTGTGAGATATTGTCCAATGGCCCATTTGGGGGCGCTGCAGAAAAAGTTTAGGAACCAGTGTCCTCATGTTAGAATGTGTAGTGTTTCATCTACTTTACTCTTAGCTGCAGGCCATTGTGTTTTCCAGTGAACGCCTCATGCTGAGCTAACTCTTCAAACACAGGCTGCGGTGCACTTGTACAAAGTTCTCCAAGTACATTATGTTAGGTAACTGTGAAGCTGTTGACCCAATGTGGGAGTATGTTGTTCTGTCGGTTGTTTTCATTTCATAGAATGCGTGATTAAAGAGAGCTCATCTGAATGACAAGACAACAGAGACACATCCGTCATCACCACTCATACTGTGGTCTGGAACAGCAGAGATAAAACCATTAATTCGAACTGGAGCAGGTTTATGTTTGGTTACAAGTTGGACATCTACCATTCATTTTGTAAAAAACACTTACCATATCTCACCTACATCATAGTGAAGGTACCATAGTTATTCTATTAATTTCCCTCTATTCTCCCCATGTTGGTATTTCCATCTCATACTGCAAAGCTTTGACAGCCATGTTTTTTTTGAAAATCATTTTTAGAACAGGACCCAGCCGGGCTCCACTGCTCTGTCAATGTCAGTGGGTACTGTAAACGCCTCCAGCAACAGCAACAGTGGCCCAGAACAAGCAGGGTTTTTTTTTTCTTCCACTGTAACTTTCCTTCTTGCCGCCCACCACAGTTCAGAGGTCTTGTTTGATTTGACGCTCCTGAGATAACAAATCGCTCCTAACCATGAGCTGCTAACGACAGCATCGCCATGCTGAAGACGAGCAGACGCTGCCCTCATTTCCTCTCATTTGAGCCAGGACTTGCAAAACTGACTGCGGGGTAACAACACAGTGGGGGTGTGAAAAGTGTTTTTTCTTTCTTTTCTTTTTTAAGTTTGAGCTTATGTGTGCAGGTGAATAAAGACAGGGGAAAAAAAGGTTAAGGCCAAAGGTTTAGAAACATGAGAAAAAAAATGCAATTAGACGGTTAAAATAATGAAATCAAATAAACCTCTGCTATTCATTACCTACATCTAAAATGTCATACTGTTTTTCAGCACCTGGTACCATAGAAGAGTGGCTCATTGAAAGAAAAAGTATTCTTTTATGGTCTACAGAGCACATGATTTTTTAGGATTTTGGCTCAACTACCCAAGGCCAAAGACTCAGAACGAGTCTATGTTGTGAGGTATGTTAGCATTATTCAACGGTTTGACTATTTGATATATAGTCATGGTCTCAGTCCACTCTGCACTTTGCTTTTAATTGACCTTTAACCCCTAATCATTTGTTCCCCGAGTGTTACGTTAACAAAATAAACAACAAAGTAAAAATTTAAAATTTAACCTTTAGCGTTAAATTGAAGCCAGATTTTTTACAATTGGAAGAGGCAAACACTGTTTGTTATGCAGTCGACAGTTTTAAGGTAGTGTCAGAATTATTCAGCAATTCAAATGGGCTCATTCTCTCCTAAAAAAGAACAAACTCAAGGTTGAACATTATGTTCTTTGAACAAAGAGTTTGACCAAAAGCGATGACGCAAAACAAAGCATAAAGTTAATTATTTTGATCCTCCTCGTCAATCACCCAGAGTCAGATTTTCATTAGCTCCCTCCTCTAAATGTCCACTTTGTTTCTGTGAACTACGGCACATCTGCTTATTATAGGCCAGAAATTCCATTGAGATCTAGTGAAACACCAGGAGACCGGAGGATTCATGGGAAATGGCCATAAACCAGGACAGTTTAAACACAGCTATCAGATTTGTGCGTCATGTTCTTCTGTGCCCAGAGCTACTCCCTGCTTTCTTAACCTCTCTAACCTCCTGTTCTTAAATTTGTCCAAGGTTGTTCTGTAATGTCAGGATGACATCAGGAACAGACTGTGAGAGCCCTGGGGCCCTTCAGGTGGCCATTTTGTGTGTATGTGTGCGCGTGTGTGTTTTCTTTTTAACCAAAGTGTTCTGTACAGCGAGGAATGAAGTATCACCTCATCCTGAGGTAAAACTCATCTGTAGCTGAGCATTGAATACAGACTTTTGTTTTCAGTTTTGGGTTGTAATGATTCATGTTGTGTTTGCTTGCACACTCCCTGCCTGCATATGGGTCAGGATTTCCTCTGGACAGCCGACACACACCACCACACCCCTGGAGCAACAACAACGCAGTTCTTATAAAAGCCTGGCTTTTTTGGGACGAGGCCGGTGGTACAAAATTAGGAACTGTTGTCTACGTCAGTTACACAGAGACCCTAATGAAGAATGATTTGCAGGATTAACCTTGTAAAGTCCAGGGTGCATACAGTTGCCTTGACTACAGAGCGATCACTGTTTTTGTGAAGCATCCATTCAAGTGCTGATAAAATGTATTCTGTAGAAATACCTTGTGTAAGTTTGTCTGTGACTTCCTCATGTTCTTTTACAAACCTGGGTCAAACTAAATTACTTAATATCTTTAGGAGCTCCATCACATCACATCTCTGTTACCTCACTATGGTGGCGCTGTTTGCTATGGAATAACCCAGTTTGTTGTTGTTGAACATCATGTCAGGATTTGGCTTTCAAATGGAGATCAAGACAGACCTTGTTGTGAACCTTTGACTAAACATTCACTTTATTTTCTCACGAGTCTGATCCAAGTGTCACTTTTAGCTTCTTTCTTTCTTTTGCACTGATGGAACACAGTGTTCCATTAGTCCATTAGGATTAATTAAGCATCAGTGTGTTTATGCCTTTTTAAATGCTGAATCACAGTTGTGTGTTTCAAATGTCGGGTCTTTGAAAAAAGGAAACTTTCGTTGACCTTTTTCAAATTATTTGAACACTCAGAGGAATGTTTGCTAATCTTTAGGACAAGATACCAACCTGTACCAGCTGCTTGTGCTTCAGACTGATCATCTGAATCAACAGGACTGTTGCTGTGATGTTAAAAAACATAACATTTTAAATTATTATCTTTAAACCAGAGTTAAAGCAGTTAAAGTTTATATTAAGAAACAACTTCATCCAAATGTTGTCCACCTTCTGACACTGATGCTCACATTGACAGGTGTGTTCCCTATTTATTTTTTTTAATTACTTTTAGTCCTTTTTCTTATTTTGGAAATCTGGGATCAGCACAGTCCTAAGTGATGCAGCTCGGTTCTGCTTACTCATGTTGAATTTCTCATTGAGTGCCTGTGCTGTAATTGGACAACCTCTCTACAGCGAGGCTGCACCACAACAGATCCCTGCTCTCAGCACCAGCCTCCACCCTCAGCTCTGGCACCGTTCCCATCACTCAGGGCGAGGCAGAAATCCGTTGGTCTGATCTGCGATGGCTACGAACATGGTCTCCTGCCTCTGTGAGCGCAGATGTTCACACCTACGCACGTTTACATCCTAGACAGTTTATGCCAAGGACAGAGGCTCCAGTTAAAATGTTTAAAAAGGAGTAGTGGGCTGTAGCTGTCATTAAAACCCTACAGTAAACATACCACGCATCTAATGAGATTCATGAGCATGTGTGTCAAAAGTAAGGCCTGAGGACCAGGTTTGGTCTATTACATCTTTTTATTGGGCCCACCACACTTAAACATGTGCATGGTTGTAAGAAAATGAAGTTTATAATAGAGAGCGGTGAGCATTACCTCGTGGTCTGCAGCCCAGTAAACTGTCCAATCTGGCCTATAACAGGATTCCAAAATCAAATAATAATGTTAGACAAAGTGTCTCTCCAGAAGAATTCTGCCTGTCCGAGCATTATAGTTGGTAGAGAGTCAATACTGATGTTATTGAGTTTGACACTGGCATTCGGCACATTTTCTTTATCAATACCTGTGTAGTTTAGATCTATTAATTAGCAGGATTGATGCCACCCTTGTGTCTCTGTTAACGATGGAGAGCTAGAGAATTGTCGGCCAGTTGTGTAATTGGACCGTTTACAGCGAACACTGTGTGGGTGACGCATCAATGGAGCGTCTCACTTTTTCTGTGGCCTCCTTTTCACCTTCTCCTCTGTCACTCTGCAGTCGATGAGCTGCTGCGCTGTGGTTTTCTCTCCATTAATGATGTCATTAAATGGGAAACTGAATCAGTCACGTTTTTTTTTACAAGTTGGTCTCTGTGTCTGAATGACACAACAAAGCTGCTGCTGTTACAGCTCCAAGTCCAGGAACTATAATACTGTACGTTTTGCTTTGCGCTCATTAGCAGCTGTGATTGTTGACTACAGTTATTTTACCATAAAAAGGTAATTAACCAACTATTAGCACATTTATTTCTAACCATTTTGTCAGTTTGTGCGACACCATATATATTTATTTATATCTTCTGACTCCGTCTGTCTTTCAAACGGCAGCTGGAGGATTTCAAGGCACTGTTTGAACAAAGTTGGATTGTGTTTCTGCAGAATTTGTGCAGCCGTCACACAGAGTCTAATAATATGATTCTACCAAATTTAATGGAGATGACGCAGGGTTGTTGTCTTGTCATGTCACAATGGGGTCACGAGCCAAAACACGTTGGGAAATACTGGTTGAATTATTTTGGTTAAAAGGAGGTGTCGCCTGTGTCCTTGTGGTTGCACGGTCAGACCCGTTAGACGAGAACTCCATGTTTGAATCCTGCACCTGCTGCTCCACAGTTAAATGGAACATCCAGTTGTGTGAGTCAGAGTGTCTGTACATGGACCATCAAAGCCAATTCTTCTTCTTCTTCCTCCTCCTCTTAACATCTGTTAGGTTTCTTCGTTTCTCAGACTCGTATTCATCACTCATCCTCTCTGTCTCCATCCAGGTGCCCTCACAGTGGGTCTAGTCAGGCAATGCCAGACCATCCACGGACGAGACAGGACCTGCATCCCACCACGGCTGCCCCCGGAGTGGGTCACCACCCTTTTCTTCATCATCATGGGCATCATCTCCCTCACTGTCACCTGTGGACTGCTCGTGGCATCGCACTGGCGCAGAGAGGCGACAAAATACGCCCGCTGGATCGCCTTCACTGGCAGTGAGTGGCTGAGAAACCGACGGTGTTATCTGATAAAGAGTCTTGATATAAATTACTTTTTAAAAATACAACTACACGATTATACTACACATTTCCTTTTCCTCCTGTCCATGCTGATGACCCCTCTCTCCCCCTGAAAGCTGATTTATGCAGCTTGTCCTTTACCTAAGTGGGTGGCTGATGGGCCGCAGCCCTCCTCTTCTCCCTCTTCACCTTGAGCATCTGTGCTCACATTTTTACACACTGTTTCTCTATACAGTACATGTCCACACAGCACCGATAATAACTCTGTGCCAGTCAAATAATCTGGACCGGTTCCATGAGGATGTGTAGGAGGCGGGAGCTGGATTAGTAAGTGAAGGAAACAAGTGGTCTCCAGCACACTTACACCCACGGAGAGGTGGCATGTGAAGTCACAACACTGTGTACTGTTTGAGTATCTCAAATATTAGTTGCACATGTCACATGACTTCAGTGGGAAGAACAAAGGCCAGAGATCTGAAAGAGAACCAACGTTGCCAATTTAGGTTTTGACCTTCTTTGATCATTTGGAAATTACCTGAGATTTAATAATTTCACAAACTGTTTGTTCACCTGATTTTGTCTCACAAGCTGAAAATAGATGGAGATTGGCTTTGGGTGCATTAACAGTGACACTGAAGTGGTTGCCATGGCAGCTGTGTACAGTTGGACAAGAGAGATGTGTTATTTGTGTATTTGAGTTGAGGACAAAAAAAACCCCACACTTGAACGAATGCCGCACATCCACCAAGCACTTAAATTAATTCAAAGTGGATTTGAAAATAGACTAAATGGTCGTTATCTCTTTTTTATAGTTCATAGAAATATCAGTTTGAATCATCACTCTGTACTCAGACTCTTCAGTGACATTAAAATAGTGGCCCAGCACACTCGGTGTGTGTAACCCGAGTTCACCTGTGGCTGTTTAAAGTTAGTTGAACCAAGTTTAGTCAAACACTGTGTTTATTTGAGTGTCCGGCCCCCACCGTGTCTGTCCAGAAGACCACAGTGTCAGTGAAGGACGGTTTTTATACCAACACCCAGTCTTTGTCTGTTACGACTGTAATGGCTGTTTTACTGCTGACCTTTCCTGTTGTATTTGAAGAGTGGCAAAAAGTGTGTGGGGAGGTGTAGCAGGAGCACAAAATGTTAAGTGAGGAAGTGGGTGGAGAGCACAAAAACATTCAAGCAGAGAAGTGAATAATCATGTTTTCAGTGGTCCAAATGTGCTGATGGCGGGGAGCAAGTCTGTGGGGGACGGCAGCGGAGACACAAATAGAGGTGCAGGGAGGGAGGGGGCGCTCATTTGGGACAAACAGGTGAGCGGTCTGTGGTTTAGGCGACTCAAGGCCTCTGCTGCTTCAATGGAGATCTTTGTATGAGCAACACACACTGCCTGTGTGTGTGTGTGTGTGTTTATACACCAAGGTGTAACTGTCTCATGTGGTAGCTGGTTAGGAAAAAGTGCAGTGAACAGAATATTAGCTCATATACACTTCAGTTTTAAGAACATCAGCTGACCTATCAGAATCTTTTTAATGTATTTGAACCTAAATCTGTATGCATGATACAGCAAAAACAAACCAAAAACTGCAATAAGTTGTCCTTTCTCCATTGTTTATAACTAGTATATACATTTCTTAAAGTTTCTGCAAATTATTATCAGATCAAATTTTCAGACTTTTCTGTTATTCCTCCATAGACGTGTGGTCATTAATAGAATAATCTTGTCACCGATCACACTGCAAATCTACATCTATCATCGTCTGAAAAGAACTCTTGGCAGAGTCGGTTCTATGCTGGTCCACGTTATGTGTCTACTTTGGGTAATTGCCGCTGTTAAGCAGTTTGAAGGGTCCATTGTGTCCCGATAATGAAGTTACTAAAATTGAATTCTCTTCAGACAGCGTCAAACGGAGCTCAGTTCTCTATTAAATGTGAAAATCAACTTTAGACTCTTCTGAGATGGTTATTTTTAAACCCAGGAGCTCCACAGTCGGTTCTTGTGGGGTTTTGTACCGTTACTTAAAAGCACAACTACTGAGGATTTCAAATAAATACAGAAACACGGCATGGAGAGTGACATGGAATATTTTTAATACAATAAGAAACCTTTTGACTTAAACACACAGCAATTATCAGATGTTTAACAAAGTACATAAATGAGTGGCATTGAACTAAGTTTTCCTCTTGTTTTTTTTCCTCCCAGTGATCCTCTTCTGTATGGCGGCGCTCATCTTCCCTATAGGCTTCTACATCAACGAGGTGGGGGGTCAGCCGTACAAGCTGCCCAACAACACGGTGGTCGGCTCCTCGTACGTCCTGTTTGTGCTCTCCATCTTCTTCACCATAGTGGGATTGCTGTTCGCAGGCAAAGTTTGCCTCCCGGGCTGAGGACTGGACCGTGTCCGCCTCTGGACTGACTCAGGAGGCTGTTGAAGATTTTACCGGGAATTGCAAAAAAAAACACACAATGACTGAAAATCAAAGACGACAAACTCTTGACAGGAAGCCTGAAACGGGGAGTTTTTTTGCTCATGTCATGGGAATGTGGCGCCTCCGAGTACATACCTACTTTGATATGGAAACAAAGTAATGAACAAAACACTACAGGGGACATGGGCTAACAGAGGCGGTGGGTGAGATAGAGGGCAGCTGAGACCGCCGCAGCCCTCTGGTATAAAGTGTAACCGTCTCTCTCTGCCTCCCTCTATTCTGGTTCGGGCAGAAAGGCCGTTTAATGTGCCTCTGTCATGGCAACGGTGACCACGATGCTGGCGCACATTACCCGAGGACCACTACAGCCACTTCTCTACTTGTCTGCCCACTCCGCCGCTCTCAGCACACATCTGCACCATCACCACCGACCCGTTGCTATTTTTGGCTCCTCTTAGCTATTTCAGTTGTGTGTTTTTCTGTTGTTGTACATTTTGTTTGTTTTTGTTTTATAATTCTTCCTGCCTCCTTTTCACTGAAGTAGAGTGAGCGCAACTGAGGTTTACTGAACCAAACCGTTGAGGGATTTTTGGCAGGACGGTCTCTGCCCACTTGGCTTCAGAGCGAGGGTTTATTCTCTCCTGCTGCACCGTCACACAGTCTCAGGTGTGTGCACTGGAGACAGCAGCTGTGGTCCAGCTCTCAGCTTGAAACACAGGCTGCTGTGGACGAAAGGTCGGTGCTGGTGAGCCGCCTCTCTGTCCTCACCCGACTCCAGCCCAGGAGCAGGTGGCAGCGAGAGATGACCGGTGGGCAGCAGAATGGGTCAAGTACAATTAAGGAGAATGCCACTCAATGTGAGACATTACATACAATATTTACACTTGCAGGCCGCTTCAATAGCAACTATCTAATCAGCCAATCACATGGCAGTAACTACCAGGCTTTATGTATAAAACTAGATGACTAAAATAAGCTCTAACACATGATCTGCCAGACACACGCTTCTAGTCAAGTGTCTGCCTGAATCAGTCAGCAGCACAGAGAACTATGCACTTTTTGCACAGTCACAAAAGCATTAAAAGCTATTGGGCAACACCTTGGTGCAGTACATTTTGGCTCCTGCAGGACTCCAGAACCAGAAGTTCTGCTGATGTTGCCTACCAGCCAGCAACATTTTATCTTGATAGCCAACATCGAAACAACACTAACAATAAATGGGTGTCAGCTGATTAGGTTTGCCGTTGTAGTAGCGAGCGAGCAAGATGCTGTCCTTGCTCAGGCACAGAGGCGTATGTAATCATCTGGCGACACTGCTTCAAAAAAGTGGCGTGTCAAGTACTGTAGAGCGCCAAGACCCTAAGACTCCTGCTTTTTTTAGAGTGTTGTGTCAGCCCAGCAGGAGGGTTTAGCTTGCTTGGTAACATGTCACTGTGGTCATGTCACTGTCTTCGATTGACAAAAGACTCTGAGGTTAATTAGCGCTGTGCTGGATCACGTTGAGACTGACATCCCAAGGGAAGTGATCTTACATAATAAAAAGAAGGTAGAAAATGAGTAAGTGTTAAGTGTTCTTCCAGTCGACAGGATGGTTTACTGGAGAACATTCTCTAATCTTTAAAACACTAAGAAAACGTCAGCAGCATTAATACACCCAGTTATGTCATCTGAATATTTGTTTGTAAAGAGAAGTCTGTTAAGCTCCTCTACCATAGCCCACTGGGTAGATCCTCTTCTACTGCATTAATCTCCCTGTGACATCATCCTGCTGCGGTGTGATTGGCTGGTCAGATATTTGAGACAGAACGCAGAATTATTTTTAATGTTTTTGTCTGTAACGAAGTAACTGTGAATTTAAAAGGACACAATCCAATCCAATGTAAATGTTACATTAAGTTGAACCCACACATAACAGCAATAAATAGAGAGGATGAAATAACGACAGTGAAAAATGTGAAAATATGGTCAGAGTTGATGGTATTCTCCTTTAGTGTATGATGGGAAGGACATGAGCCAGGAGCATGAGCATATCTGTTGTTTTGTTTTTGTTTTGTTTTTCTAATACAGTGAAGGCACTGGGACTGCAGGTCAGGTCCATGCGTGGGGCTGGGCCTCAGTGTGCTGCTCTCAATGTCTGTGGATGGAACACACATGCAAATACACTCCACCTTATCCATAATTATTTCAGGCAGTATTCCGGCGTATTGTCAGTAAAATGAAATACTGATTTTAGAAATCATTGATAAACCTGATCAAAATGTAAAAAAAACAAAACAAACTAAAACACGGCCTATAGAACAAACCCGTAAAATGTTCAAGAATAAAAATGTCGGTAACAGCACACAGCTCTGTGATCAACTAGTCTGGGGTAATACTGCCACAGTCTTATTAGAAAGCAGATGTTGCATTACATCTGTAATGATATTGTGAGCACATTTAAAAGACTCGTGTCATTAGGGTTTGTTTATTTTATTTCATTTTTTTACTTCTGGGCTATGTGTGGTGGAAAATACTGCACATCCACTTCATCAAAATGACAGTACTCAGTATTAGAGTTCCTACGTCAGCATACAAGCAGCTCACATTTCAGATGCTATAAATGTTTGTGCTACATATCAAGTAAAAAACAAAATCATAAAGCAGGATTATTTTGGCAAAATTATCAGTTATTCCTGTTAATAATTTCTGCTCCAGTCACTGAACCAAAAAAAAAATTCTTCTCATCAACATAAAAATTCTCACTTAACTCATTACCCGTATTCAGCAGTTGTGTTCAGGGTGTGTGTGTGTTCAGTCAGTCACAGACTTCTGAGTTGCTGAGTCTTAAGACTTCTCGTTTGTACTGTTTCCTGCTCAGCTTTTCTTACTCTGTCTGACGGTGTATTTTAAATGATTTGTGCACTCTGCGTTGCCCTGTCTTTGGGCGGTTTCCTTATTGGGCCATGACATGTTTTTGTTGAATAATGTACAGACACAACAGAAAAGACAGGATGTCAGTATTAGAAAGCACTGTGCATTCAGCAGTATAGGTAACAGAAGTAGAAGCACCACAAATGTATAAAAAAGAGAACTTCTTACCTCATTGTTTTTGTTTCTGTTTTTTTTTTTTCTCAAATGGTGGCAATGTGTGCCGTCTAATTTGTCTCATGCCTTGATCAGATGTCTACACATAAAGCCTATGATCATAGGGAATTATTTATCACTGAATAAAAAGATGTAAAAACAAGTGAGTGCGTGACTCCAGATCAGTCGAGGTGATGAATGGAGATGGTTGTCAAAATGGATTTGATGATTTATTCAGGGGATTTTTTTTTTCTGTAGCTTTGAAACCGTTGCTGCAGCACGTGACCCCAATGTCCTTCCCCTCCCACACCATTTAGTCTGGAAATAACACAAATGGGCTGTGATCCAAGAACACCTTCAAGGATGAATCAGTGAAGAGACGTCTCCGTCGTCAAAGATGGCTTCCTGTTTGGAGCTGCAGTCTTTTATGCTTCACTATCATTTAGCAAAAAAGGTATAAATGTCTTCAGCCACACTTTTATTCCAACCCATTGGTTATGAATTCACGGTGGCCGTGCTTCTCCAACTGGAAGATGTCACATGGCCATTACGTCCTGCCTTTTAAATTTCTGACTGTAACAAATGCTGCACAAATGTGTGCGTTACTGTCACAGAGCCAACGTCGCAAAGCATGACGTTTGCTGTCACTCAGTTGAAACAGATGGTTGTGGACACATGCACATACATGCACTGAGCTGCAGCACAAGAGACAAGAAGTGCCTTTACGTGCCAATATATTAGAACGTTACTTAATTTTATTGGTAAAAAAAAATTGCTTAAAAATGACACGATTTTTTGCAGCACTAAATTGGTAAATACTGTAAAGAACTACTTTCTTATTTATATAACCATATATGTATATACATATATACATCCGTATGTATGTATATACATAGAATTACATATATACGTACGTATATATGTATATACATATATATTATGTAAGGATATCGTCTATATTTTTGTTTTGACCGCATCTCATTGGTATCGTTAAGCGAGCTTAAAAGAGAGGAAACACTGACACCTAAAGGCCACTTGTTATACAAGGTTTAGTTTATTTTTAATGAACTAACGCTGCGAAATGTATCAGTTGTTTTTTTTAAAGAACCAAGAAGTGCTTTTTATGACTTTTTCTTACACCAATGGTAGGTGCCGAAATAAATTAATGACTGCACTATAGACATTAATGAACTGTGGATAAACCAATGATATTATTAAGTATATATAATTCCAATTATATACATTTATACAGAGATTGTGTGTGTATACAAAGTATAACCAGTGAGTTAAAAAAACGTCCGATATAAATTAAGTTTTTTTTTTTCTATACCTGCGAGTTGAAGCTGCGGAATAATATTATCAGAATGCAGATTTGAACACCTCATAATTATTTCTGCGGTGTAAAGTAGGTCTTTAAAGACACCAAATATTTTTGCATGACCTGTTTAAAATATAAACCTTTTTTATATCCGGGTCCTTGTACATGTATCTGCTCTCTTGTTGGACATTGATATTGAGGTGAAAGACATTCAACAACTTCACCACTAGATGGCGTTAAATCCCACTTACTTTGGCTTTAACTTTTAAATTTTTGTGAAAATATATTGTGGGATTTTACAAATATTCCTATAAACACGAAGGGAAATAAATTAATTCTTATTCAAATACAAATTTATTTTAAATAAAAAATTATTGTGAGCAACAATGTGGGGAACAGCGCCGCCGATATGACCAACATATCCGAGGAGTCTCAGGTGAAGCTGCAGGTGAGTGACAGGTGAGAGACGAGACGCTTCCACGGACAGAGCCGTACCAAGCTACTAACACCGGGCCATTACACTGGTGTAGATGAGAGGGCTACAGAGATATTACTAAGGTAAGAAAATGGACGTTTGTGTTCGATAAATCCTTAGAAAAGTTTTAAAGAAGCCGTCAGTAGAACGAACACGTGACGACGTTTGGAGCTTGGCATCGTTTATTCATCACTTTATCTTTTTAGTTCATGTGTTTGACAGTAAAACAAACACACACAAAAAGTAAAAGTACTTCTTGACTTCTGAATTATATTGGTACTTTGACCGGGATGAACTGGCGAATGATTATGTAAATATGAATCATTATATCAGTCAGTATTCATCCGTTCGTTTGTTTATTCATTAATACACGTTGAGTGCCAATGTCCTCCGCTATCACCGCCAGGCTGTTAATTTCACATTAAAATGCTGTTTTATTTGTATGATAAGTTAAATCGATAGCATGGAGATTGTTAACCGTCATTTTTATTGATTGTTTTCATTGCAGCAGCCAATTAGAACACGTTTTTACAGCAGCAAGTCAAACGTAGGTTTTTTAATCGAAGATATAATATTAAGGAATTCGATTAAAACACATTTTCCAATACAACAAATGACAGCACAATTGTAAATACAGCCATGTTCATTTTTTGTTAGCATATTTGACGGTGGAAGTGTAAATGGCTTTTTTCTGTGGCCCTGTGATGGACCATCTCCAGTTGTTACCCATATTTGCCTGACTGTCAGCTGCAGCCCCTGATGTCTGAGGCTGGTATGATCGTCAGTCATCTTGGTGGTGTTTGCTTGACTCATAAATTAAAGATCATTATTTTGAGGATTTTTTAAATTGCCACATTAGGGGCAAGACTGAGTAAATACTGTTAGTTATTGGAACAGGTTTACGTATCAGACAGTCATGATATGATTCTGTGAATATTTCAGAGGAAAAAAGATGAAGTGACACCAAAGATGTTGAGAGCTGACACATACAGTATGTAAACAAACGTTGTTTATCACCAGGACACCGATGGAGCTGTGTGGACCCAACATGAACGACCGTGGAGCTTCTCTGTGCCAGGTGAAGCAGCTCCCGTCTCACAGCGGCTCCATTTGTCGCCTGCAGGCCAGTGCGGGCCTCGTGCACAGCCTGCCCCATCAGCCCTGGGTCAACCACACAGAACCGGCCCTCGTCTCCAGTCCGACCGTGGCCCTGCGGCACAGGGTGAGCGGGGCCACGGCAGCCAGCTGCAGCGGTGCGGACTGTGCTGCCTCCAAAGTGAGAGAGGATGCTGCGGTGGTGCAGGGAGTCTCCGCAGGAAAGGTGCTGGTCACTGGAGGAGGGGGTTATGTTGGCTTCAGGCTGGGGAAAGAGCTGGTGCGTCAGGGGATGTCGGTGGTCCTCCTGGATCTGAACAAGCCTCCCAGTGAGATCCCCGATGGAGCAACCTTCTATCAGGTGTGTTTTCATTATGACCTTTGCCCTCACCTTACCCCTGCTGGTTGTAATTAGGACAGTTTGATATGAGGGGGCATGAAGATGAGCTATTAATAAACAAGATAAGAAGACATTAGAGATGAGACAAACTGACCTGAGATCAGATGAGATAGAAGGTGCTGAGAAAAACAAGATTAGACCAAAATAAGAAGTCATGAGAGAAAATTATATGAGAGGAAATCTGAGGAGGATAAAATCTGATGTGAAAGTAGACCACAGATAAAATGAGGTGTGAAGAGATGGGATAAGAGGAGAGGAGAGGAGAGGAGATTGTCATTTGTTATTCATCAGTATTTTTTTTAAGTCTTATAAAGTTTATTGTGAGTTCTTGTGAGATGTTGACATAAATACATATCCTGGTTGCATTTGGCATTCTATATGTCAGATTTGAAATTTGACCAAATGTCAGGGTTTAGACGGCACCACAGTGACCCTGCTCTGCACAGAATTGAAAATCATCTGCGTTTCCTTGCGTCAGCAAAGCCTCAGCGTGTCTCCCAGGTTAGTCTGCGTGCAGGCTGAAAAAAGACACAGGTGAGTGATCCGACATTGAGCGCCAGCTGCTGACTGAGTCACAGAGGGTGGAGACCTGATTCAGGTTTCACCTGCACTTCTCATGGCACACTTACCTTAATTATAGCTGCCTTTGAGGAGATACTTATAGACGTCCATTGATGTGACACTCCGACCTGCTCACTGGATGGTATGGTAAAGGCTCAACCAGAGGTGGTGGGATTGTGGGCTCTAACTTCCTGTCCTCTCCAAAGATCAGTTCTAGTTAAGACTGACTGAGTACCCCCCCTTTCCTTCCCCTCCCCTCCCTCTCTCTCCTCTATAGGGTGACATCCGAGACTATAGCTCCCTGTATAAAGCCTGTGAAGGTGTGGAGTGTATATTCCATACAGCGTCATATGGCATGTCTGGACCAGATCAGGTGACTGTAATCTCTCATGTTAGTCCTGTACGCATACATTTAAAATCATGGGGGGGAGGGGGGGAGGGGGCCCACTGTGACTTCATAACACACAGCTGTGAGAGGAGTGAGATTATAAACTCAGATAATGAACCGTTAGGTACAGCAAGGAGCTTCAGTCTCCTGTTTTATATGTATCTTTGTGGAAAATGTATATATTTTATATAATTATATACATTGTTTTATATATATATATATATATATATATATATACATATATATATTTCTTAATAATACTGTTGGGCTGTTTTTGTAATATATATTTATTATATATTTATATATGTGTGTGTATTTATATTTATATTTACATTTAGTCTCTGTACAGTAGAAATATAACGCCTTTTGTGTGTGTCCAGCTGAAAAAAGAGCAGGTGGAGTCCATTAACGTTGGAGGGACTAAAAATGTCATCAATGGTAAGAAAACTTACATCTTCTCTTTTACTCTGGACTGCTGAAAAAGAACTCGGAATATCTCAAATCCAAATGCTGTCTAGACAGTGTTTAGGATTTTTTTTTCTCCGGTTGAAATGATCTGTACACACTCTCTGTGTGAATATATTGTTGCTCTTCAACGTGATCTGTTGGCCCTCAGTGTGTAAGGAGAGGAGCATTCCCCACCTGGTCTACACCAGCACCATCAGCACTGTGTTTGCTGAAACACCCATCGAGGACGGTGATGAGGCTTCAGTGTCTTATGTGCCCCCTGATGTGGTGAGTAAAAGAACTGCATCCACTGAAGTTATACCCCGAGTTTAACTACTACTACTACTACTACTACTGCAGCTATCACTACTACTACTTCTACTACTTTGTACTGACTGGTGTACTTGTGCTTCAGCCAATTGACCACTACTCCAGAACCAAAGCTATTGCAGAAGAGATGGTCCTGTCAGCCAACGGATGCTGCCTGAAAGGTGGGGGAAACTACACATACGTTTTTAGCAAAGCCTTGGTATTACTGGTCTGTAATGTAAGGCAAATACCATGGGTTAGATGGGTAAAGAGTTTAGGCTTAAGTATGCAGCAGAAGCTGACCTGCTTCCAGCCATAAATGCAGCACTACAGTGGCCCACAGTACATGTAGCCTAGCAGCCTAGCATTGTTTGGGAAACATTACAACAAAAATAATGTCATGTCATTAAGGGGACAACTCAACTTTGTCTTAAATTCACGGCTCCATATGTTGAGCGTTGGCCTGTGTTCTGTGGTCTGAAGGTGGAGGTCGTCTGAGGACCTGTGCTCTCAGAGCATGTGGCATCTACGGACCTGGGGAAAGAAATCTGCGCAGAGCGATGGTAGGGACCATCGACACATTCACGTCATCCACACTGCTTTATGATCCACAGTATGTACTGTTGTGCTGGCAGTGGAAAAACTACACATCATCACAGTGTGGGAAGCCTCTGGGCCCAAACTGCTGCCCAGCTTCAGTGGTTTACATTATTTATGGATAGCATCCAGTTACAACCACCAAGTCTTTGCTTCCACTCCTTCCTCAGCACTTCTGGGTTTATTGGCAGCCAAGTGAGTTGAATCCTTACAGACATGTACTGTGGGTTCAGCCTGGTTCTGTCCTCTGTCCTGGGTGACAGATGAAGGGTATCTACGGGACAGAGTTATCAACATGAGAAAAGAGAGAAGTGATTTTATTTCACTTTAGCTACATAATTTAAACATTATTCACAAAGTCCAATAAACACAGTGGTTCTAACTCTTAGCCAAACCTTTGCTAAAGAACAGAGAGCAGTGTTTATTTAGTTGACAGCTCATATTTAAACCTGTCCACAGTGTTACATTAACTGTCACCTATTACATATAATACATCTGGTGTTGACAAAGGCGATTATGACCCAGCTCATCTGTGATTCCTTGTCCCTGATGCACTGAGGCGTTTAACCTGACCCTTTGTGTTTCACTATGAGGAGGATGTTCTTTGGGTTACATACCTCTCCCTTTCCTTCAACTTTGTCTCTACTGACTAACCATTTTGAAATTATTTCACCCTCATGGCCAATTAGGCTTATGCGTTGGCACTAATTATGTCACGAGTGAAAAGAATAGAAATATTTTTTTGTTAAATGTTATTAAAAATCAATAGTGAATCTCAGTTGACCAATAATCACTTTTACTTTTGACTTCACTTTTCTTCTTCTTTTTTCAGAACGTAGCATCGCAGAACAAATCAATCTGATAGAATGTAGCATCGCAGAACAAATCAATCTGATCTTGTTTTTGTTCTGGTTCTCCGTTTTTCTTTTCTACAGGTCAACGTCGAGCGCCGTCTGCTCTGTTTCAGGTTCGGGGACCCTCAGGCCAAGATGAACTGGGTTCACATCAACAACCTGGTGCAGGCTCACACTCTGGCGGCCCAGGCTCTCACACCCAAGAGGAACTGTGTTGCTGTGAGTCCTTCATTTTAGACCCAGGATGAGAAATGTCTCCTTGTCTACAGCACTGGTCTCATACAGGAAGTAGCCAAAAGTAACAGAAAACTCTGAGAAAATAATTAATAAAAGTTAGCTTAATTATTTACCATCAATCAATAAAAATCTACTATTAAAGTTAGCATAAACATTTAGCCAAATTCTAAATGTCATCCAATGAAGTGGCTTGAATCAATTCAACACACATAACCTATCGAGTACAACTAAATAGCAACCACTTGGCCTCGTAAAAAAAGGTATTTTTTAGATTCAATCTCATAAAGTCATATTGTGCCCTGAGCAAGTGCCAGCATTAACCATCCAAACGAGAACTGTCAGCTGCTGTGATCAGTTCCCTGCAGCCTTAGGTCTGAGCCTGCGGTTGTTTGTTCTTTTTTTTACAGAGTGGACAGGTCTATTTCATTAACGATGGCGTCTCAGTCAATCTCTTTGAGTGGGTGACACCTCTGGTGAGTTACAGGATGAGGAAAGTGCTGAAATGATATTTTATATTTTAAGTTACCTTGGAAATATTAAGGTCCGACAGTATGAACCATGTTACTATTCATGTCGATTGTTCTTTTCCATACAGTTTGAAAAGCTGGGCTGCAGCCGGCCGTCGATTAACCTTCCTGTTTCACTGGTCTATATGTTAGGTAAAACATCTGGATGAATGTTTGTCATTTCTTTTAACTCCTCCAATAACAGACTCTAATAACACAAGTTGTTAAAGCCACTAACTTCACAAAGGTTTATCTTTTGTTTGCAGTTGTCCTGATGGAATACTTGCATTTATTCCTAAGGCCTGTAATAGAAGTACCTTTGCTTTTTAACAGAAGTGAGGTAAATAAGCTTCATTATGTCTCTGTCTTTCTCTTCTTTCCCCTCTTCTAACATGTTTGAGTCTGACATTTAAGCTATCATTTGGCTTACTAGACCATTGTTTCCCAAAGACTGGGTGGCGACCCTCAGGTGGGTCATAAGAGATTTTTTTTTTGGGGTCGTCTCTCATCATGTTTCACAGGAGTTTACGTATGATGTCTATTGACTTGGGTCGTGAAGGTTTGTGACTTTTAAAATATGGGTCGCCAGAAAAAAAGTTTGGGAAACACTGAACTAGACAACATAGCTGATTCATTGGCTACATTTGTATTTATCTGCCTAAACCTAATGTTTTTGACACTGAGTTAATTTTGGGCTAAAGTTTAATTATTGTTTAGTTATTTTTGCTAACTCTCAGTTATTTCTGTGTTGACCTTTTTCCAGACTGACATTTAAGTATCCTTGGATGAGTCTTTTTTTTCTTTTGACATTTTTGTCTGTTCCTCAGCTGTTTTTGCTCTGTCTGATAAAAGTGTTTATTGTTGTCTTTGGTGTGCTTACTGACCTTGGGCTAACTTATACCTGTATATAGTGCTAACCTTTAGTTTTTCAACATCTCTCAGCTTATTCTTTGGCATGTTTTTGAAATTTAATTTGAAGCATATGGGTTTCAAATGATGGCTTAGATAACATGTGCCTATTTTTAGATAGACTTTGATAGTTTACGGTATTTTAACCAAACTTGTCCATTTCCGCGACTCTTTTTGCTACACTTTAGCCTTGCTGAATGGCAGAATTTGCGATGCTCCGGAAACTTTGGTATAGTTTCCTGAGACCCGAAATTTTAGCTGCAACCCCTACTTTTTTTAATTGCAAATACAGAGAAGTTGTAACCACAGAGATCTGGTGGTGGTGTGATCTCAAGAAACAGCCTGAGCTACATTATAGATGATGAAGCTGTGACTCTGTGGTGTTGAAAGTTGCACATGTGGAGCTTTGTGTCAACATATGCATACATGCCTCAAAGAAAGTAGCTTCCTCATGTGCTGGAGGTTAGGTTACCTGCTCACTCAGGAGTACATTCTTGTTTAAGTCTCCTGCAGCAGTGAAGGGCGAATTCATGAATTCATTCATGAATTATGGAAAACAATCGCACTGTTGGGTGAAATAAATAAATACTGATGGATAAGTGAAAGACTAATCTGAAAGTTGTCAGAGACACAGGAGGCCTTTTAATGACAGCTGACGGTTTGTGAAGAAAACACATTATAGCCTGGGAGGCCAGGGGCATTTAGGGTGCATCTTAAGGTGCCTCTGCTGTTGCCTGTAAGGTCCTCATGAATGTGTGATGAGGCAGGAACCAAAGCTGAGTGCTGCGGCCTGCTCCTGGAGCTCATTCTGTCAGACAGCTGCTGGCTGGGGGATCGATGATTGTGCCGTGAATAAAACATAATGTGCTGTGGGTGAGAACAGGAAGTTCAGGAAGAGGGTGCACAGGAAGTTACCTCACTGCAGTAGCCGTTTCCAAGGTGAAGTGAGTAGGGCAGCCCTCGAGCCTGAACTGAAATGATCCTGCCAACTACCCGATCACATCATGGCGTGATGTCAGCAGGTTGATGTTTAATGTAGATTTTTTTTTTCTTTTGATGCAAGCGAGAAATCAGGCTGGTTTTCACATGCAGCACTGGTGTTTAAAGTTTCAGAGTTCTGTCAGTGGGGAAATAATGTGGTCCACATTTGGACTGAATTAAATCACCTCTCCGCTCTGTGTAGAGTACAGAATGAACAAATACAGGAGAAGATGTGGCGTAGGGAGTAGAAAGTGTGGAATATGGCCAAAAACATGAAGAGGTACAGATAAAAGCAGAACTTAAACTTGAACCTCACGTCATTTGTTAGATGTTTGTAACTAAGCATGCTAAGGGTTCCAGGTTTAATTATATTTGGCCTGTGAGATCATATCAAATGTTTATTAGAGCTGGCCCAACATTATAAAGCCACTATATACTGGCAGGATTTGTAGTGTTAGTGATGAATGCACGATATTATAGCACATACATTTGTGGTTGTTCTTTTGTTAAACCTGTAAAAAGAGAGAAGATAAGAAATGAATATCACTGATGTGTGAAATTTCTTATTTGAAATTTAATTTCTCATGTATTTAGAATATTAAGGTTTGGTTGTGGAGAGAAGGGAAAACATGTACAATTCCAGTCAATGTTTCAATGAATATTGAGTTTGGCTGAGTTTGGACTCTGATTCTGTGAAAACATGCAGATTAGGGATTAAGGAAAGGAAGGTCATTGTCAGTGTGACATTGTGACACACACCACTGCACACAACCAAATGTGACCTCTGCATTTAACACATCACCAAAGTGAACAGTGGGCAGCTTTTTGAGCGCCGGGGAGCAGTGTGTGGGGACGGTGCCTTGCTCAGAGCACCTCAATGGTAACTTGGCAGCTGGTGGATTCGAACCTGCCCCATTAAGTAGCTGTGACTCTAAGAAAGCTGTGAAAGTGAGTTTGAATGTCTCTTCAGCTTCATCAGGATGAACTCCACCTTCACCTGATGTCTGCTGGGATGGACTTCACCTCTTATTGTCCTCTTGAGAAAATAAATAAAAATACTCTCTGGTCTTAACCACCACCACCATGAAGTATTTTATTAAGTTTGTGAGCAAATATAAACATACCACAATTTTAAAAAAGGAGGATTTTAAAAAAATACAATAAAGTTTTACTGTATGTTTTACTGGAGGAGCTGCAGCAACAGCTACAAGGATGTTATAAATATATTCTGTGTGGATGATCGTCAGGTCAGACAGGCTGAGCAGGACCCAGGAGTTTCTGCTGGTAGTCCTACAACAGGACTGTACAACAGTTATAAAAATGAGTCACACCGAGTGACACCGCTGTAGTTACATGAACAAGGAAGAGAAGAATTGACTTGTGGGAGGATGCTCTGCTGGAATGTTTGTGTTTCTCCCTCAGCTTTTAGTTCTCATGCAGACACTTTGGCTGCAGCTGACTGAGGCGGTGCATTTGTCTGACAGACGCAGAGTTGTGGATCGATTAGTCATTTATATAGTAGGTCTCCCTGTTAGCAGCACAGCTCTCTGTAGGTGGATGAAAAGAAAAACTGTAGTGTAAAGTGCTTTGAATGGTCATCAGGACTGGATTATTTTTCCCAGGTCATAAGACAAGCTAACAGGCTAACAGAACTTAGAGCCCAATATTAAGACAAAACTGTTTATCTGACAACTATAAATTTTGTGTTTTTTGTTTTCGTGGCTTCTGTGAGAAATTTTGTGTATAAACATTTATTATTTTTAATTGCAGGTAATGAAAATAGCATGTACCCACACTTTCAAGATTGACAAGGCTGTACGAGACCTGGGTTACTGCCCGAAAACCTACCACCTTTCAGACACAGTGGAAGAATACCTGAAAACCCGACCACCTCGATCCAAATTATCTGTTTTTAACCTGACTCAGCTGCCCTTACATTTCCTCCTGATGATGATAATGATGGCCCTGGGCCTGGTTCTACTGATGATGACCAGTTTATTCTTCCAGAGCTAGAGTCCAGGCAAAAATGGAGAGATTTTGGCTGTAAGGATGTCACATGGCAGTTAATTGTATAAATCATTGTTATAATTGCTTTGGTGATTTATTTCTGTTCACAAAGTTAAATAAGATAAGCAAATAATAAATTCTACCTTTTTCGAATTGTACAGTTTTAAAATTGAAAGTTGTAACTTAAACCTATTTGATTAAAATACACATGCAACATATTGTATCAGTTGATTTCAGTGAAGGCAGATACCTAACTGTATTATTTCAAAACTGATTGGTTGAACTCAAAATTATTGTTTTGTGGCTGATCTTTTTTTTCCTTTTAACATTGGTATGGTTATTTTGTACACTTTTAGAAATAAAATAATGTTCATGCTTTTACCAAACAAACGATTATGCGCCTGTGGCGCTGAAATCCTAAATGAGTAAACAGAGACTGTCTTCGTTCATGCACACATTTGACCACAGAGAGGCGCTCTTGCACTGCCGAGGCTTTGTCTGAAAAGTTTGCACTAGGAGTAAAGTATATTTTGTGTATTGGGATCGTGGTGGTGAAAAATAAAACGTCTGTGTAAATAATTGTGACGGTTTTTGTGAGAGGAGAACACCTGGTAAGAAAACATAAACAACCTGGCAGCGGTGGGATTCGAACCCACGCCATCGAAATGACTGGAGCCTAAATCCAGCGCCTTAGACCACTCGGCCACGCTACCTGTGTCCCTTTACAGCGGTACATGTCTAATTAGATACTTCTGCGTAGGTATATGGTTTAGCATTTTTGTTTATATATATATTTTTGTATATTTGTATTGTTTTGTTTTATTCTGTTAACTGATTATTATGTCGTATTACGGGCTTTGTAGCCGAATTTATCATCTAGCGACTTGCAGTCGAAGTTTTTCTCTGAGTCAACTGCGTCTTGCTACCATGTGAAACGACAGAGTTAACCTGGTGTACCTAATAAAGAGGCCGTTGAGTTCAAGTCTACGTGTCACTCATCTCAAGGAATTGTCACATTTCTCCAGAAATTGTAGTAGCCGTAGAACAAATGGATGCGTCGTTTCCAGAGGTGACACAGCACTGCCTGCTGCTGGGTTTCTGGTGAACTCATAATATCATTTATTTGTAACCTAGTCTCCAACCAAGTCTGTCGTTCTGCTTTTACAAAATAGAAAAATATCAATTTCTTTTGACTGTTTCTTGCAGCCACCTGGAACATTCCGGCTAATATGACAGCCAATGTACTGTAAATCCATTTGTTGCCTCACTGTAGTGTATAAACCACACTGGCTGGTGTGTCCATATGGCTTTACTGGCACTTAAGGTGAGCAGGGTTTACTATATAGATTAATGGATTTGAGTGTGACAGGTTTAAGGCTGTGTTGGTTGTGTTCAACTCCAGACCATATATATACACATGGTCTATACAGTATATGTGTAAAAACGATTGTGAAAAAGAGAAAAAAAAAGCTTAAGAGGTTATTACTTTGTTTGGCCACAGTTCTCTGGGGGAGGCAAGAAAATTGCTTTCCTTGTTCTTTTCCCGTTCTCACCCTGCAGCACACCGATAACCGTTACATGGTTTTCCATTAGATTAAATTTTATGATTACACAGACAAGGGCAGAGCAGGTTACTGTGAAGCTGTGTTTTTAATGCCCCAGTGCCTAATGGAGTGACACATCACTCTAAACGTAGGCCAAAAACACAATCCCAAAACCCAACACATTGTTTTTATAAAAGTCCACTACAAATAAAATAAATAGCATCTAAACAAAAGCTTTTGACTAAATATATTGTAATATTATGGTCATTTATGCCATCTCCTAATGCTAGGGAAACCAAATACAAAGGTTTATTTAACAGCACCTCAGTGTATATTTATTTGTTTTCCAGTCACATTCAGTTTAACAATCTGCTTGAAAGGAAATAAATAATCCAAAAATAATAATAGAATAAATCAAACAAACAAACAGATTCAGTCAGGGAAGTGCAGAGCTGTTACATGTACTACTGGCATAAGAACAATACTTGTGGGGATAAATAAGGGGCGGGGGTGAGCAGTGCACAGACATGAGAACAGAAAGCACAAACTACTGTGAAACAATCTACCAGTGTGATCTGACATTTCTTCACTCACATTCTAATGACCCTCAACGGCTGAACCAACTATAGGCAACTTACAAAAACCCACTTACTCTTAAGGTATTTACCACATACTCCTGAGTCCTATTTATTAGGTAGCTGCAGTTTTCATCCTATTACAACATTCTCTTGACACAAATCTCATATAACAGTTGTATGTTCAACACAACATATGTTAATAATAATATTGTTAATATTGATAAATAACTACATAATAGGGCATTCAAGTATCTGTTAGTACATATTTGTTTAGATTTCATTTTATTTAAATAACATCTCCTTAGCTTTTTGGACATTTGATGTGCTTCAGTTCTTTCATCAAACATACAACGGCAACTATTTAACACTGGATTTTTCATTGAACACAAAGACAGTCAAAGGAAACAGTGCTGATGAACCCAGAGTAAAGGTGAACAAACATGACTGGAGATAAGAGGATTGCAGCTAAGACACAGCAGACCCAGGTGGGATTACTGAATCTGCCTCCTGTGGATTATCATCTCAAAGTTTCTCCAACCAACGACAATGGTCTCAAGATAATCACTACAAAGATGTCTTGTCCAGATGTCTGTTCTTGCTGACGTCCTCTTTGCTCTTTTGGATGCAGGTGAAAATCTCCTTAAAGAGAGCCTTGTACTCTGGCTGCTGACTACCGTCTTCCAGAGCCAGCATCATGTCAGAGAGCCCGGCGGAGCTGGACAGGCGACGGCAAGTGCGGACGCCGGGAAAAGGACTGTGGGATGATGTCTGCACTGATTTATGGAGTCCATCTGTGGTGTGACGGCATCTCTGCAGCAACTCGTCATATTTTACCTACGAAATAAACACAAACGAACACCGTCAAGCCTCGGAAAGCCTTATGTCCTGCTTGACTCCACATGGCCTAAATATTAAAGAATATATCTCAAATTTCTGGCTTATAAAAATTTAGGAACTCAATAATTGTTTTTTGTGATAAAATAAGAAACTAAAAGAAACTAATTTAAAGCTGGACGAACCATTAAACCTTTTTCAATAAAGTTAACTTAAATAACACAGTGTTACGAACTCATCACCTTCAGTGCGCTGTACTGTGCGTCCACCTCATTGAGCAGAGAGATTCCCCTCTGTTTCACCGCCTCCGTTCTTCGAATGCACAGCTGCTCGTGTCCAAGGCGAAGATCATCCGGGCTCGCAGCTTTCACCACACTGTCACTGTTACACCTCTGTCGCCTGTATCCTCTCTGCTCCTTATCTCTGTCCTCCTCCTCCTCCTCCTCCGTGTCGTTCTGCACCAGGCCAGACTTCTCCTGTGAGGCAAAGTACACTTGGTCCGGCAGCAGCAGGTGGTCCGGGATTCTGACACTGGTGGCGATATCACACATCTGATTATGCAGTAAACCTTGTACGGCTAAATTAAATAAAAGTTATCAAAACAGGAATTAAGGTCATTTTAATTTGAAGAGAGTCTGGTAATGAATTCAGTCCTGACCTCTTGGCACACTCGGAGCGCCACAGGAGCCGCAGCTGTTCCACTTCAGCCTCCAGCTCTTTCTGCCTGGTACTGCAGCCTGACAGCGCTGTCAGCTGCTGCTCCAGGGCCACGTTCTCCTTCAGGGTCAACTCTCTCTCCCGCTCTGCTGCCTCCCTGCGACTCCGCTCTGCAGCTATTTGTGCCTGAAGGGTCTGGATGGAGCGCTGCAGAGCCACGTTCTCCTCCTCCGGGTTAAGGCATCTGTCTCTGTGATGGAAGGATCCCTGAGGTGACCTGAGACTGTTCAGGTGAAGGCCGTTATGATCGAGGTGTCTGAGTCAGACCAGGTGGATGAGATGACACAACACAATATGTGACATCAGTTCAATAAAAAAACAAAACAAATATTACATCAACCTTCTGTATGGTCACTGTACAGGCTTCTTCATTAAGTATACCTTGTATTTGCTTGTTAATGAACATATCTGACTAACCAATGACATGTTGTCGACTTAGTGCATTAGGCCATGTAGAAATGATTAAAATGTCCTCTTAAGTTAAAACATACCTGTCCTGGTATAAGTCATACAGCTCTTTGAGACAGGACACGCTCTGTGCTCCCAGACTGCGTCTCTGCTCTGACAGCTCTCTTTTGTTTCTCTCCGCCTGAGCAGCCTTGAGCTCCTCCACCTGAATCTGCATCTCCTCCATGTGGGTCTGAAGGCCCTCTATGGTCTCTGTCAGACTGTGTGTTAAAAGACATGGAAAAGCAATAAGATATAAGACCCAGTTCTGCTCCTACTTTGTGACAACCCCTATCCTGTAATCCTTACATGGCAGTGATGGTTTAACAAGTCAAACACTTCAGAATTGAGCCCACCTGTGGATTTTCTGCTGGGACACACGGTTGTCCTGCACTAGACTCCTGTTACTGTGCTCCAGATCCCTGGCAGCCATGTCTAACTGTTCATAAACCTTGGCATGTTGGTCGTTCATGTGGCGCAGCAGGTCCACCTGCTTGGTCAGGTACTAGTGCACAGGAGACGGAAAGAGCAAAGGTTTAGTTTTATCAGGTTCCACACCTTAATCACATAAAAGAAAAAACTCTGACAGACTAGTTCTTGTCAACATTTCACACTGATTTAAACTACAAATTAAGTGTTATTTATTGCAGACTAGATTTATGACCTAGTATTGGCCCAGGGACCGTGGGTTGGGAACTTCTGCTGTAGACTGATTGTGCCTCAGAAAGAAATTTGAAGTTGAAGTTTTGTCAGTGTCATTCACCTGGTAACACCACAGCAGTATCATGATTAATACAGTTGTCAGATCAGCCACAGCTACATGCCTGTAGCAGAAGTAAATCAGTTCTGACAGATTACTTAGAGAAGGTGATTAGTGAAGGGGGTAAAACCAGCAGAGGACATGGTGAGAATGAAGGTCAGGCAGATGTAGGGAATTAACATATCTGGCTCACTAAATCCAACAGCTGCTCAACTTCTCACTGATGCAAACACATTTTGTTTTTTTCGTCTATTGCTTATTTCAAAAATAACTTCCTGTCTTTTCCTCCACTCTGTTACTTTGTTTTTAGCCTGCTTCCTTCTTTCACACCTGTCATTTCTTAGCATCTCCACTGTAATCAATGTTTCCTCTAACTTTTGTCCCTACTTCCTGTCGCTATTTCCTCTTCCTAATTCCTCTCAACGTCATCTTATTCCTTGTCTCCTCATGTAGAAATTTCCTACAATAACAGGTTTAGGTTTAATACTGTGTTCACTCCATATGATTTGATGTGATCTTGTTGATCCTGTTCCCTGGTCTGTTTAACGTCACGGGTGCTTTTATTTTGGAAATACATTTGTCATTTGAGCTCCTGTTTTATGTTTGTTGCATCTGGGTCTACGCCCTGAGATCACCTCTGACAGCGCGGGAGGTTAATGAATATTTTGTTTGGTGGCTCATGTCCTTCTCAAACATTCATCACCTCTATCTCCTGCAGCTGCTCCTGGTTGGTGGAGTACATCTGCTGCAGGGCCTGCTCCAGCTCATGGTTCCTGGCTAGAAGGGTTTTCCCCAGCTCTGCTGCCAGATGAAGATCTGTGGAAGCATCAGAGGGGGAACGAAATGTAAACATTTAGAGCCCAAACACTGGCCGCTGAGAAGTAGGAGGGTGTAATTTATGCATAAACAGAGTTCCAGTAATGCAGTTCTTATACACACAAACACACAACCTATTGTCTGGCACTGCTCACACACTTGGCACTGGGGAATCAATGAGGAATTCAAGGCATGGGAAGTCTTAGGGTCTACATGTGACCCTTTCCCCTGTTTTTTTTTTCTCCTTTTAATTCCTAGATCTTATCCCTTTGCAGTGGAGTGTGTTCAGTGAAGTTATGATAATCAGTACAATTCGCAATAATAAAAAAGGATAAAAAGTAAAATAGCAAACTTTTAAACTATTTTTTTTTTACATAAACTCGTACTTAATACCAACATAAATGTGGATGTGGTTCTCTTCTTCTTTGAGAGTGTTCCTGCTGCAAGGAAAAAAAGATTATCAGAGAAACCAGAACATGTTCACATTCGAGAGGCTTTTATTTCACAAATGTTGTTTGTACTTTCTAGGAATGACTATTATTAAACAAAGTGGTTAATGAATTAGATTAATTAGCTCAGCTGACTTATTGTTGCTGCTCCACTGTCAAAGGTCTTTGGTGTTTCTGTTTATCTGAACAAACCATTGAGGAAATCATTATAGATAAGCTAACATATTTTTTGTGTTTTTCAATTAAAAGAAAATAAATAACATCTTAAAATAATAAATAATTTATAATTATTGCGGAATAATGATCAAATACGTGAAAAGGAATGTCTAACATTCTTCACATGCGGTGTGAATAATGAACAATGATCCGTTATTTTACGGGAAGATGACATCAACTGATTTCCTGTCAACAATATGTAAACATTTGTAATTATTAAAGAATAAGAGCGA
>NC_024323.1:7931940-7952140 GCF_000523025.1 Cynoglossus semilaevis | reverse complement strand
TCCATAATTTTAAAATTTCGTTTTATTATTGTGGATATTAATATAAAACTGACAGACTCCGATCTTTACTAACACGTATGTACATTTATCAAACAACCTTACAAAGCTGCAGATGTTTGTGAGTTGCTGTGGTTGTGTACAGCTGTTTGTTTTTTTCAGCTGGAAGAAGTGAAACAAACAGGGTGCGACCACAAACATTCAACTCGTACCGTGTTCAATGTCCTGCGGGCTGCGCCAGGAGGAGTCTCCACTCGTGTCGAACTCTTCCTCCAAAATCAGGTCTGCTAACATTTTATTGCCTCGGGGCGAGAGTAATACTCCAGCTGTCAGAGAGGTGACATTCAGGTGTTTGCGTTCACTGAATAACGCGACAACTGCAGTGTGTTCAGGAAGATAAACTGCATCCTGCCGGCGAGAAAGCGGCTTTAAGTCTCTACAGCAACGTGGCAAATATCTCATACACGACACCATCCGGTAGGGGGCATATGTAAGTTACAAATAATTATCAAATTAATTAGATTTTAAATTGTACAATATTATCGGAATTTTATCTAAAGTATTTATTTTAATGAGGAACATATTTATACATGTACGTGGTTTTATGTGAATTATAATTGTTTTTACGTTTTGCCTGTTTATTTCATGACGTATTTTATTAGCGAATCAGATACAAGTGACGCTATGTTTCTGACCAATCAGCTGTTTGTTTTGTAGCCTAAACTCCCGCCTTACTACACAGACAGGGAGTCCTGTTTGACAGGTTAGACCAGAGGTTTTTTTGCAATAATATAACTTTCACTGACGTGTCGCTGTTTCGGGAACATTTCAGTGTTTTCATGCGAGAACCTTATGAGTGATGTTTGAATAAGGCAGCTGGGACAACATCGCTTTAGAAACAGCAATGCTAAGCAGCATCTGTGTGCGGCGACAACGCTTCCTGGTTCCAGTAGTCGGTGGATAACGCACCTCATTGTCGGTGTGGATTTGGAATCTTCCTTAAGTCTGCAGAAATGATGGCTCTCCGAGCAATGGGCATCAATCACGCAGCTCTGGCATACGCCATGACCACACTGGGAGCTTCCATGATAAACAACATCTTCAGCTTCTATTATGTCAAACTTTTCCTCAATAGTTACCAGATTTCTGAGGCACTTTTCCACCAATCACAAGTGAGTTTTACCCCTTCTCTATCACTGTTATTTTATGTGTTTGTTTGGCATTGTTGACAACTTTGAAGAAATTGTACCGTAGAAAGTGTTGGTCTCAAGACCTTAACATTTATGGAACAGTCAAAACTTTTTATTAAAATAAAATAAACTACGTTTATCTAAGCATTACATTACGCAGTCGTATAAGGACTAACTGATCCGCAGTCCTTAAGGTGGCAAGATGGTTGATGGCAAGCATGCAGTAAGTTGCTAAAACCATTGGCAAAAGCAAAACATACCTGCATTGCATCAGTTGCAAGACATTCTCCATCACAGAAACAAGACATTCCTTCTGGAATTCAAGAATTTGATAAATTAAATGAAATCTCTTTTCTTTAGTAATGTTCAACACAGCTAATTAGTGTGTGCTAAATAATTGTGAAATATTTTTGCCAAACATTATTATGTATGGCCTCTCCACAGGTGGTCTACATGGTGTGGAATGCATTCAATGACCCTCTGTTCGGCTACCTCCAAGATAACTCCAGAATGCCCTGTTTGGTTCAGAGGCGACTCTCCATCCTGTACGGCGCTCCGTTCTACTCACTGGCTTTTCTTATACCCTGGTTTCCATGGCGGACATACATGCCTGGGGATTGGCTGAGCGGCCTACATTTGATGGTGGCGCTCTGTGCTTTTGATGGCATGCTAACCTTTGTGCTGCTGGCACAATGTGCATTATTTGCGGAGATATCCAACCAGCATCAGAGCAGACTAAGACTCATAAAGTACAACCAGGTGGGTACCTGTATACTGCTTTAACTTTTACTGTTCTTGTTCCTCTCTTTTACTACAGTATTACTCTTCCATCCTTCTTATTTTTCTGACACCCTCAGGTGGCTTCTCTTATTGGTTCCTCCAGTGTCCTTTTCTGTGGCATGCTGTCCAGGAACATGGAGGACTTTTCCGCCTTCCAAGCCTTCTCCGTGCTCATTGCTTTTCTGAGCTGCGGCTGCATGCTCTACACTGGCGTCTACAGCGACAGCCGCTTCGATAATAAAGGATCAGAGACGAATAAACAGGAGTGCCTCAACCTGACGTCCAGCCAATCAGTGTTGTCCATGAACACGTTAAAAACACAGGTGTTGCAGATCCTCACCAATCGTGACTTTCTG
Organism: Cynoglossus semilaevis; assembly: GCF_000523025.1. Taxonomy (NCBI): domain Eukaryota; kingdom Metazoa; phylum Chordata; class Actinopteri; order Pleuronectiformes; family Cynoglossidae; genus Cynoglossus; species Cynoglossus semilaevis. The sequence continues at coordinate 7,949,817 of NC_024323.1, read as the reverse complement.
CTGTTTGTGACCATGAACTTCTTTGAAGTTTTTATGTTGGCCTTTCTCAACAATTTCACCATGATATTTGCCGAGCACTTGATTCCCCCAGATGCACTTACACCTTTGGCCAAGAGCGTCATGTACGGAGCGGGGTTCATCTGTCCACAGGTAAGGTTCTCTGTGATTTTGTTTTCAACCAGCTGCTTGACTTTATGTCCAGCACTAGTGCTGCAATTATAGATAGATTAATAAATGGATTGATGGATGGACAGACAGAAGGATAAATGGATAGATGACTTTATTTATTCCCTAAGGGAAATCATGTTGTCACAGCAGTCCAGTATTTAAATACAATAAAATACAACAGCATAAAACACAGAGGTAGATGGGAAATAGAAATAAAACTACCAAATGGTACAAGGATAATTAATAGCAGCAACAGTATATAATACTAATAAAATAATAATAACAACAACAATAGCAGTAATAACAACAATAAAGACAACAGTCTCAATATGTACACACTGAATCCTATATATAATATATGAATATGTACAATTAAATTATATGAAGTATTTAATATTGTATATTAAATATTAATTATTAAATAACATTTTCTTGATTCTCGTTTCATCGTCAATGATAAGGGTTCAACTCCTTGTCTCCTCCCTAGTTGTTAGTGTTGAGTTGTCAGAGTCTGCTGCACAGCCAGGGCTACTACAGGATCGTCCTGTTCACCTTCTGTGTAGAAGTAGGGATGGCAGTTACCATGCTGCTGCTGGGCCCTCAGCACTACTACATCCTGGCGGTCTTCCTCACTGTGAACATGTGAGACTTTGACATCACTAAATCATTTATTTATTTTTTCACTGCATGAATACACTCCAGTTGGAATAACTCACCCTATGGTCCTCATGTTCAGGGTCCTAGTTCAGGCGGCCTTCAGTCTCTTTGGACTTCCTTTGGCTGACATCATTGATACAGACATGCAGAAGTACAAGCGCAGGTGAAGAAAATGTGACTTCCTGCTAAAACCTAGTCATCTATCACATGTACAAATTCTCAGAAATAAATGACATGTATTTTTTGCTATCTGATCTTTTATCTCTTCTTATCTTTTCTTCCTGTTTCCTGCAGTTCCCCCCTCTCCTCCATGGTCTTTGGAACCAATGCTCTCTTCACTAAGCCGGCGACTTCTCTGGCCCCTATGTTAGTACTGACTATCCTAAACCAGGTTGGATATGAACAGCTGAAGGAAGTGGGGACAAACTCAAATCCAAGGTACACACCATTTATTTGATTTCACAAGAACACTCGGTATGATTTAGTGACATTTGAGGGTGCAGTTTAACAGAAGAAAAATGACTTTACTACTGTATGGATATACAGAAACAGAAACTAGGGCTGCCAAAGGAACATGATTAATCATGATTAATCACAGTCATAATTATTCATGGTTATTCAAGATAAATCAACATTCCCAAAACTGACAAAAAAAACAACATTTTTTGGAAAATGGAAAAAAAAATGTTTCAAGGAGTAGGTGGATTTGTTTTGGCTTGAAGAACATCCAAAACCTCAATGAGAGAGAGAGGGAGAGAGGAAGACAGGGATAGAGGGAATGAGGAAGTGAGGGTGAGACAAGGGCACGGTGGAAATGTTTTGTCATACGTTAAGAATATGTTGCCTTTAACATTTAAATCAATAATCAGACCAGCATCATACCATAAAGAACAGTCCTGGGTCAATTTCTTTTTGTTTCTGCTTCAGTGACCTGGAACACCTCCACAGTGTCATGTTCTACTTGGTGTGTTTGGTCCCAATGTGCGTCGCCGCTGCACAAGTCGTGGCCTGGTGGCCGTTCTCCATCCGCAACAGTCACACAGTGGACATTAAGTATATCGATGGCTGACTTTAGGGTTGTCAACCCTTGAGCTGACATGGTTTAAGTCTCTTTGTTTGGGATTAAGGGAAGATTATGTCTTTACTTGAATTGTTTCTAGTTGAAACATTATTTTGTTGTAGATGCCTTTGTTTTCTAAATGTCAATAGCCACTGATGTGCCTTAAATTTGCACTTCATGTTACGTTTCCTCTCCTAAGACACAAGAGCCAGAGACAAATAGACGAATGTGAAATTTAATGTCACCACACCAGACATTACATTGTGATTGTGCCAAGTTTAAGATATTCCTTAAGGACAAGTCACTAAGATTTGATGCTGATCACCCAACCCTTCTGTTTTCAAGGCAGTGTAGTCTGGTAAAACGCCATTGGTCACAACACGAAGCTACCGTTGAACCACACAACTGCAGAATATTTCAGAGATTTCTATCAACTGGGAGGCAATAGGAGCCTCCTACAAATACTCATGGTCTACACTTATTCTAAAGATAAAAAGATAAATAAAGTGTACTTAAAGATCCACGGCCTGATACTGGTACCTGGCCCGGTGGTTGGGCAGCCATTCTTTTCAGGGATGGAACTTTTAGGCAGAGCTTGTTAAAGAACAAGCAGTTAGTTTGTCCATTCAAAATGACAATAATCATAATGTGAACATGATATCGCAGTCACATTGTGTCTCACTGTTAATTATTTATTAATGAAAAGTGATTTTTCACATGACCATATGTTGAAAAACACAACATGTCTTGATAGATTTTTATCAAGGTTTTGACCAAACCTTTCCACTGAGGTGCTGTTGAAATTGACTTTTTGTTTACCATGTGTTCATGTTATTTTCTAAAAATAATTTTCATTGTATGTTGAATGAGGTAATGACAGTTTGTGATATATATTTAAAAAAAAAATAAAAAGTCACTTCTGCCAGGAAATGGACCCTAAAACCCTTTTCTCAATTTCTAATCTTGCACACACTGTTACATTTGAAAATATTATTTTGGGTGTAAATCGTCTCACAACTATGATGCAGGCTATTTCAAAATGCATGTTATTTACAGTTTTTCTGCTTCAAAATACAGAAGTCACACAGTTTCAGATGTAGAACTGGATGGGACAGACACACACAATTGACTTGTTGTGAGAAGATATTGTAGAACGTGTTCTGAAGTTACAAGCAACAGACAGTAGGAAGTAAAATAAACACACTATATACTGTGTATATATATATATATAAATATTTCTATCCAAATGACATACAGATGTACTCTCATTCTGTATTGGTATGTTCTCCTCACATGCAATGCATTGACTTCAAATTCTGCCCAGATAAAAGTGAAATCATCACTTTAGGGACAGTGGTGGTCAAACATCAGTGAGGAGTCAGAGAAGTATGACTTTAAAATGTCTTTTTGGCCATTTGATTTTTGGAAAAAATGTCTAGAGATCTGTAACACAGTTAACCCTATAAAAACCGACCTGGGCTACTGCCCTGGATCACAGGAAGTCCGTTGTGGGTCGGAAATTGGAAATAGTGCTTATATTCTACTGGATTTATTGTGGAGAATTATTTAACGACTTGTCTGATATTCCCATTCTCCACCTTCAGGTCTTTTGACTTGATGTTAATCCACAATGTTTGTCAGGTGACATGGCAGGATGACAGATCACAGCTGTGTTTGCTTAAAGGAAGTGGAAAAACGGGTACAGGTGTGTTTAAAGAAATTATGGGAAGTTAGCCATAAGTTAGTTAAACAGCCCAGAAAGGAGTAACGGTCACAAAAAGGCTTTTAAATTACATTCAACTTCTGTGAAGTCTGTTTCTAAATGTCCACCCAGGCTTCCGTAGCACACCAAAACTCCCCAGTACACTGAATGTGTTTTATTTGTCAAATCCAGTCAGTGGTACAGCGTCTGTTTTGTGTAGTTTATAGATTGTTTTCACAGTCACAAACTCAAACGTTTGCTGATTGGTCAATTTCCTGTTACACACCTCAAACATCCTCTGCTATTTTGAAGATTTGATATTTTTTCTCAGTTAGAACACGACAGCTCCTGAGCCAGGGAAACCAACGCTCAGACATTTTGATAGATGTCATCAGGTGAGCTGATGAAGTCACCATTTGCTGCCTGTAAAAAAAAATGTAAAGATGAGATCTTTCATTTAAAAAACATCCCAAACGTAACTGTGCTGCAACATGGTGAACTGCACGTTTACATAATGACCCGGTTGATGCAATTTAAACCTCACGTGCTGCAAAAGCACTTACCTCGGGGGGAGAACTGCTTTCTTCTCCACCTTGTCCATCTTCTCCACCTTCTCCACCTCCCTTCAAATGTCTTCTGTTTGTCAGTTCGTGCAGCACATCGTGGAACCGTCTTTTTGTAGCAGAAAAATTCTGTTTGGAAATAAAAATAGAATTTATTCTACATTAGTGTAAAAGCCCATTCATTATATAGTTTTTTAATCTATGTCAGGGAATTAAAATGGTCTTAAAATAAGAATTATTTGAGAAAAAATATATACGGTCAATAAGAATTTAAAATATTACTACTGATACTATTACTATCTGATTTCAGAATTCCAATTTATCTTCGGCAAAAGGCTAAAAACAATTGTAACAGTCTGTCCTTGCCTGGTTTTATAACCAATGGTTAAAGTGTCAACCAATAAAGGTGTAGCATTTGATAAAATTATAGATGATCAAAAGAATGTACATTAAAATTTTAAAATGCCTTTTTTCAGACATAAGAGTTTATTGCACAAGTCTTTTGGAGACACAGACCTCGTTTCCTCTTCCTCTATTATCTTACTGGGCTTTTTTTCTATTTAGCAAACAGTTCACATAACAGAAACAAAATTAAACTAAAAAAAAAATCACAAATGTTTTCACCACCTTGTTAGTTTTGGATGTCCTTCTGTGGGGGCTTAGTTTGCTGCCACACTATAACAACATATTAAAATAAGATTTTATAATGATTAGTCAATTTGACATAATTAAAGTAAAACAATAAAGTAAAAGGGTTTTTTATTTGTTTATTTATTTTTACCTTTTTCAAAATGATGAGCGTCAGTATGACTACGCTGTAGACGATCAGTAGAGTAAACGATAACCCTATAAGAATGTTCTTCACAGCTGTTTTAGGCGGTCCTGGAAGCAAAGACCCATCAAATCTTAATCAGTGCATCCAAACAACCATCCAAACATGTCGACCACGTTTCAAATTTACCTCCGACTCTGAGAACTGTACCAGGACCAACATGTTGCCTGCCTGCAGTCTGTTCAGCTGACGCTGTGGCACAGTGGTAGATGCCACTGTCGTTGGTGCTGAGAGAGGTGATTTGTAAAGATGCTCCATACAGACTGTATTTGAGAGGATTTGCACTCAAATTGAGACGATGGTGGGAGTTTTCTGTGAAAGCGAACCACTCATAGATCTGATTGCTGCCGGAACAGAAAGAACTGACATTACACTGCAGAACAACCGTTCCTCCTGCTTTTCGTCTCATCGACCTCACTGGCTGACTCAAACATCCTTCCTCTTTAGTCAAGCTCTCTGGGAAAAAAGACAAAAAAAGTTTCAGAAACAGTGGCTACAAAACCATCAGTGAAGTAACCCATTAATAAATACATGGATTAAATGTTACCTGTTACTGACAGCTGTATGAGGATGAGAGAAATCCACAGCAGCTGATTCATGTCTGTAGCTTAATGGTGTCTGAGTGATCTCATGATTTCTTACACGATAACATCTAACTTCCGCTTTGGTCAGTTTCTACTTCCTGCTTGCATTGTAATATGTAATTTTCACAGGCAATTTCAGTTCATTTTAGTTTACAGACTTGTTATAAAAAACAAGGTTGTATTGATTAAAAGGAATATCAATCAAAAATAAACCATAAAGGTATGTGCTGTGGTTGAATGTAAAGTTATAATTTATCGTCAGGTTAAGAGAAAAAAGAAAAACCCTTGTTTTTATTGACCAGTTTAAATTCTGCTAGTTAAATTAAAGCCAAATTAAAAATGAATGGTTGAACAGCATACCAAAAATGTTGGCACTGAGAGAGCGTGTTAACATCTTTGCAAATTTACCACTGTTTACCCTTTTCTTAAGCTACATAATTTACTAATTCATATTATGAAGCTGACTTACTTTTACAGTAACATGGATTCTAGTTATAATAGTTAAAACAACTTAACACTGTATATAAATAGAGCCAACTTCATTGTATGCTCTTTATTACAAAAATGTTTTCAACTTTAATGTAGCTGTAATTTTAAGATACGTGTACATGTTTTGAATAATTAACTATTTAAGACAATATATCACTATACAATTTATTGTTCTAAAATACATTTGCATTTATTTGACTAGTAAAGCTACAATTCAGTAGACTTTGTCTTAAATACGCAAAGTTTCCACGGGTTCCACATGGACGTTTCTCCAAAGCCCAATTTTCACTCCCTGTGGGTACAACGTTGGTGTGGGCGGGTGATATTGAGCTGTCAGTCCGAGTTTAGACCAATCATAGTCTGTATTTGTGGCTTGTCCCGCCCCCTTCCACGTCGACCTGCACTCTCGCCATATTTTCAATCCTGTTCAAACCCGCAGCTCCGTTTGTCTGAGTTGAGGAGGAGAAGCTGTCACGCCGAACTCCAGGGGAAAAGAAGACATTCTTCTGAACCAAGAGCCTCATCTTTGTTGGTTTCTTAGCTGTTTTTCCGAGCTCTCCCCGCGACCATGAACGTCTTCAGACTGACAGGAGACCTCTCTCATCTGGCTGCTATCATCATCCTGCTGCTCAAAATATGGAAAAGCAGGTCGTGTGCAGGTGAGTTCATGACGTCCTGGTTGCTGCACGCACTTGAACGATGATTTCTTATCTTTTCTAGTCTAACTTGCCTTTAATGTATTGCAGAAATGACACTCTGTGGTTGTTAGCCACAAGCTAACATTTCCCTCACTCATTCATTTGAACCAGTGGCTGTAGCTGTTCATTGGCTAACCGGCTATGACTGTTAGAAACTACGTGTATTCTACTTGTTAGCTGTTCATTGGCTAACCGGCTATAACTGTTAGAAACTACGTGTATTCTACTTATTTCTACGACAGTGTACATTGCAGATGCAATTTAATGTGTCGTTAATATAAGCTGTATTTATATTTAAGTGCAACATAGCAGTAGCTTACGTGCAAGGTATGTGGGCTACACACCAAAATGAGGGAGATCGAATGCTCTAGAATTACGTCTTTGTATATCTAAGTGAATTTAACATAATAGTTAATAATAGGTAGAGTAAAATATGCTTTTATTAGTTGCAGTTTCTGCACACACACCATCCCCCAAACACACCCAGACGCACCACTGCTCCTTTGCTTGATGTTCGGTGCTCGACCTATTTGGTCTGGCTTCTGACGTGGCGTTCTTATAAAGAGGTACGGAAGTAGCTGACCAGCTAAAATTCTTTAGTGTCACTTTCACCTATGTTTCCAAATATTCAGGCTCTTAAATAAGCACTTAATTGGACTTCCCTTTCAGTGTATGATCTCAACGAGGGGTTTTGTCCGCTGATGTTATTGAACGCAGAGCTGCAGTGTTTCGGTTCGAAGTTCAGAGGTTATGTTATCACACTGATAACGGGAAGATTGTGTTGTTTGCCTGCTATACATGCTGTGATTGTTATAACAAATTATGTCAAGGTAGTTTAGTTTAAGTTAGTTTTGAATTGGTCGCATTGACCCTCAAACTGCACCGAGTGTCTCCCTTCAAGGGGATATGACGCACATACACAGTCTCGCAACCCCATTATCTCATCTGCCTGCGAAATTTGATAAACAAATGCTCACCCAATAGGCCATGCAACAACGTGCAAACCCACAGCAGTAAGTTTGGAATAGCATACTAAGGTATCATGCATGCAATATAATAATATTTAAATGTGATGATAAAGATTTTGCAGAGCAGCAAAATCACAATTTAAAGTTAAAACTCAGGTTTGCACATTTCATGTTATTTGTGTAAAATCATTTTTAAATAATACATCCAGTTACAATTTAATATAATTTTAAAACAGTTCAAAGTGCTGTGTTGTTCTGTTGTGTTTCATTTGCCTGGTGACATTTGCACATTTCCAGTAGATGTCACTATCCGACAAGAAGAGATATACTGTTGTCTTACTGACACAAAAGTTTCAGTGAAGTTGTAGCTCAGTTGGTAGTTGTCTTACACCTGCAGGGTTGTGTGTTCACTTCCAGGCTACGTAGATTATTTGCTATTCCACAGGTAGGTAGGAAAAACCTGTAGTGTAAAGAGCTTCGGCCTAGAGAAAAACCCCATGTTAGAACAGACCATACATGTCTTCACACTAATAATTGATATGATTCCTTGGCATGTGTGTCAAAGGTATTTCTGGAAAGAGCCAAATCCTGTTTGCCATTGTGTTCACCACTCGCTACCTGGATCTGCTCACCTCCTTCATCTCCATCTACAACACCTCCATGAAGGTGAGAGTCCGGTCTCCAGTCCTGACCGACAGTATTTGAACCAATCACTGAGGGCCGTGTATAACGATATGTTTCTGATTTTTATTTTATTTATTTATTTTTTTACCAGGTGATCTACATTGGTTGTGCATATGCCACAGTCTATCTGATCTACATGAAGTTCAGGGCCACCTATGACGGCAACCATGACAGTTTCAGAGTAGAGTTCCTGGTTGTTCCCGTTGGAGGCCTTGCTGTTCTGGTCAACCACGACTTCTCTTTCCTGGAGGTATGTCCAGCCTCCTGCGATGTGTCATATATCAGAGAGAATTTGTTTAGATAGAAGATGCAGAAATACTGAGCATGTAGCCTGTAAAGTAACCCCCTCCCTTGTCTGCTAAGAATGGGTTTGATTGTTTTTTCTTAAAAATCCCCCTTTTTGTAAACTTAAACTTAAACTTAAACTTACCTGGAGTCATAATCGCCATGTCGTACCACCCATTGGGGGCTCACCCTCATGATTCCTCGTCACTCTACCTCTGAATAGATTAAGGTCCAACTGTGGTCAAAATGTGTGTCATTAGCTCAGATGTCCCTGAGTCATGGTATTTAACCTGTGCTGTCAGATCCTCTGGACCTTCTCCATCTACCTGGAGTCGGTGGCCATCCTGCCCCAGCTGTTCATGATCAGCAAGACGGGCGAGGCGGAGACAATCACCACCCACTACCTGTTCTGCCTGGGCCTGTATCGAGCCCTCTACCTCCTCAACTGGATCTGGCGTTTCTACTTTGAGAGCTTCTTCGACATGATCGCCATCGTGGCCGGCGTGGTACAGACTGTCCTGTATTGTGACTTCTTCTATCTTTATATCACCAAAGGTGAGTTCTCCTCCAGTTTCGATCCGTTTAAACAGATGATGCCGAACAAATACTCATCCCAAATTTGGACGTAACACATTTGGTGCTGTAGCAGCCTGAAGCGTCTGTTTTCATCTTTTCGTGTTAGAGTTCCCTCTGTCTCTCCTTCACGGCAGTTAGACACAGAAACCAAACCAGAGAAAACAAAGCTCTCAAAGGGAATTTTGTGTGATTAAATACCAGTACTTGATCTGTTCCACACAGATGAAACCATCATCAACACATGACTTTGATTTTAAGAAGTGATAGTCTGTCCCTGAAGCCCTGGAAAGCATGGGTTACGTGGGATGTCGTCAATAGTTTTTTAAGAATCCACTAAGTTTCTGCCATCTGTTGTGCATTCACACCAACGAACCAAGAATCATTTCAGGATTATCTAAAATGTGTCATGTGCATAATGTAATTTCTCTTAGCTTCCAAATGCCTCGTCAGTAATTCACTGCTGTTTGCTCTACTGACAGTAATGTTGTCCATTCTTATTTACATTGTTGTTGCCACTTTGCTCAGTAGAACAAATCAAGAAGCAGACCAGGTAATTTGGTAATTTAACAACAAAAATCTCATCCAAAACCTACCTTTTATTTCAGGTTCACCCATCATTATAAATACATTTTGTTCAAGGTTTTCAAAATTCTTAAAAATCCTGAATAGAGCCCATAACTTTAATGGGGCTATACTTTTGAGTGAAAGACTGAGGATGACTCAAAAACTGTTGATGTGATTAGAGTGGCAAATTAAATGATGGATCACACTGTTGAAGTTTGGGAGACACAGATAAAAGCTCCAGTGCTTGTTTCTTAATGAGTGACTTCACTTTTTCCTCCTCGCTCAGTGTTGAAAGGCAAGAAGCTGAGTCTACCTGCGTAAGAGCGCAGAGGTTAAAGCGGCGCCTCCCAGGAGACTCAGGGGTGTGGAGATGACATCTAGGAATTTCGTGACATTATAGCAGTGGATGTCTGAGACAGAGAGCCAACGACAGGGAAAAACACTAGTCCTCTTTGACGATCGCTGATTGAACTGGTAAATGCCAACAAACACCAGAGCTGAACGACAAGATCAACCTTTGGATTCCTCTGTTCAGCATCTTGCCTTAAATGTCTTTTCATTGTTGATAATATAGGAGAAAATGCTTCATTTTTTTTTCTTTCTTTTTTTTTCTTTTACTTGTGAGGTGTAAACGCTTCTTGTTTTTCTTTTTTTTTTACTTATTTTATAATGTCACAAAAAGGAATTGTGTGCGAAAAAGTACCTTGTTTGCCTCGGTAATGAAATGCACAAATGTACAGTCTTATTAAAGAGTGAGATAAAGAGTAAATGTATCCGAGTGCCTGATTAGGATGATGTCCATTTTCTCACAGTATTTTTCTTTATTTTTCATTTGTTGTTTTTGCTTTTTTCTCTCAACAATTGTACACACATGCTTTAACCTTCTCTTGGAGACATTTTAAAGAGGCAGACACAAAAGCATTTGTTGCTTTATAATATCAAAAGACATTTTAATAAGATTTCTAAAAATGAAAAAAAGAATTTAAGAAGTAAATATTTTTTACATAGATGCCAGAAATCTTCCTGTCTTCAGTGTCGGTATTTTCAAAGTAGGGCATCTGATTTGGACTTTCCGTGTTATCTTGTTTCCTTCAGCATTCTGTATTGGAGAAGTTACCATGTAATGCATTTGTTCTGCTTCTTGAATATAGATTTAATACATGATTAAGGACAATGCCTTGTCACAATTTCTCTGTAGGGATTGAAAAAAATGTGTCCACAGCCAAGTCCAAAACTCACAAACGCCAACTGTGACGCGTTAGTTTTCACGAGGTCAAAACTTCTAACGTCACTGCAGTGAAATGGTCACGACAGCCGTGTGGCGGTGGGAATCCTTCAACTCTTTGACTGGTTGTGATGTTGCATTTTATTCACTGAAGTTTTTCAGTGTGAACATTTCAACAGATCTCGATGGAGAAGTTGGTTAATTTCTGTTCAAATATTTGCATTTATATGAGATTGAATAGCCTCCTGTTAACCTCTTTGAATTTGCCATTCCTTAAGAGTATTTCAACTTTTTTATGTTACTTTTTTCTTTTGCATGATATCACCTCCAATAAAGATTTTACGAGAATCATCGTTCTTGTCCATGTGATTACTTTGTATATGTTACCAGTATTTACTACCATTTGACTGCCTTTTTTTTAAGTTTTTACTGTTAGTTATTTTTCTAATTTTTTTTGTTATATTTCAGCTACCGTGGACAGATTTTTAATTTAAAAACATTTTTTATAAATTTCCTGCATTTTAATTATTAGTAACTATTTTGCCAGTTGTGACAAACTTGGGGTTGCATTTTTGGAAACCCTTGGAACTCTTTTAGAATGTTCTGCTAATTTGTTGGTATTGCTTATTATTATTTACCTTAAAAATATTCATAACTTGTCACATCATTAATTAATAGAGTTCACAAGTGTGTAATTTAGTCTCAGTAAAAAAACACCTGTTCTGTGACAGCAGTCACTGTGGCCTCAGTGAACAGACCAGACAGGTCAGACACTCACTGTAGTTATGAGTATGTTGATTCTGTTCAGCTTTGGTTTTCAACTATGCAAAAGTGGAGACACATTTATAGTTTAATTTCTATCACAGAGTAAGGCTGTAAGATTTAAAAAGAACCAAAATAAAGCCAAAAAACTCCACTGTTTTGGTCTATATTTATTTATTGCTTATACAGTTTTCTGGGACACATGGAAAAAAAAGATTCATAAATCAAAAAAAGTTCATAAAATTCTGCATCACAGACAACAGGTGGCAGTAAACAGGAGGGTAACGATGTGTTAAAGTGCTGGACAAGGGTTTGAACAAAAATACATTTTCACTCTGCCAAACATCAACTCAGTAACCGACCTATTTGATTATCCTTCACCAACTTTCCTCTATCTTACCATGGGTTGCCTGATGTTGGCAACTTTAGCTTCCGAGATCATGAAACATCAAGCATTTATATATAAATATTTTATTATATATAAATAGTAACAGTCTTACGGCTCTACTTAACAGTAATCACCAGGGTTTGACTCTGTGCCGTGAGAAGTCAGCAAAACATTCAACAAAATCAGTAGTGCTGATTTAAGCCTTCTGAATCTTTTTTTCTCAGAGTGTAGTTTAAAGATTTTTTTATGAAGATTTTAATTCGCTTTCTTTTTCCTGGACTGCGCCCTCCTGAAAAAAGAGAGAAGAAAGGATGAGACTGATACATGACCTGAGGTTTTCTACAGTAATTCTTCATGCCTAGGTCCCCCTAGGGGACATGGTTGAAAAACACCAACCTGACCACGAACCAAAAATGAATTTGGTTCACTGGTCAGGTTTGTTAAGGTCTCATGATTTCACTTTCACAGTAAAACATTTTTTTATGAATAGTAGGCTTGTCACCAGTATGATTTTAGTAATAAAGTGATATTTGGTATATTTTTTTGTGAACACATGATTTACACAGTACCTTAATGTAATGACAATACTGCTGTATCATAAAAGTACACGGGAAACCCAGCTAAGGACTCATGACTGCTACAAAATAATGTGGTTAAATGTAGTTTTTTTTTTTCGATTGTGTGAATTTCAGCTAAAGTCTAAGGGTGCATTAGGGCTGATTTAGAAAGCTGTATTTTGTCACATGATGCTTTTATTTTGTAGAAACACCAACCAAAGCTTTAGGCTTTAAATTGAAGTTCTTATCAGGATTATAAATATCTCTGCTCAGTCAGATAGAACTGGTAAATTGTGTTGCTGCTGTGGAACAATAGTAACACAATTACCCTGTCCTGGATCAGTGTGGTGTTTATTATTATACTGCCTTAGTGTCTGGTTCAATGTAGAACCTCTGGACTGTGAGCCCCTGACCTGGGGTGGCTCAGATAGGGTGCACATGTTTGATTTGTTCCACCGTCACGTGATCTTCATAATACCTTAATGTTATTACAGTCCTGGAATGCCAAAAACGTCCTGCCTGGAATAACTTTAAATATATAATAAAAAACAGTGCAGCTTAGCTCCTGTAGTCTGTCATTGGTCATTGGTTCATTACCTTTGTCAGCTGGGGATAATACACCAGGATGTGGGAGATGGTTATATAAAGAGCCATTAGGATGAGTGAAGCAAAGACGGAGAAGAGTGCGATGCCAGAGAGCACACACAGTAAACTCATGCCTCCCAGGAACAACACCGTCACTGGAGGAAGTGAGGGGAAAAAAACCAAAAGTTTGTCTCTGACACTGGTGTGGAAACAATCAGGAAAAATGTCAGCGTTGACCTGTGCACACCCACCTTCAACAAACACAAAGCCCACGGCTGATATGACCATGGTGACAAGTGCAAAGATGAGGAAGAGACCCACAGGTAGAGCAGCCATGGCACTGAAGACCATCACTGTCAGGGCGACCAACGGATGGCTGCCCAGGTACTGGCCCACGCTGGTGTTCATCAGCTGTGATACCTGTGAGGACGAGGCTCTCTGAGCGGACGGACGGCAAAAAGGCGCAGCTGAATTTTACCAACAACTTACCTGTGGGTGTGGGTCATCAAAAGTACTTTTTATCTGCGTGGTCCATCTCCCCACCTGCTGCTGCCAGTCTCCCACAGAACTCCTGTCCTCTGTCTCCATGCTGCTCCAAAGGAAACACAAACATCCATTTAAACTGCCCAGATCTCAGCGCTCTGTTAATCTGGTAGTAACCATTGCACAACTGGCTAATGATCATTAAATTCATACTTTCATTAACTTCACCTAAAAGAAGTTTTTTTTAAATGATAAAACTTAGTTAGTTTCTTAACTACAAACCTCAAAGTTCTCCGGTTCGATCCACCGATCTCAGTCTCTGAAACTCCGTCCTGGAGTTTTCTTTTAAAACACCAGAAACAACAACACTCCTGTTCTTCTGTAGAACACACCCCTTATTTTCTTCTTCCTCCTTCTCCTCCTCCTCCTGCGTCTCTTTATTCTTCCTCTTCTGCATTTCTCCCGGACACCTCCCAAAGGGTGTGTAGTCACTTTGCTGCCGTCTATCGCCCAATGAACACATTGCAGCGCCACGATTGCTTCCCTTCATCGTCGGATCCGTTGATGTTCATTCATGTGAAGTTACATTTTATATTTTATCTTTATATTTACAGGTTCATAAATAAAATGTCCGCTAAATGTCCAAAGATGGCTGTCAAGTGTTTAATGTTTAGCGTTAGCCTCTGGTTCTCTTCATTGGTTTTAAATACTAATTCGTAGAAAAGGAAGACGCTTTAATGTACAATATTTTCCTTTGAATTAAAGTGTCTTTACTCATAGTTTGGTTTGAACTCTTCAAGAGAAATCCTGCATTTGAAAAATCTGATTTACTTCTACTGTGCTTAGGATAAGTAAATTCAACACGTTACTTTGCTCCAATATTAATATTTCTGTTCAGAAGTGAATTCCAGTTCCAATTCCATGTACACATTAACATAGTGATTAGTACTAGGTTTTATGTAGTATTGTACAAGGTGTTGGGTCATTATTGCAGAAAAACGTTTGACTTGTAAAAAATAAATACACAAACTAAATTCATTAATTGTTTAATTTCGCTTGTTTCAGCCGGATCACTGCAGTAATTCTCCAGGAGCCCAACAGAGGGCGTTCCTAGCTCAGATCCTGGTTGTCGGAATGAGACAGTTCCTTCAAAGTAATGACAGCTTTTTGCCTTTCGGCTTTTTTGCTATTACACATCAAGAACACAGACATTTCTCTGTGACGACCAGGAGTGATCAGAATATAGAATGGCCGAACCTCCACACCTTCCCTGATTACTTCCTGCGGCAAAGACACCGACACGGGCTCTCGCCGTCACCTCTCACAAATTAAGTTTATCCTTATGAGATTTGAGGATAGCTTCAGATATATGTGAGTATCACAGCAGAACTGGGAGAGAAGAAAACATCAAGATGAGTAATGGACATTAGAGGGAGGAGGGGGTAGGGGTAGGGGTGGACCCTAGGGACCAGTGATGACAACTCATTTGGACCCTTTATTGCTGCGAGCCTTTTTAATTAATCACTCTCTTATGTATCGAGTACAGGCAGAGAATTTGGCGAGGCAGAGAGGCTGCATTCACCTCCCCAGACTACGCAACACAACAAACCCAGTGAACCAGGACTGACAAGGCACCGAGCTACGTACTTATTTGTTGGGATACAAACACAACAAGGAATTTCATGTTATTAACCTGCAGCGTTTTAGCTGCTGCTGCTACTGCTGCTCTCATTGCGTCATCTCTGACTGCAGGGTCAGACGTCTGCTGGCTGCTCCACTGACCGCTCAGGGCTGCTTGGACATTAAATGTTCATCCAGTCTCATCAGCTGAAAGATTCGGTTTCTGTCGGAGCAGCAGAAACATTGGGTTTTGAACAGTCAGACTGCAGTTTGTCGACTGTCACGTGCCGAGCTGCAAATTGCAGCCAAAATGTGACTGATGGGCTGTCATTAAATTCTTACTTGCCTCCACTGATTGTGTGAACTAATCAAAGTCAGAGTGGTCACTGCTGTGGTCTCCACTCACTGACACAGTTCTGCACATCCATCCCTCACTGACAGCCGTCGTCAAAGGTCGGCGGTGGTCCGGGAGAGAAATGAGTGGGGTCTTTTCTTATTTTGGCCTGTCACAGTAAATGCCCCTGCTGCTCCATCACAGCTCCCTCTCACTCACTCCTGACTTCGTTCACCTCTCTGTGTCGCTGCCCAGGCAGTGTTTGGCCAACAGCTGAGAACCAGGGGGAGAACCAAATGTCTTTGCCAGATGAAGGGGTCGTTTCCAGCTCTGTCCTGTAACTGGGAGAGTGAGAGGCTCAAAGAGCGCTCCCCGGTGGGCTGTAAAGGCCACTGTGGAGGAGGGAGTCACAGCCCATACACACACACCCACATGCACTGTTTTTTGTATTTTTGAGCACATCACACAAATCCCACCCTCACCCCTCAACCCAGTGCACTTTAAATTGTGGGGCGTGCCCCAGCAGTGGGGAACAGGTCACGGCAGGTGGGGTGGACAAATGGGAGGACATTTTCAAGGTTCTTTTTTTTATAGATTTATAGATTTTAATTCAATATAAAATATGACGTTACATTATTGTTGGGGTAACATGGGTAAGGGGTAGGGAGTGTCCATGTCCATAAACCACCACTGCAGTGTCCTCTTCTGTCTGTGTCTCTGGGGTTAATTAGTTTCACCCGCCTCACCTGTGTCCTGTGGTTCCCTGGTAATCAGTTCTGACTCGTCTCACCTGGTGTCCTGGGTACATAAACCTCATTCTCCCTCACTTAGTCCTCTTGTTGTTTGTGGCTGTTGTCTGTTACTTGTTGTGTTGTCTATTGTGTTGCCTATTGTTCTCTTTTGAAACCAGTGTTTGGACACTGAGCCATTTTTTAATTTTCTTTAACATCTATCTTTAATTCTGTCTCTGTGTTCCGCTGATGTTGTTTTGTAATCCATTTTATTATGAACCACGATTAAATTTGCAGTATATAATTACTGTTTCCCTGCTCTGTTAAATTGACGAGGCGTCGCTGCAGTACACAGCAGAGAGGAAATGTTTTCAGCGGTTGGGTCAGTGAGTTTACAGCGTGAGAAACGACACCTGTAAGAAAAATGGATGCAAACAGCCAAATGTTTTTGCAGTGGGATGTTTTATATTCAGTCTCCAGCCCAGCTGTGGTGTGATGGATTGCTGTGGCTGCAGTTTTGTTCCTAAGACTTGAGTAAGAGAGTGGTGTCCAGTAAAAGCTGCTGAGGAGTGAGTGACAGCTGTGGAGATAAAGGAGGTTCTGGTGGAGGTCTTTATGTGAAGACATTTATAATTTACTAAACCTTTGTGGCTGAAGAGAAAGAAAGACAAGGAGGGAAGATGAATAGAGGTGACATCAGGAGCTAAGAACAGGAGGGTTGTCAGTCTCATTAAAACCTGTGACGGCGGCGTTGTGTTCTCCATCACTCATCTTAGAAAAACCAGGGTGAATCTTTCATGTCGCTGTGTCATCATGGCAGCTGCTGGATTTACATCAGTTTTCCTTCTGATTTTTTTTTCTCTCCAGTTGCTGCTTAGCTGTCGTTCTAG
This sequence comes from Cynoglossus semilaevis, assembly GCF_000523025.1. Lineage (NCBI taxonomy): Eukaryota > Metazoa > Chordata > Actinopteri > Pleuronectiformes > Cynoglossidae > Cynoglossus > Cynoglossus semilaevis. The sequence goes on along the minus strand of NC_024323.1, from coordinate 7,932,412 downwards.
GACACATGTGTCAAACTCAGGCCCGGGGTCCAAATCTCGGCCGCAGTGTAATTTAATTTGGCCTGTGAGATCATATCAAATGTGTAGTGGAGTTGGCCTGCCAATATATAACTGACTATATACTGACAGGATTTGTATTAGTGATGTATGTTAAAGCACATACATTTTGGTTTTTTATTGTTGGCCTGTGGGGGAAAAAATACATTAAAAAGAACTCAAAAGGCTACAGATAGAAACAAATATTGTTTTATTTTTAAATGTAACTTCTCATGTGTTTATAACATTAACCTTCAGTTGTTCCAGATTCAGTGTTTACGCAAAACTTCCATATGACAGAATTCTGTTATATATCTAGAGAGAAGGGAAAACATTCACAATTAATGTCAATTTATCAATTTAATTTTGGCCCACTGTGAATTTGAATTTGACACCCTTGTTGTGACATCACATCAGTGGTCAGTCACACACACAC
>NC_024323.1:7864284-7918117 GCF_000523025.1 Cynoglossus semilaevis | reverse complement strand
AGCTAAAGTCTAAGGGTGCATTAGGGCTGATTTAGAAAGCTGTATTTTGTCACATGATGCTTTTATTTTGTAGAAACACCAACCAAAGCTTTAGGCTTTAAATTGAAGTTCTTATCAGGATTATAAATATCTCTGCTCAGTCAGATAGAACTGGTAAATTGTGTTGCTGCTGTGGAACAATAGTAACACAATTACCCTGTCCTGGATCAGTGTGGTGTTTATTATTATACTGCCTTAGTGTCTGGTTCAATGTAGAACCTCTGGACTGTGAGCCCCTGACCTGGGGTGGCTCAGATAGGGTGCACATGTTTGATTTGTTCCACCGTCACGTGATCTTCATAATACCTTAATGTTATTACAGTCCTGGAATGCCAAAAACGTCCTGCCTGGAATAACTTTAAATATATAATAAAAAAACAGTGCAGCTTAGCTCCTGTAGTCTGTCATTGGTCATTGGTTCATTACCTTTGTCAGCTGGGGATAATACACCAGGATGTGGGAGATGGTTATATAAAGAGCCATTAGGATGAGTGAAGCAAAGACGGAGAAGAGTGCGATGCCAGAGAGCACACACAGTAAACTCATGCCTCCCAGGAACAACACCGTCACTGGAGGAAGTGAGGGGAAAAAAACCAAAAGTTTGTCTCTGACACTGGTGTGGAAACAATCAGGAAAAATGTCAGCGTTGACCTGTGCACACCCACCTTCAACAAACACAAAGCCCACGGCTGATATGACCATGGTGACAAGTGCAAAGATGAGGAAGAGACCCACAGGTAGAGCAGCCATGGCACTGAAGACCATCACTGTCAGGGCGACCAACGGATGGCTGCCCAGGTACTGGCCCACGCTGGTGTTCATCAGCTGTGATACCTGTGAGGACGAGGCTCTCTGAGCGGACGGACGGCAAAAAGGCGCAGCTGAATTTTACCAACAACTTACCTGTGGGTGTGGGTCATCAAAAGTACTTTTTATCTGCGTGGTCCATCTCCCCACCTGCTGCTGCCAGTCTCCCACAGAACTCCTGTCCTCTGTCTCCATGCTGCTCCAAAGGAAACACAAACATCCATTTAAACTGCCCAGATCTCAGCGCTCTGTTAATCTGGTAGTAACCATTGCACAACTGGCTAATGATCATTAAATTCATACTTTCATTAACTTCACCTAAAAGAAGTTTTTTTTAAATGATAAAACTTAGTTAGTTTCTTAACTACAAACCTCAAAGTTCTCCGGTTCGATCCACCGATCTCAGTCTCTGAAACTCCGTCCTGGAGTTTTCTTTTAAAACACCAGAAACAACAACACTCCTGTTCTTCCGTAGAACACACCCCTTCTTTTCTCCTTCCTCCTTCTCCTCCTCCTCCTGCGTCTCTTTATTCTTCCTCTTCTGCATTTCTCCCGGACACCTCCCAAAGGGTGTGTAGTCACTTTGCTGCCGTCTATCGCCCAATGAACACATTGCAGCGCCACGATTGCTTCCCTTCATCGTCGGATCCGTTGATGTTCATTCATGTGAAGTTACATTTTATATTTTATCTTTATATTTACAGGTTCATAAATAAAATGTCCGCTAAATGTCCAAAGATGGCTGTCAAGTGTTTAATGTTTAGCGTTAGCCTCTGGTTCTCTTCATTGGTTTTAAATACTAATTCGTAGAAAAGGAAGACGCTTTAATGTACAATATTTTCCTTTGAATTAAAGTGTCTTTACTCATAGTTTGGTTTGAACTCTTCAAGAGAAATCCTGCATTTGAAAAATCTGATTTACTTCTACTGTGCTTAGGATAAGTAAATTCAACACGTTACTTTGCTCCAATATTAATATTTCTGTTCAGAAGTGAATTCCAGTTCCAATTCCATGTACACATTAACATAGTGATTAGTACTAGGTTTTATGTAGTATTGTACAAGGTGTTGGGTCATTATTGCAGAAAAACGTTTGACTTGTAAAAAATAAATACACAAACTAAATTCATTAATTGTTTAATTTCGCTTGTTTCAGCCGGATCACTGCAGTAATTCTCCAGGAGCCCAACAGAGGGCGTTCCTAGCTCAGATCCTGGTTGTCGGAATGAGACAGTTCCTTCAAAGTAATGACAGCTTTTTGCCTTTCGGCTTTTTTGCTATTACACATCAAGAACACAGACATTTCTCTGTGACGACCAGGAGTGATCAGAATATAGAATGGCCGAACCTCCACACCTTCCCTGATTACTTCCTGCGGCAAAGACACCGACACGGGCTCTCGCCGTCACCTCTCACAAATTAAGTTTATCCTTATGAGATTTGAGGATAGCTTCAGATATATGTGAGTATCACAGCAGAACTGGGAGAGAAGAAAACATCAAGATGAGTAATGGACATTAGAGGGAGGAGGGGGTAGGGGTAGGGGTGGACCCTAGGGACCAGTGATGACAACTCATTTGGACCCTTTATTGCTGCGAGCCTTTTTAATTAATCACTCTCTTATGTATCGAGTACAGGCAGAGAATTTGGCGAGGCAGAGAGGCTGCATTCACCTCCCCAGACTACGCAACACAACAAACCCAGTGAACCAGGACTGACAAGGCACCGAGCTACGTACTTATTTGTTGGGATACAAACACAACAAGGAATTTCATGTTATTAACCTGCAGCGTTTTAGCTGCTGCTGCTACTGCTGCTCTCATTGCGTCATCTCTGACTGCAGGGTCAGACGTCTGCTGGCTGCTCCACTGACCGCTCAGGGCTGCTTGGACATTAAATGTTCATCCAGTCTCATCAGCTGAAAGATTCGGTTTCTGTCGGAGCAGCAGAAACATTGGGTTTTGAACAGTCAGACTGCAGTTTGTCGACTGTCACGTGCCGAGCTGCAAATTGCAGCCAAAATGTGACTGATGGGCTGTCATTAAATTCTTACTTGCCTCCACTGATTGTGTGAACTAATCAAAGTCAGAGTGGTCACTGCTGTGGTCTCCACTCACTGACACAGTTCTGCACATCCATCCCTCACTGACAGCCGTCGTCAAAGGTCGGCGGTGGTCCGGGAGAGAAATGAGTGGGGTCTTTTCTTATTTTGGCCTGTCACAGTAAATGCCCCTGCTGCTCCATCACAGCTCCCTCTCACTCACTCCTGACTTCGTTCACCTCTCTGTGTCGCTGCCCAGGCAGTGTTTGGCCAACAGCTGAGAACCAGGGGGAGAACCAAATGTCTTTGCCAGATGAAGGGGTCGTTTCCAGCTCTGTCCTGTAACTGGGAGAGTGAGAGGCTCAAAGAGCGCTCCCCGGTGGGCTGTAAAGGCCACTGTGGAGGAGGGAGTCACAGCCCATACACACACACCCACATGCACTGTTTTTTGTATTTTTGAGCACATCACACAAATCCCACCCTCACCCCTCAACCCAGTGCACTTTAAATTGTGGGGCGTGCCCCAGCAGTGGGGAACAGGTCACGGCAGGTGGGGTGGACAAATGGGAGGACATTTTCAAGGTTCTTTTTTTTATAGATTTATAGATTTTAATTCAATATAAAATATGACGTTACATTATTGTTGGGGTAACATGGGTAAGGGGTAGGGAGTGTCCATGTCCATAAACCACCACTGCAGTGTCCTCTTCTGTCTGTGTCTCTGGGGTTAATTAGTTTCACCCGCCTCACCTGTGTCCTGTGGTTCCCTGGTAATCAGTTCTGACTCGTCTCACCTGGTGTCCTGGGTACATAAACCTCATTCTCCCTCACTTAGTCCTCTTGTTGTTTGTGGCTGTTGTCTGTTACTTGTTGTGTTGTCTATTGTGTTGCCTATTGTTCTCTTTTGAAACCAGTGTTTGGACACTGAGCCATTTTTTAATTTTCTTTAACATCTATCTTTAATTCTGTCTCTGTGTTCCGCTGATGTTGTTTTGTAATCCATTTTATTATGAACCACGATTAAATTTGCAGTATATAATTACTGTTTCCCTGCTCTGTTAAATTGACGAGGCGTCGCTGCAGTACACAGCAGAGAGGAAATGTTTTCAGCGGTTGGGTCAGTGAGTTTACAGCGTGAGAAACGACACCTGTAAGAAAAATGGATGCAAACAGCCAAATGTTTTTGCAGTGGGATGTTTTATATTCAGTCTCCAGCCCAGCTGTGGTGTGATGGATTGCTGTGGCTGCAGTTTTGTTCCTAAGACTTGAGTAAGAGAGTGGTGTCCAGTAAAAGCTGCTGAGGAGTGAGTGACAGCTGTGGAGATAAAGGAGGCTCTGGTGGAGGTCTTTATGTGAAGACATTTATAATTTACTAAACCTTTGTGGCTGAAGAGAAAGAAAGACAAGGAGGGAAGATGAATAGAGGTGACATCAGGAGCTAAGAACAGGAGGGTTGTCAGTCTCATTAAAACCTGTGACGGCGGCGTTGTGTTCTCCATCACTCATCTTAGAAAAACCAGGGTGAATCTTTCATGTCGCTGTGTCATCATGGCAGCTGCTGGATTTACATCAGTTTTCCTTCTGATTTTTTTTTTTCCTCTCCAGTTGCTGCTTAGCTGTCGTTCTAGGACACGTGTGTCAAACTCAGGCCCGGGGTCCAAATCTCGGCCGCAGTGTAATTTAATTTGGCCTGTGAGATCATATCAAATGTGTAGTGGAGTTGGCCTGCCAATATATAACTGACTATATACTGACAGGATTTGTATTAGTGATGTATGTTAAAGCACATACATTTTGGTTTTTTATTGTTGGCCTGTGGGGGAAAAAATACATTAAAAAGAACTCAAAAGGCTACAGATAGAAACAAATATTGTTTTATTTTTAAATGTAACTTCTCATGTGTTTATAACATTAACCTTCAGTTGTTCCAGATTCAGTGTTTACGCAAAACTTCCATATGACAGAATTCTGTTATATATCTAGAGAGAAGGGAAAACATTCACAATTAATGTCAATTTATCAATTTAATTTTGGCCCACTGTGAATTTGAATTTGACACCCTTGTTGTGACATCACATCAGTGGTCAGTCACACACACACGAACACAGCATCTCAAATGTGCGCGAGATGGCGAAACCACGTGCCCACTTCCGGTGTCAACTTCACAGGTGACCTTTTGTTTCAGCCCTTGTTTGTCTGGTGGACTGTTTGATGCTGTAAACAGCCTGAATTAAGCATTACTCCTACATCAAGGTGGTGTGGTTTAGCAGATGAAAGCATTAGGGCTGCACAGTGGGTAATAGATGACACAGGTGGGCATTCACAGAGAGAGGGGGCGGGGCAGCTGGGGAGAATGACTGGGTGTGTGATGAAAGGGGGGATTAGCATGGATTCATCATCACAGCAGAGCCAGGAGTGGTTCTCTGCCACTGTCAGGAGAGAAACCCAGCGGGTTAATAAAGTAAAGCAGCACAAAATCAGAAGGAGCTTTGTCAGCACATCCTCAGGCACCCGGAACCTTCTGACAAATGTGTTTGAGGCAGATAGATTGGTATTCATTCCATTATCTAGAATTCCATTCCAAGAATCTAGAAAATTAAAACAAAATCTAAAATGAATCCAGTTCAGTTATTTAATCCAGCTAAGCCGAATGATTAGTTTAGCTGAATCCTAGCTAGTAGCTATTTTAAAATATATATCTTCAGTGAACTGGAGGATCAGAGTAGTACCAGTGTACTCTTCTAATGACAATAGTAGATACGACCACATTCGTGCAGTGTAGCACCCCCTGCAGGGGAGGAAGACAAGTTAATTTGCACAAGAAGTACAGTATGCAAACGTTGTAAAAAGGTTCTGTAATAACAAACCAAGTAGAGTTTCTAAGTTATACTTTCTTTAGCAAAGACTATAATTAAAAAGACCTCTGTGTTTTGATCCTGTTTGGATCTTGGATCTCTAAATTCTTTGTTATTTTCTCCCTAATTTTATAAAAAACAATTTCACAAACTCATCCATGTCGTAGACACGACCCTTTCTTCTTCTCCCTGACATTAGAGCCACGTCTCTTTGATGAAGCTTCAGAACTGTGCAGAACAACACAACAGTTTGGTGATGTGTTAATTGGCTTCTGAGGAGCTGTGTGTGTGTGTGTGTGTGTGTGTGTTTTGATGAGACGGACGTGAGAGATGCATCTGTGGATGTAACCAGAGGAATTTACGCAGTAGTTAGTTGAGTTTGAGGAGTGCGTGATACATGGAGGTGTGTGTGTTTGTGTGTACACTATGCTCTTTTTCTCACGTCTTGCAATGACAGGGACAAAGTGTCAGCTGTGTAAGTGCTGCCGTCAAGACTTTAATTGGCTACACACACACACACACAGCTGGATTCATCCTCCTCGTCTTGCTCTGTTGCCGTGGAACAACAAAGCTCAGTTTGTCTCTGTAAAGAACAGTGTAACTGTCATCACACCCACACGTGGACCAACTCTCACCTCCTGTGAATGGACGTGGAACAGGACTCAGGTTCAACTGGTTACCGTCCAGGACAAGGAACACCGCAGACACCGAAATGTGATTGGTATTGAAATTGGAAATGTAATAAGTGCAGTTTTCTGATCGGACCTGACTGTGTTCATTAACCCTTACACTGAGACTAATTAACATTTTTGCGCATCCTTTTTCCAACAAAGGAGAATTCTCTCTTGTTGCTGTGTAAACTACGCAACTTTCAAAACGTAATCTTTTGGGATCAGCCGTCGTTAATGAGCTCCTGCTTGTCGCAGCTCACCACGCAGGAGACACACTCTACCTACGGCTGCCACTGTGTGCCGTCCCTGTGAGAAATCAACCTTTTTAAAATCAACCAAAATCTAATTAACTTTTTTTTTTACCCCTCGTTAGCTTTCAAACTGAGAATTTAGTTAAAAACTAACATCAGCTTTTATTGTTAATAAAGCATTTGAACAAAGACCTCCCTCTGGTGTGAACCCCCTAACAATATGTAAACAACAAACTTGTTAGTTTTGTATTGAACCACTGAAGGAACAAAGACACATCTGTCTGATTACTCAGAGATACTTTATTTTTTTGATCAAAAATATTGATAATGACCCTTATTTTTTGTGTACTTTCTCACAGTACATTAATACATACTCTTTACACAATCAGTACATTCATTAGAAGGAAAATATTGGCAAGCCTATTAATAAACACTCCAGAACAACCAGGAAACACAGTTTTAAAACACTGCCATGAAGAGAGTTCAAAGTCTATGAAGAAAAGAAAGAAAATCAGTAGAAAATCACAACAGATAAAATTCTGCCTGAAGCATTTTTTTTTACATTCATGGATATATTTTTAAGTACTGTGCTATATGTAAATATATTCATCAGGACTGAGTATAAATACATATTTGATTTCATACAATACAGGTCGTTGGCAAAAAACACATGTTTAAAGCTTCTCTCTGTCTAACGAGGGGTTTGTATACACACACACACACACACACACTCACACACGCACACACAATTGCATTCCCTCTTTTTGTTACCCTGACATTAATTTTCATCATCGTTAACGACCTATAGCCTTAATTAACCATGTCATTTTCACAGACCCTATAAAAGAAATGAACGTCATCGTTGTCATGGCAACCATTTTTGGCAGAACAAGTAACTAGTAACCAACTGCTGGTTAATTAAGCCATTACTGTATGTGATGAACCAGATAATTAATACCACTATTTTGCTAGCTCTTTTGTATTTAGCTTGAGCTAGTTGTTAGCATCTTTTTGGTGATCCATCACACTCCTGCTCATGGTCATGGTTCTGTGCTTTTTTAACCTAACCATTCACACAATTGACTGTGATTCTTCGACAGGATTTCTGTTTTATTAATTAAGTGTAATCATTTAATTTAAGTTATTTACAAAAACCAGCACAGCGGCACTTCCAGCACACTGTTCCTCCAAAGATTGCTGGGAACCAGATGGAGCATCCATTTCTTGATCTAGGGTCTGTGCTTTCAACCATCAAACAGCCCTTTGTGGACAGAGCTTGTGGAAATGTTCTAATAGCAGTGACTTCAGAACTAAATGTGTCCACGTAATCAAAGACAGACAAGTACACAAACACCCTGTAGAGCCGAGGCCAGCAGAGGGAGGTAGAGAGGAAAACTGGGCAAAAAGATAAAAACGTAACAGGAGAAAATAAAATATTTTCCTGTGGTGGATTGATGTTTGGTAACCTTTTAAAAATCAGATGACAGGCAAACTTAAAAGACTGAGTAAATCATACACACACACACACACACACCGACACACACACTCTGGCAAGCGTCCCCTCACGTGCAGTAGGATAAGACACCTGCATGTGACGCCCCTCCACTGAACCCTCTACTTTGGTTTCCCAGCATGCCTGCCCTGTTCCCTGGAGGCAGCAGGAGAGAGGCAGCAGTTGTCTCACAAATGTCACATTAACATGGCTGAAACACTGGACGGGGGTTAACAAGAAAAATGAATGCCATGGCAACAGTGATCTGGAATGAGCTCCTCCAGCTGAAGCCAAAAACCGGTTTGTAATGATGTGACATTCTTAATGACCGCAGTCCTGACCATCAGACATCAGTCAGCCGCATGTCCAAGAACATCAACAGTTTTGACTGCTTTTACACTAAATCAAATGAAGTTGATGTACATTTGGTGAAGGAGCCCGGTGATTATTGATCATCGACTTTTCATCTCCATCAAATAACACTTGGCTGATTAACAAACCCCGCCCTCCTCACGTGTATGGATCAATCTTCAGATGTAAAGGGATGGAGTGCAGCAATATTCTTAGTATGCACATGTAGCACAAAACACTTAGTGGGGGGGGGGGGTGGCAACTGGCACTCCCTCATCCACTTAGCAGTCCTGAAGAAAATCAATTTGTGTGGAACAAAGAAATGGGAATTGAGAGTGGAGCTGTGGCTGTGGAGTAATGCCCCATGGACACAGCTGAACGGGGGGAGTTTGGGAGGAGACCCCGGTTGATTTTTTACGTGCAAAGTGCGATATAACATAAACTAACATCTGCAAACCACCTTATGGGCAGATTTTGCCATAAATAATAAGGAACCTGTGTTAGCATTCAGCAGCGCCAGTCGTCAGCAGGTGTGGGCCCTCGAACAGAGATTTTATGTGGCCCTGACTTGAATGTGCATTATTTATGTGCCTCCAGGATCATAAGACAGATCTAATAAATCATACAGGACCAACATTTAATTCTTCTCACTGCCCAGTGACTGAGAAATAGGTCTGTAGTCTGTGGAAACACTCAGTTAGCTCGTCCTAATTTGCCCCAGTGTTATCTCACTTCACATGCACCAGGAGCTGCAGACTGGGTGGCATGCATTCAAATATTATGCCATTTGTTTTGTTTGAAGTAAATTTAATTAAAAAAAACCGATGCACATTTGTATGCATACCACAAACCAGTGTTTCCCAAACTTCTTTTCTGGGGACACATATTTTAAAAGTCACAAACCTTCGCCACCCAAGTCAATAGACATTATTCATAAACTCCTGGGAAACATGATGCGAAACGACCCAAAAAATAAAGACTATATTTGAGCTAGGCCATAAAAGACTGGCCTCAAGTTCTAGCCTCGTGTTTTTTCACTTTTCACTGCACTTTTTGTGACCTATTGAAAAGAAAGAAGTAAAGATGCCCCTACTGGCCAGAAGCAGTATAACAGACAAACATTTTTTCACAACTTTAAAATAAATATTAGACAGGACATCCACCTATTTATCTTGGAAGATAATTCCATCACAGATACAGTGTCTTCTGTGTCTGCAGGTCTAAAACACACACTGGTGAAAAAAGGGACAGATTTAAGACCTACGATGAATAACTTGATTTTATAACAGCTTTAAATCATCTCATCTCCACTGAAAGGATATAAAAACTAAATGTTCATTCTCTTTATATTTATGTTATTCTAAATTGAGATTTTCCATCTAGGTTCCAAAAAGTCACATCATGGGTCATGGTTTCTACTTCATCTCTGTAAGGACGTAAAGATCCAAACCAAATGGTTTTCTATTTAAAGGCTTTGTTTTTCTTTTCATTTGCAGGGATTTTATCATTTGTTATTCATGCAGTACTTTGATATAAAAACGGACTTAGATTTGCACTGCTGCCATTATCGGTAAATGTGATATTTATGCTAATATAGTTCAGTTTATTGGAAACTGTAATGTTCAAACACACTCCTTTATATTTTTCTGTAATAACGTTGGTCTGACTCACGCTAAAATTAGCCGTCAAACAAGACAAAGCTGCAGCGATTCTCTCTCAGTGCCACATTGTATTTGGGTGTCAAACTAAACGTTTGGACTTCACTGGCTGTGACAGATGGAGCTGCAATTTATCAGATTTGGAACATTTGTCATTATCTGTCTGAAACCTCCAGGCAGGTATTAGCCGACAGAGAACCTGTCCTCAGGCGCCAACTATTCTTGGATGAAAGAAGACAATCTGTGCAGAATCCAGTGTCTGCAGAGGAATGTGCAGTGATTCTAATGTCTTAAAGGGAAATATGTACAGTACAACATATTTTGCTCTGCTGCTCACGTACTTGTGTGGCCCTGAGACCAAATGGACTGTTGCATTATGGGAAAGCTTTGGTAAAATGTTTGTCTTTTCCTCTCCACCTCTCTCGTCCTCCTTGGTTTCCAGAAAGCTAAAGGGTTAAAGATACATGTTCCTCTACATTCTTTGACATCACCAAGCTAATGGCTAACAGTAGGTCATCATTAACAGTTGATACAGGAGCGTCTACTTTTAGCAAAAGTGTCCCATTTAAAAATGCGATGAGTCGATTGATGACGTCACAGAAACTCTTTCATCAGTTACAGTCAGGTCTACTGTGAGTCAACATTGAGCACCTACTCATTCTACAGCCACTTCACTGTGTGGTCAGTTGGTGCTGGACAACCAGTGCAGTCTTGTACGCAGCACACACAGCGTACAGTTGAGGGGGGGGGGATGGTGGAGGGGGTTGGTCTTGTTTTATAAAGCCATTTATCCGGCCTTGGAGACTCCTCTGCATATTAAATGGGAAATTACAGCGCTGTTTAACTTTGCTTGGGAGACAAGTGGGTACTACAGGCAGCCGACACGCTGTCAGTGGTTCTGCCTGAGTGGATCACCTTATTCAGCTGAGGTGTTTAATGCCCAGACGCCGACTGTATCTCTGCCATGTCGAAACGACTCCCGGAGGAGCAGAGACGCAGCTGTTCAAATCGCCTCCACGTTTGGCTGGCTCTGCTGCCAAACCACTTGATGCTTCACCAAGGATTCCTCTAATTGTCAGTTTAGACCATGGCACTGATTCACAAGGTGGCTCATAAAGTCAGTGATGGATGTGTGTGATAACAGTTTTATCAGTCACTGACATGAGCTGCTCTCAGTCTACATTAGCTCCATTTTTTTTGCAAAGAGGAAATATTCACTCTCTATTTGATGCTGGTCACTGCTTTGTGAATAATTTATTTGACATGTCAGTTCTGCCAAACACACGTGTGCAGTTGGCTCCTCCATCTTACCAGCCAGTCACTTTGTTGTAAAAGCTAGCTCTGTAGCTTCCAGTCGTGTTGACATTTCAGAGCGTCAAAGAGTCCCACGTGGCCAACGCTGGTCACAACAGAGACAAATCCTAAAATATGTCCCCCTTAGGACTGAGGTGGGGGGGTAGCTGCTGGTGGCTAAGAGACTCAGTTGGAAATACAGACTGGCTTTCCATTTTTGTCGTACTGGTATACAAACATTTTGATACAGTGGGAGTTGGCTGGTGAGATCCAGGGACTGCTCGTGATGGAGAAGTTGTGGCTGGCGTAGAACGGTGCCGCTTGCTTGCGGCAGTGGACCAGCGCTCTGAGCACGTTGGCCGCCATGCCCCTGAAACGCTTGCTTATGAAACAATACAGGAAGAAGTTGACGCCCGTGTTGAGCAACGCTAGCATGTTTGCCAGATCGGTGAGTGTGTGCAGCAGCCGCCCGGCATCTTGAGTGGCCGGAGGAGGGGAGTAGAAGTGGTAGAGGATGATGAGGGTGCGGGGCGCCCACAGCACTGCAAAAATGGACGTGATAGCGAGGAGGATGGCGGTGGTTTTGCCGGTGGAGTAACCACGGAGGCGAAAACAGTTGCGGCGTCTACGTAGCTTGCGCACGATGACAGCGTTGAGGGAGAAGAAGATGGTGCAGGGGAGCAGGTAGACGGTGGTGCAGTGAGCCCACACCAGAACGTGCTGGGCCACGGTCCTTCTGCTGCCCTCCCCTGCGTCTGTGCCACCGCTGCCACCGCTGCCCATCCCTGGCAGACTGTGCCACAGCTCAGGCCACCAATAATAAGGAGCTGCAGACAGCAAACAGCACACGTACACCGCAAATATCACCCTGCGCGTGCGGGCGGGATAGGAGACCGTGTGGTAGCGCAGTGGGTGGCAGACGGCGATGTAGCGGTCGATGGTCAAAGGCACGGTGATCCAGATTGAGGTGTGAATGGAGGAGAACTCCAGCACCTGCACTGCACTGTTTAAGGACGGCGGCAAAGGCATGGCCAAGATGAAGTCTTCCAAAATGAAGTCAACAAAAACAATCAGGAGTAGAACCAGAATGTCGGCGGCTGCCAGAGCCAGGAGATAGTTGTAGGAGGATTTCTGACGACGCAGCACCAGCTGGGACAGGATAACCACTGTCAGGATGTTGGCTGTTAGTGGGGTGAAAGGGCGATGGTGAAGGAAGTGTGGAGGTGATTGAGTAGTTGGATGGAGGAAATAGAGAAGTAATGGCAAAAGAAGAAAGATGAGGCGTGAGCACAGGTTATGGCAGGGAAGGAAACAGAAAAATCCGAGTTAGTCGACAGATTATTAACAAAGGTCAACATTAGATAAACAGGTGAAAGCAGAAGAGATGCAACAGAGGAGACACATAATGTACTGCACACACAGTACTGTACTGCACACCTGTCTATACAACATGTACAAAAAGAAATCACCACAAATCAGCAGCAGTGCCGTGGACTTCACGGGTTTAGGAGTCTAAAAGCTGAACTCTCTTCACTCAAACTATTACTTCTGGTCCAATATAAGCAAAAAAAGACCTTTTATCATCACAAGTCATTTTCTCTAAGCCTCGGCGGCTCTTACACCCTGATAATCCCTCCCCTGTTTATGGCTCCTTCCCTTTTCTCCTTCATCTACACCTGCTGTGTAATTCTAACTGCACCTGCCTCTGCCTTTGGCCAACTTGTTATCTCTAATAAAGAGGCAAATTACAACAAAAACAGGGGAGCCTTGTGCAGCATCACAGCTTTGGCAAGTCCACTAATGTCTGTCACCCTGCCTCTGGCAATTTACTGCCTGAATCCAAACACAAGGACAACCCCACCTCCGCCTGTCTGTCTCTCTCTCTCTCATAGTCCTGGCATACCTTGTCAAAGCTTGTCCTCTGTGCTGAAGATTAAAAGTTTTTTATATATAAATATCTGTCTCACTGACTTGTCAACATAACAGATCAAATGTCCCAGGGTGGAGGCCACTGCTCCTTTGGCAGTTCTGTAGAAAAGAACACGGACACAAAGGCTTGGATGTAGCTGCTGCTGCATCCATAGAAATCACAAATGCTCCACGTCTGCATTAGTCAGGAGGAGCGCAGCGCCGTCCTTCTTACAAGGAAGAGCACTTCAAAAATTGATTTTAACACAAGGTCGTTTCTCATCTGTCTTCTCTTTCTTCTCTGATTCTGTTGGCGTGGTAACACTCTATGTTGTTCAGGTTCAACTGGTCTCCCGTATGGAGGGAACCGGACTACTTCACGAAAGCCTGCTTCAGGACTGTGTGTGTCTCCGTGTAGCCTGTTAGTGTTTGTTTGTGGTTGAAATGTTAGCTGTTAGCAAGTTAACAACTACACTTACACTGTACATACCATGCATTTAAGTTGTAGTGACAGAGAGCAACATGGCTAATGAATTTGTTGTTATGGAATTACTGGAACGCAGGCTGTGCTACGTTGTTTGGGCTCTTTGCACGTCTTGGGCGCGATATAAAAATATTGTATGAAAAAACCTCAAAAATGTTCTGTTCAAAAATAGGTCAAGGAAAGGAAGGAAAGGATGAAAAAAAAGATTGAATAATAAAGGCATTCCTTTCAAAATAGAATTATTTCTTTGAATTCTGGTGGATGACTTGGATCAGATTTTTATGTTTTCCTGATTTAGAAAAAACATTTTTTAATAAAACTTTTCATATTGTAGTTTTTCAATATGTCTTTTTGTCAAATTTAAATTGAACATATTTTGAAATTATATTATCTTTCTCTGGTGGATTCTAACTATTGTTGATTTGGTTGTTTTTGTCTTTGTTTCCTCACAAACAGACCACAATCCTGTCAGACACGACTGAGGGAACTTTTATTGAAGTCTTAAACACTTTGTATTCTCAGCCTTTGCCGTCCTCGTCATGTTTTACAGTAACTTTTATGCTTCATTACCAACTCTGACTCTGTCTCACGGCATAAAATGAGTCACTTCACACGCGCCGTGTTGGAATGCTGTCAGGTGGTGTTTAATACCATGATGACTTAAATCTAACAGATTTATATTTATTTAAAAGGTTAAACTCTCAGGAGGAATGAAGACGGAGGTGTTGATTAGAGGAGGTTTAGAGTGTGCTCACACTGAAGACAAGTCAGATGCACCACCTGACCAAACTAAGACCCGTAAATGTGAAGAGGTACACCATAATAAAATCAAGTGACAAATCTGAGGATTTAGACGACATTTAGCTCAAGAGGCAGCATTTGTTTGGAAAAATGAAACGTCTGTTGCAAGTACAACTGTCCTCACTACTTAATAGTGCCCTCTGTTGGGGAGTTGGGGAAGGTATTTGCCTGGTTTACGTAATATTTGTTTATTCATGTCATAGTCATGTTGTATTAAACCTTCAGTTAAATATTAAATACGATAACAGTTGCAAACCAGCATTTTTATGCGGAACACGCTGGTACAACACCGTCGTGTCCAATCTGTTCCATCACTGACATTAACGCTCTCGGCATCTGTCAGTGTTTACGTTCGTGCGTGTATCTGCACGGCGGTCTGCCGATGTGGTAATAGATCTGGGATTGGATTAAGTATGGCAACAAAGTCTGGTGGATCACACTTCACAGTCTCCACCACCATCAGCTGATTACAAATTACACGGTCGGCTCCAGATCACGACTGAAGATGTCCTTGCCAGACTGGGGGAAGTGCCTCAGAAGACACATGACCAACACGTGTCTGCACATGCATTCACAGATTATAATGAATGGGCCGGCCCAATAACAAAGCCTCTATCAATAACCCTAAATGACACTTCCAAACAGTTTAGTGGAGCCAGCGGGTCGATGCGTTCGTACCCACGGAGGTTGTTTCTCAGTCAACCACACCAGCCCAGGCAAAGTCCAACAAAATGTGCTGAAACTTGATTTATTCCATTATTGATTTTGCGGTTGCAGGTACTGACACACTGTTTCATCCTCATTTACTTTTGTTAAATGGTTGTCAGTTTGGGCTGTGATCACTGAGAAGCACGGATCAATCAGACTGTGAAAGGGCTGTGAAATCTGCTGTTCTCCTAAATCTTTGTCACATTTTTTTAATCCAGTAACTTGGTGACTCTGTGCAGGAGATTAAATAATGCAATTGTATATGACTGACATAAACAAAACTAACTTGTGTTTTTGTGATTAATATTCAATGTCTCTGACTATTACAGTCCATTTGATTCATGAGGGACAATAAAAAAAAACGTTTAAAACGAGTTGTCGTCCATATATATAAAAAAGACTAAAGGACTAAAACGACTTTGACAATAAAAAAACAAATTAGCATAGCTAGTTAGCATAGCTACTAAACACGAGCCGCTAACAGCAAATCTTAATTAAATCACTTAATTGAGAAGACGCTGAATAAAATGAGGCAAATGGGATTTACTGGAAGTTCACAGAGGTTTGAAGATTGAGATACGGAGATTGGAAATGTGCAGAGAAAAGAGAGCAAAAAAAAAATAATGATGGAATGATTGAGATGAAGCTGCCGGGCAGAAAGAAAAAGTTAAGAATCTAAGAGGAGATTCATGAACGTAATGAGAAAAGAATATGGAAATTGTTCCTTGTTGCAGTAAGAGAGAAAAGAGGAGAATAAATTGGAGGCAGATGATCCACTTTACTGACACCCCCCCCCTCCCCCCCCCCACAGGGTTACAGTGATAAAAGAATATAAAAAATATTGTATTATTTCCACATAATTACTTCACATTCATATTCCAGTTCATGGTCATCTCTTTTTAGTTTTTGTTTTTCTTGTTTCAGTCTCGTGACTGATTTTAAGAAGTCAAGGCGTTATTTCCTCAGAGGCTTCTTTATCTGGAGATTTAAAGTTTCTGGTTTGTCTGCGCCGTTACGGAAGTTAAATTCCAACTTTCTTTTCACAAATCCTAGACAATAGAAGACACCTTTGAAGAATGGTCTTTGTTTATCATACCGCTGTTCTTGGATTCTTCCTCTTTTCCTCTCCTCACACACTACTCAACACAGCAGAGTGACATGGAATGGGGAACAGTGTGCTACTAGCTGTCGCCTGGCCGAGTCTCGTTCTGTTAGGGCTCCCTCATGAGACGGGGGCCTTCCACAGACAAACAAAGAGAATCTGCAGCCAGCTTGACATTTCCATTTAGCTCTTTTCAGCCTGCACCAGGTCGCCCATTCAATTCAAGTGACTCCTGCTCAGCGTCGTCTCTGGGGCTGGGGATGGGCTCGCTTAGATTTGCAATCCACAGGTATGAGGTGGCACACGCTGGTCTCGTCTCAGTGGGGACAGACGAGCGCAGAGAGAAAACAGACGCACAGAGGACACACATGAGGCAGCAGAGCTTGCAAACACAGAGATTCTTCTTTGCACACCTGGATGCACACAGGTCCACGTGGAGACCTGGCCCACTTTTCTTTTTCTTTTTCTTTTCCATTCTCCTTATGCATGAAAATTAAGCGTGTCCTGCTGAGAGATGGCTACAGAACTTAGACTAATTTGCTGCGTTTGTCTGTTTGACCGCATTTGATGTTGTTTTGTTGCATTTTCCCCCACCCTCCGGCACCCGTCCCCATAACAAGCCACAGGGTTGTTGGTGTGTTACGCGGGAGGGGAGAGGGCAGAGCGAACTCCCCGAGGTGTACGACACGGCTGAGTCATCCCAACGGCAACAGGACGCCTGCGACAAACTACACTGCACCACTGAACCACTGAACCCATACAAACCAGGGGCAGAGGATGAAACACCTCCACCCACAGACAGAGTATCATTCCACAGACCCCCACACCTCCACCCACATTATATATATATATATATATATATATACTGTACTATATATATATAGTTTCTTTTGTTTGTTTTGTTTTTAAAATAAAATGAAAGCGAAGACTTTTTAATGTCACCCAGGGGAGATTCAGGTTTGGGTTAGAGAGGCAATAAAATACATTATAGAGGAACTCAGGAAGAAATGGATGGATGGTGGAAGTGTGGTCTGAGGAAGAAGGAGAGAGCAGGTGACGGAGACTGAATGAATGGGAAGATTAAAAGAAAAAGACAGAGAGGGAGGCGCAGAGGAGAGCGTCCAGGAGGTGGGAGGACAGAGAGAGAGGAGGATAGTATCAAAGCTCTTCAAAGGTCACATACACTTTGTTCCTGATGACAAACATTTCCCTTTCGTTTTCTCCGAGTGTCAGATCTGACATAAAGCAGGGACAATTATTTTTTTAAAGTCCAGAAGCCCCGTCTCTGAAGGCAAATTACATTATTATGACATGTTCACCTGCTGTTGTGACCCCCCCCCCCCCCCCCCCCCCACACACACACACACACACACAAGAGTGAAGTCAGTGTTGGGTGTGAGAGTGTGAAACTACAACAAAGGCAGATGTGATAGAATAGTAGAGCGGAGTGACGAGAAGAACTGAACCATTAACTCCAAGTCCGTGGCTTCGGCTGATGATCCTGATGCTGTTCGTCTGCCTGCTCTCTTCTACAGCTGTCAGTGTTACAGCAGAAAGGACTGATCCTACATTTAGGCAAAGTCATCGTCAGTTTACCCCGAGTCAGTCTCCAGCTCCTCGTCTGACATTTTACTCCTCTGGTGGTGACTGGAGGAGATGCTAATGGCGGCTTTATAACCGTTTCTCACTGAGGTAACAGCATAAAGACGACTACTATCTGTTTTGCCCCGTGGTGGTTTTTTTTTTACACTTGACTCAGCATCTGTTGATCTTGTTGCCATGAGGGAGAGGTAGAAGGTAGAGAACGAACGGCAGTGTTGCGGTGGAGACTGTTTTGTTAATTATTACTAGGGCTGTTAAAGGATTACAACTTTCAATCTAATAATCACAGGGGAGTTGTAGATTAATCATGATTAATCATAATGAATGGAGATAAATAAACATTCCTAATTATAACAAATTAAAAACCTTTTTTTCTGTCTTGCTAAAAAAATTTGTTTGTGTTTCTTACCTGGTTTATTTGTGAAAAATCCAAATATTCGGGTTAAAAGTGTTAAAAAATTTGAAGAAAATATGAAGAGATGTAATTTAAAATTTAGCTTCAGGGTTAAATCACAATCCGTTTCTATTATTATTATACGAGCGTGTCCATGATGAGGAGTTTATATTTTAATTATTTTGCTGTCTGTTGTGGATGTGGTCATTGACTGCATATAATAAATGGACCTCTCCCTTCATTTGCTCTTTGACATATTGGTGTTAGTCAGTGATGCCTAATGACGCTGGTTTTAATTAGTGTCTCTTTAGTTTGAGAATCCACAGGTGACACAACGCGTGTTTTGTTTTGCAGCCACATTACAGTGTCCATTTCTCTGCCCGGTCAGATACCCTGTACTTCAGCAGTAAATATTACATCCATATCTGGGTTTATATCGCATTATCATCCAAACGTGTCAGGCATCGTTCAGAGTTTTTTGGCAGGAGTGACAGAGCTGTGCCAATGAATAAAGAGCATCTCTGATTTATTGCCTTTCTCCTCTCTCGCCTCCTCCGTCCTCCTGGGGCCTCACTGGCTCAACTCCCTCATGATGGACTGACATGTTCTTTTTCTTCTCCCGGAGACAGAGTGGCGACAAACCAAACTGCAAAACGCAAAAAAGTGCTCGCCACAAAACCCCCAAACTTCACATGCCCGCTCTGGTGAACACCGCCTGAACCTGAGCTCCACTTTTAAATTGATAGTCTCTATTAACAAGCCTGCGTCTCAACACAGATGACCTGCTGCTGAGCAGAATGACAGATCAATGGTCCAAACTGAAAATCAATCAGGCCTATCATCATTAAGTGGAGCTGACACTGTTCTAACGCAGCAACATGGAGGGTTGTTGGTGATGAACACGGCCGTATCCCTCGGGGGCGCTGATAAGTGGAAGTGGGAGGAGATGTTCTCCAGATCGAATGTTTACAGTCCCATGACGACGGAGGGATGAACAGCCACCCAAACTGAGAAAAGCTTTCAGCGAGACGGACACACTGTGAAGCACAAGCACCCACAGGACCGGGGGTGAGGACGGGGTGGAGGGAGGCGAGGACGGGGGGAGGGGGGGCAGCTGAGGATATGCAGAATTTTGGATTTTTATCTCAGTCAGGACCTTTTCCGTCCATCCATCCATCCATTTTCTTCCGCTTATTCGTTACTGCGTCGCGGGGGCAGCAGTCTCCACGACCGCCCCCCAAATCCCACTGCACCGCACCAGCCCCTCGTGAACCTTCCTGCAGGTGGTGAGTCCACTGGAAGGTACCAACCGCCCTAACCAGGATTTGATCTTGCCCAGGAGGTGAACCCTGGGGTTCCACACCAATGACAGATACTCTTCTCTTTCTTCAATTCCTGCCAGTATATCAGTGTTGTGTTCAACTAAACAGGCCCAGGTTTCACACTGACTATTAGCAGTATATCATGAGTGCCACGTGTTTCAGTCAGATGGAAGAAATAACTTGGTTTTCCCTGATACCATGTAAATGACCGACTCGTTTTGCTCTAAAGGCAAATAGCAGCACGCCCGGTTAGCAACTCTTTAATCCTCAGGGGGGAGCCGTGTGTTCACCGTGAATGAGCCGCGTTTCATTTGATGCATTCACCATGCACACAATTCATGTGAGCTCACTATTAGATCAAAGCGGCAGCTACTGCTTCGTTAACACACTGCGCTCACAAAGAACGTGATTAGTTTATAAAATATTCAATAAAATACGTACATAAATGTTCTTCAGGCCGCTGGAAGACGTGACATTAAGGCTGCCGCGGCTCCACATCAAACACAGATGACAGAAAACCGCGACTGCATTTCCACGCTGATGGCGTTTCGGCGTAACAGCTCGTTTCATGAACATATTGTGCAGGCGGGCTGACAGGGTCCATGTATATACATATATTTATATATATATGTAGATATTCAGAATTCAGTCTTCTCCTTCACTTACACACTGCTCTGTTCAATGACTGATTCAATTGTTTGCTTTACACATACAGGCTTCATCATGAAGAGCCGTCTCAGTGCTATGATCCTGGCATGTCAGCCTCTGTGGCTCTGAGCCAACGCATCCTGCTTCTTATGCCAGCACACGTCTGATGTGTCTCTATCAGTGGGTTTGGAGGGAGACAGAGTGAGACACAGGAAGGGACAGAGTGAGAGAGTGAGTGAGAGAGAGAGAGAGGGGGAAGAGAGAGAGAGCGATTAATTAAAAATGTGGCAATTCGTCTGGGCTCTGTCGTCTGTAGCTCCAGCTCTCTGGGCTCAGAGGTGCTACTTCACTGGTTCTACTCTTATTAATTTCACTCTCTCTCTCTCTCTCTCTCTCTTTCTCTCTCTCCTAATTCCTCTCTGAATGTCCTTCCTTGTCTCCTCCTGCACTGCAGAGTATATTCGGGTCATCATCTCCAGAGGTCACCTTGTAATCTATTCCCGACACTTGACTTCGTTAATACCTTTGCTCTTTGTCACTTGTCCTTTCCCACTCACCTGTTTGCACTTATTTTTTTAACGTCTACAGCCTTAAGGTCAGAATCTCTAGGTCGCCCTGTTGCTGTTACTTGACAAAACACAGGCCACTGATCAAGGTAATGGCCTCCGATCAATCAGTGGCGTTAACTACGGGTGGGTGACGCTCCCAGCGTACACACACACACATACACACATACACACAGACCAATGCATGAAACATTCATGATTTCATTGGTTGAAAGCAATGAGCCGTGTCACAATGATTGAACGAGGCTGAAGCCGCTGCAGCAAGACATCAGCTGCACTTCGCGCTGTCGTTACGGCAGGTTGGCATTAACTGCTTACATTAGCTGGTCATGCGTTAAAACAAATTGCCCAGAATGCAGCAGCAGAGAAAGAAGTCAAATTAAACTGAACTCTGGAGGAACTTCAAATGACAGCAGAGTAAATTCTCCCAGCCAGAGTGAACTCACCGTGCAGGAGAAAATAAAGAGGTGAGGATTGATCAGAATGAGAGACTTTTTCCTTTCACAAAGACAGCAAATCTTTAGAACCACTGCAGCCTTGGCTCACAGAAGCTTTTCACTTTGCACTGCAGATGTGTTTTAAATCCAAACAGCTTAGTGTCTTCAAACCGAATCTATCCTCCTAGCTGACAAAAAAATATATATATTCTTGTGTAAAATAAGCAAAAACACTGTGATGTTAATTGATTTTTAAATAAATCATCGACGCAGGGACAGTTCTTTTTTTCTTCCTCAATACTGTTTCCTTTTTGTCAAAAATGCCTCTGCAGTCACCAATGAGGAAACCAGAGATTATACAAAGAAAACATTTAAATCTCCCTTCACTGAAGGCTGCGTTTGAGGGGGGAGACCCAGGAATACACTGGAAATGGACCAAATGTTTGAGAAGTAACCTGATCAGTAAATGAGCCTCTGATAGATTCAGTCATTTTTGACATCTGTTTCATATTGATCTACAATATCTTTGTAGATCTGTTGACTTTTCCTCATGATTTCCATGCGAAGAAGCCTATTTTTCATACTAAGACTCAGACTAAAAAGCGAGGTATTGGAGACATTTCCACATCTTCCTAATGCGGAAGATGGAAACAATTCCCATATTTTTCTTCCTTACTTACAGAATTGCAGTATATCTGACATGTTTTGGCTAACTTTAGGCTAACCTGTAGTTAAAAATGCAGAGAAAGAACGTGACGGCAGAAAAAAAACTAAACATATAAGGTCTTAAAAATCATAATTTTTAAAAATCAATCTTCTAAATCTATTACAGGCTGCAAAAGAAAACTAAAAGTTTAAATAAAAAATAACTTAGTAAAGTAAATTTTTAATATAAAAATCAACAATAGGTGGGTAAAAATGCAAATGTATAGGAATATAATTAATATTAATATTTAATATTTCATGAAAATGCTATTTATGGCAGTAATATGTTGTAGGAAATTCCATGAATCTGGTTGTATTTTTTGCAGGTGTTAACTTTAAACTCCATAACCTGAATTATTTAGTGTCACTGTTCCCACCTCAGTAGATCTACTTATATTGAAATTTACAGAGAAAAATAACGGAAGTTTGTATTAAGTCCAGAACAAGTTTTCCTGACCATCAAAGTACTGCACGGCATCAGACCACACACTTACTCCTGAGGTCAAACCACAGCCGTCAGTCACGTCACAAACACACAGTGGCTGCAGGATGGACTTTTTTGTGTGTACAGTTTTTTTTCTCTCTCCTGACATTCATTTCTAAAGAGACAGATATGAGCTAAGCACATGGAATGCACGAATGCAAACATGAGTGACTGCCACAAGGTCAGAACAACAACTGATGGGAGCACCTGCCAAGTGAAGCAGTCAGGAACAGCTGGTGAAGACACACACTCACTCAAACCTGCAGATGGAGATGCAAAGTGCAAATCCTACATGCTGTTCATGCAGCTTCAGCCTGGATTATCACATCAATAAGACATACCTGTGATTATCTGACACACACACACACACTTAGCTCAGTTTCTTACCAGGCAGGCCGAGACAGAGCAGCACACTGTAGTAGATGACAGGGAACGGTCCCAGAGGGCATCCCTGGACCACCTCAGAGGGATGCTGGCCGGAGCTCCAGGTGCTCCCATTAGGGTTAAAAACTGGGAAGATGTGGCTGTGCTCCATGGCCTGGTCCTCTTCCTCAGCTGAGCTCAGTGTCAGAAAGCCCGAAAGCCAGATTTAAGGGGGAGAGAGAGGGAGAGATGAAGGGAGAATGCACAGTCCTTATGTGCCACTCAGCATGAGTGTGTACAGGTTGGTTTGCCGGTGCGAGTGTCTAAGAGAGAAAGGACCGGAGGAGACGTGGAGCAGAGCGTGAGGAGGTCTGAGAGATGGAAGGAACAGATGGGGGAGATGCGAGAGATGATATGTGTTAGTGGGTGACAGAAAGCAGAGGAGCGGCGAGGTGAGTGTGAAGGTAGAAGTGGAGAGGATAGGATGGAGCCTGAGTGTGTGAGCGAGGGGGGAAGATGAGAGTGAGTCTGGAGCGCAGAGGGGGGAGGAGGAGAGGCAAGAAAGGGGAGGAGAGAGGGAGGGAAATAAAGAAGGTGGAGGCAAGGACGCCGCGGAGAGCAGGAGCTGAAGGAGAGAGACAGAGTGGCGACAGAGAGAAAGCTGTGAAAGAGAGAGGGATGGACGGTGGAGGACAATAAAAGTGACAGGGGGACAAATGTGACAGAGGGGGGAAGATGAATGAGGGTTAAGCTGACTGTGAAAAAGGACAGTGCATTTGTCCTTGTGATTTACCGTTCATCCATCAGCACATCAGTCGCTGTGTCTTCTGTTCAATTTCCTAACTTTAGTCTCTCTGCTATTGTTTTTATCACCCTCCTCTCATCAGCTCAGGCAGCGTGAACTGAGTGAGTCTGCAGTGAAGACGTGTTAATGAGCACAGGGAGGGTCGACTGGGGGAAGTGCAATATTCTTACTTTGAGACGGGTTCATCACCTGCTTGGATGTGATAGTGATGCCTCAGCTGACTGTAACAGGAAACAAGGGATTATCAGATAAAAAATAAAAAATCTTGAATTTAATATAGAATATTATACATACGGCTTACATTTTGTAATTCTCTTAAGTTATATTTATATATACATATATTACTTCTTTTTTGTATGACTTTTAGTCCTGTTTAAGGTTTAAAGGTTCTTCAACAGGTGGTGTTTTATATGTTCGTACAGTATATAAACTCACCATCAACTGGGTGGTCTATGGAAGACCCCTGGCTAAAATCGTTTTCTGTCGTGGTGCCTATCTTAGTATCTTAGTAATTAATAATGATATTTATTAGTCAAATAATTACGTTTTAGTTAGCAACCTGACCACCATTTGACACATTTTTGCAATTACTTCTGGGTTGAAAGCAATGACATAGCTCTGCTTTTTATTAAACAATTATAACGAAATGTAAAAATAATAGTTGTTTTTTTTCTAAAGAGATTTTTCTAATAATAACAATTTATCAGTGTTTTATATGTACAACAATGGGTGCTGTTGGGATGTGGAATATTTTTCTCATTACGGAGTCAGTGTTACCTGCTGTTCCTACTGTGAATGATTTATAAAAACCCTTGGGCTTTAAGGTATTGCTATGGTGCAGGAGGCAGAAAGTGGAGCAGCTCTGGCGTGAGTCGTACATTTATTCGTTTCTCTGCTCCATCTGTGTCTCCACAGCATGACCAGGGCTGTGGACATCACTCCACACAGGTCTATATGAGACACCACAGGTGGCGCACGTGACTGCGACCACGACCTCGGGGCTTAGTCTGACAGAAAGAGAGAGGGAACAACAGTGAAAGAAAGAGAGAAGTGAGTCATCCAGCCGGAGGATGGAGCAGGATCAACCTGCCCACAGCTTCAATTATAGCATCTCTTCTCTTCTCATCACATACAGGGGGCACTGTATGAAAAGACAAACTAATTAGAGGACCAGCCAGCACTGGCTGACCTGTTCCTGTGTAATGCCACTAGAAATGGTTCCAGGACGATGATGAACCATGTGAGTGAGTGGAGGTAAGCAGAGAAGAGAGTGAGAAGAAGCAATCGTGTGCTGTTAATTCTTCTCTCTCCTACTTGTGAACAAATGAGCTGCAGGGGACGTGAGGAGTGGAGCACCGCGATTAAGTGTTAAATAAAATATGGCCTGCTGACGTGAATTGATCACAGGGAAATGTGGGACAGAGGAAGGTGATTCTTCAGGAGCACGGCACGTCGCTGTGAAAGACCCCCACGGGGGCCGTGGCGGCCCGCTCTCCAGTACTTAATACAACATCATCATTGGTCCTTGTCCGGGAAACTCAATTACGCACGAGCCTGATTGTGTTGTGTGCAGTAGGATTCAATATACACGTACTGTATTGGTGTGAGTGATTTTATGTGTAACTGTAAAGTTGTGTCAGTCTTTCAAAGTGAACCAGGTCAGGGGACACGGCGATGTGTGCGGCGGCCGTGATTTCGACCTCAATACTTCCTTGCTGTGACGTGTGTGTGTGTGTGTGTGTGAGGTCAGAGGTAAGAAAGGTTTCTGCAGGTCACACGTGTGTGTGTGTTATTAATCCATTACATCATCATTAAACACATGGTCTGGGGACAGAGTCGCTGCATGTGGACGTGCACAAATGTGTGAAATGAAACTCTGGTGTCTTTTATTTTATTGTTTCACTCACCATCGTCAGCTGGTCTGTGATTTGCTTACTGTTGCCATGTTCCATCCATCCATTTTCATCCGCTTCTCCATTACCGGGCCACGGAGGCAGCAGTCACCACCCCACTCACATTTCACCGCACCAACCCCCCTAAACCTTCCTGCGGGTGGTGAGTCCACTGGAAGGTACCAACCGCCCTAACCAGGATTCAAACTTGCCCAGGAGGTGAACCTTGGGGTTCCACACCAATGACATTGCCTCTGGGCCAAAGCGCCACCGTTGCCATGTTGACATTTGTATTTATTACCAAGCAGAATTACACTGAACGGGGAGACTGTGGATCATTTTAATCTCTCAGGTAATTGGGTTTGACATGTGAATTGGAAAACCAGTGAATGTCAGACGATAGCAATGTTTAAACAGGCACAAGTAATCATAATAAAAGTCTAATTGAATTAAATTTGTTTCATATTAACATAATAATCAGAATATGGACCATTCTGGCAAAACAAATGTTCCAGAGGAGAGGTACGGTTTTGGTCAGGGATATGCAACCTGTGGCTCCTGAGCTACATGTGGTCCTTTAGCTGTTTTGCGTTGTCTCCCTGCAAGGTCGTGCTTGACAAACTTACAGGCAGCCAAAGTATCACGACTGACACACCATGATGTGGCTGTACATTTGAACAGAAATCCAGTTTAAACTGATTCTTAAAAAAACAAAAACAAAATCCAGCTTGCTTGCCAACAGCAAAATTATACAATTACAATTAATTATACAATTAATTTAGGTAAAGCATAACTTGCTGTGACACTAGGGCTTGTATTTCATCACATCATTTTAAAATGAAGTGCAGTTGTATAAGTATTCAATTATTCAAAAGGAAGCACTTCACATGTTTTTACATTAGAAAACCTGTTTATGTCTGAAAATTTAGAAATTAGATCTAACATCTTACTAGATGTCACATGCATCAATACATTTAAAGTGGAAAAATAAAATATATTTTTTGTAAAAAATGTGTCTGCTCCTGAGTATTTAGCCTTGTACCCTGTTTAATCCTTCAGAAATTGTGTCAAATACCAGGCAGCATTAATTATGGATGCCTCCTGCGTGGACCGCTGTTTGTTTAGTGCACCTGCAAAATTGGACTCCGGATAGGAAGAGGAATGGGTCAGCAAGGTCACACGTGATCTCTGTGCTGCTTTCTCTCCTTCCAGCTCTCTTCCAATTATGAGCTGAGGCTCAAAGAATAATGACAGGATTGGGAAAATGGGAAAAAGGGAACAGGAGAAGAAGGAGAGAGAAGAGAGAGAGAAGGTGGGACAAAACGTTGAATAAAACATTACTTTGAGGAAGACAGATGGGGGATTGGAAGAGCTTTTAATTATTTTGTAGCATTTACTGAACACACACCAATGTAGTAAGAACCAGAATCATGCATGCAAACAGTATTCACCAAAAACAGTACCAAACAGTACTACAGATTTAGTTTGAATGGTTTTTCATCTTATTCAAAATATGTTGTGACTAATGTTTAGATTTATGCTTCCTAATCTGGTGCTTAAATATTTAAATATATTTCAACAATGCAATACAATTTATCCATTTTAAAGGAAAACTAAAATGTATGTCATTAAAATAGGAATAGAAATATACATCAAACAGTGGTAGATCAAATACAGAGCCATGTGGAACACCACGAGTCATTTTAACTGGAAATTAATTAAAAACTGTAGTGAGTGAAAATAGTCAACCGATTTGGAAAAATATAAAAATTCATGTTTTATATGTATGTTTGTATGTGACTATATATTTTATGCTTTGTTTAATGTGTACATACCCTTTTCACTTTTGTTTGTTTTTCTTCTATTTTTATGTTAATATTTTTCCTCAAAATAAAATAAAATTAAAAATTTTATCACAAAAAAACAAACAAAAAATAATAAAACATAGGCATCATATTCCTTTGTCCCCTTGGTGCTCTTCAAAGCATCAGGTTCTCTTCAGAGACGTGGTGATAGGTTAAATGCAGAGTACATTTGCCATAAATAAAAGCTCATTCTACTTGATGAAAGGACAATCTGAGTGGTGTCCAGGTTAAGTCCCCATGGGTTCAAGTCCCCGTCGAGTGGACTCAGTAATTCAACACTGCCTGGAGACACACGTGGGGACTTGTGCATGAGCTTGTATTTGACCTCACATCCCATAATCAACAACTTGTTTATCTCAGGCGATAAAATTTACACATCCATAATAGCTGGCGGCTGTGCAGGCCGAGGCAGGCTTTTCCTCCATGGTCACAACCCTTGGATGGGTCTCTCCAGACCGGGCAGCCCAGCACCAGAGACCAGCTGGGCCGAGAAAGTTCTCATAATACCGTTCTGTCATTAGACTTGGGAAATGGAGACAGTTAACGCGGCTGCAGCTGAGACTGAAGCCCTGAGGCCCTGTCTGCAAATTACATTGTTCTCACAAACAAATCTATTGAATAAGGCCACTGTGGAGAGTTTGGCTTTAACTGCTGTAGCTCTGATGGCCTATATTCTCAACCGCTTATTACAGAGTTTAATGACCTTTCCGACTAAAAACTTTTAAACCCATTGACCCTAGTGTGAAAAAGGCAGGTACTTTATATGCTGGGACCATTTTCCTTTGTGCATTCCAAGTGTTTTCACATTTCCATTGTAAATGTTATTGATTTTGTACTTTTTGGTATTTCTTCTTCACTACTTCTGCCAAAACGTTTACAGCAGCCCTGTGTTCAGTTTGTCAACAGTTTCCATCTAATCCTTTTTGTCTACTTTGATTTTTTTGCTCGTCTGCCTTCAGCAGGCTTTCAGCCAGCTTATGTGCTGTGGAGCCCCCCTGGTCTGCTGATTGGCTGTTTTCCAGATTGTGAGTGTTTGTTTGCAGTGTGGCTTCTGTTATTGATCATAGATGATGGCGTTCTACTTTGTTTGATCAATGTGAAATAAGGCCTTTCTGGTTGCACACACACACTCTGGTGAGGACATCAGCAGAGATGGTCAGACATTTTCACAGGCTGGACTTCTTGTTTACTAGTTGTGTACTTGTTTCAATATTTGTATTCAATATTTGTGCAAGAAAATACCCCAAAAAACATTCATGAATGATTCCGAACACCAAAGCCACAGGAAGCGAAAGACGGCAGCAGTAAGTGGGGTGAGGGGTGACCATTTAACACAAACTTCACTTGAAACGTTCTGCAGAATATAAAGAATATGAGCCAGAATTTTCCTTCAGAAATAGTCAATTGTTTCCCCAGTGACAACAATATTTCTTGTTTGAAATGTATAATAATATAATGCCTGTTGTATCTCAGTATCTCACAAAACTTCAAATATTTGGCATGATTTTTATTTTTATTTCACACCAAATCTAAATCTAAATTTCTCCTTAGATATTAAATAGCAGACATAGTGGCAATACATCTAAAAATATAATTAAAAAATGTTTGTGTATGATGTTATGCTTGTTTTAAGTTTAGTGGAGACTTTGTTTTTTAGTCTAAACAGATTAAAAAGTCGTATATAATCTCAGGCAGTTTTTCTAAATGGGATCTTTGCAAAAATTCACCAGAGCTTGCGCTGTCTAATTGCGCCCTCTGTTGAAACAATTTAGTAACTACATCCGTAGCCAGCAGTAAACACAGCTGGAGCCTCACCATCATCACCACCATCATCAACATCCGTTACAGTGGATCCACAGGCCCGATCATTTCAAGCGGAAGCAGCAGGAGCAGGAAAAGGGAGCAGGCCGGGACTGTGAGTCCTAAAGCGGTAGGAAATTGTAGTATTCCTGACAGAAGTCTGTAATGTTGGCCTGCTGCTGTGAGTCGAACTGGACACGGCTTTTCACTGTTTTATCGTGGACCATGTTAGCTGCGCGTCCATTTAGCCCAGCAGCCGTCCTCCATTTTTGTTTTGCAACAAATTATAAAGGTCAAAAACTGCCCATTTGCTGAGCGGTAGAAACCGTCGTCAGCATAAACACCGTAGAACCATTGGACGTTTATATAAGAGCCAGGCTGCGTTCGGTTACAATGAGCTAAACAAACAAACAAACAACAACAACCAGGGTGTGTCAGGCCCAGGGATGCTCACTCCTTAACACCAATCAGACATAGCTGCCATTAAGACTTTTAATATAATAATGTTATTGTCTTACAAAGCAGTGGCTCATGTTATATCCTCGGGGTTGCCAGATTGACAAAATTCCCGCAAACAGGTGAACACTCCTGTACACCTCTGATATTCATAACAACGTAGAAAACCTCGTTTAGAATTTTTTTTGTAAAGAGTAAAAACAGTGTAAACAGAGAAGCCTGAATGCAGGACAATACGATTTTCCTCCTAAAAGAATATACTTACTTTCACTATATTTCCAGAGTGTTTTAAAAAATGCATTACATTAAGAAGATTACATTATTAGTCTAACTAATCTAAAAGAAGTAAGTGTAGTCAGGGCTTGTCCCATTTTGCAGACTAATAGACTGTAGATCCTGCTTTTCTTTTCTTAGGATGGTCTAATAATTTGACTGTATTATTTTACTAAGCCAGGGTGAACCAAGTAAATGGCCTTGACAGACCTACTTTTCAGGAACACCTTTTAGATATTTTTGGGGTTTTTTTCCTTCATTGTTATTATCCTCTACAAAAAAATCCAAATTATTTTCCAGGAGTTCTCATCCATCGCTGCTGCACAGGCCTCTTGCCTCAGATCTGGGTCATACTTCAGTGTCATCATGGGCTCCTCCACCACATCCACTGCTCTGCTGTGTCTGTTGGCTGGGGCTGTGACTGCAATTCAAATGCCACAGACAGGTGAGAGGACCAGAGACACACACACACACACACACACGCAGAGGGGGAGAAGCAGGTCAAGATGACAGAATTCAGATGGTGACATTTCAGCCTCTGTCCTACTTACGCAGAGAAAAACAAGAACGGATTCAGAAACTGGATATGTTGAGATGCAGGAGATGATTTGCTCGGTTCTGACATTTTTATGTACGATTTAATGCTGCATATTATATTCTAGTACAGAGCTGCAAATACTTTAAATGTTTGTCATTCTGCTAATCATTGTTAACATTTGATTTGGTATTAAAAGGGAAAATAAATAAACTTTTCTAATAGAAAAAAACTTAAATTGTTTACAGAAAACCCTGGCAGAGGGCAGCAATTTTTTGTCCAACAGCCTGTCAAATTGAAACCCAATATATATATATATATATATATGGGTCATGACAATCCATGAAAAAAAGAACATATTTATAAACAACATGTTGAACTTCTGTCTGCTTCTGTTTTGCTTTTGTTTGGGCTTTTTTTTAGTTTTTTTGGACAAGGAGCAGGCAAACACAGTGATCTCCCTTCAGAAGAGGAGTGTCGCTGCTCAGGCTTCAAACATGGAGCAGGCCTGCATGGAGAAGGTTTGCACTTATGAGGAAGCCAGAAGATTCTTTCAAGACACGTATAGTACGGTGGGTGTTTGTTTACTCCTTTATGGTCTCGTTTCTGCTCCACCTGTGCACTGACTTCAACTGTTTTTGCCTGCAGGATATTTTCTGGTCAGTCTATGTTGGTAAGTGCTGCCATAAAATAATTTTCCATCGCTGCAAAGTCATTAGCTCTGCATTAGATCTTCTCAGACTCAGCGTCTGTGTTTAGATGGAGACCAGTGTGCAGAGAAGCCGTGCAAAAACGGAGCCCTCTGCTCGGACAGCGTGGGAGGCTACGACTGCGTCTGCAAGACGGGTTTCACAGGGGTGCACTGTGAAAGTGGTGAGAAGGAGATGATGATGCTGTTGTTGTTTGTTGTCTGTGATTGTAACTGCTGATCAATTCTGGTGTATGCACTAAAAACTGTTTTTGTCACACAGACCAAACGTTGTGCACCCTGGAAAAGAACAAGGGCTGCTCTCAGTTCTGTAAACCAGGCTACACATCCTACGAGTGTTCCTGTGCACATGGATGGAAACTCAGCAGAACAGACAAGAACAAGTGCGAGTCTGCAGGTTCGTCTGTGTAGTTGTAGTATATTACACTACAGGAAAACGCATGATTTGACCTCCAGCACTGGTGCTAGTGTTAGTCAGACCATATCTTAGGTAGAAAAGAAAAGTGACATTGTTTCGCTGTTAGAACCAAGCTTTAAAATGAACATTACAAACTAAAATTGCGTGAGACTGGGTTCCATTTGTATGTCGGATCTAAAACGTCACAAATGAGAGTATGCAGAAAGTGCTGGATGCTGTTATATACAAATAATACTGGTCAGTCATAGCTGTAAATCTGTGAGAGGGAGGGCTTGACAGTAGTCCTATCTACCAAAGGGGGGCGCCATTTCTGTTATCTTCTTGGCTTCCATGCGTTCAAAAGTTTAGTATAGTAAAGCAGTCCATCATGTATGTGAAACGTCATTGTCACCGTTCTTGTTTTTTGTAGTCAATTATCCTTGTGGCAAAGTAAACAGTGTGAGTCGCTGGGAGGAGAGAATGTCCAGCAACGCTCGCAACAACTTTGAGGGACTGGCCTGTACAACCACAGAGTGTCCCTGGCAGGTAGGATGGTTTTCATGGACTCATTACATGCAATGACCTTATCAGGATTTTAATGACCTTCACTGTGCTGGATGCAGGCTCTCCTGAAGAGTTCCGAGTCAGAAGGGTTCTGCAGTGGTGTCATTTTGAAGGAGAACCTAGTCCTGACTTCAGCTAAGTGTGCAAAAAAGTACATCAACTTCCAAGTGGCTGTGGGTGAGTGGACAGCACACGACAAACACTTGAGATAACATGAGAAGCAGTCGGAGCAGATGAATAACAGACAGGTGTGTGTACCAGTCAGAGAAACATCTCAAACTCTCTCATTTGTTTCGACCTGTTCAGGCAAACGCACCACTCGCTATGAGGAAGGGGAGCAGACTGTTTATGTCAAACTGATCCACGTCCACCCACGCTACGTTGAAGGCCGTCCTGAAAATGACCTAGCTGTGCTTGAGCTCCGCGATCGCATCGTCTTTAAGAAAAACATCTTTCCCGCCTGTCTGCCAGAGAGAGACTTCGCGGAGAGCATCCTGATGGCCGGAGACCTGCCTGCCGTGATCACCGGGTGGAGGGAGAGCAAAGAAGACCCCGCTCTCACTGGCGCACTCACCCTTAACCAGCTGGTGTACAACAAACTGCCCAAGTGTCTGGCGACTCACCCTGACCTGCTGACCAATAAAATGGGTTGCACCCTTCCACGAGCCAACGCCGACTGCAGCATGAGCTCCGGCAGCCCCCTGCTCACCCTGCACAGGGGGGTGTTCTTCCTGACTGGTGTGGTGAGCCAGCCGCTAGACTCCGACTGTAGCAAAGGCTTCATCTTCCAGAAGGTGTCTCGATACCAGGCCTGGCTGCAGTCATTCATGAGCTCCCGTTAATGTGGAGCAGTCAGGGAGAGCATGTAAGTGTAAAATTTAGTTTAAACTGAATTAAGGAGATCATTGTGTCTCTGCAATTCCTCAATAGTGTAACTATTTATCTGTTTTATTGTCTGGTGATAATATCCACCCATCTGTTTGACTAATGGCAAAGCACATTTACCAGAGGAAAAAAAAAAGTATACGTAGTAAAGACAGTGTAGTAGTTTAAATTAAGTGCTTTTACTTGTATATTATTCTAACACACTGGAGTATATGCAGGAAAACACTGAGAGGTTCTGGTTATTTGGGTAATATAAACAACTTGAAGTTGCTTCATTAATTGTCTTTAATTAATTTTAAAAAAACAACAACTACCATTTACGTAGTATAAAGTCAAGCAATAGGTCTACACAAAACTTTAGCTTATTGCTAATGATGTGAGCGATCAAGCGTGGGTGGCGTTTTAAGGCAAAAATACCCAAAAACGATTCCAACCTTTCAGACTTAGCTTGATTCAAAGTTTCAGTGTTTTAGTTTCACTACAAACTATGAAATGCTAGTCAGAATTAACAAAAAGAGCCGGACCTTAGCCATTGGTCACGTGTTAAGTGTATAAACATATTCTCATTCTAATCAATTGCTTTCATTGCTGGTATGGAGTTCATCATATATCCACTAGGTGGCTCCCTTTTCACACAACAGGTAGTTGAACACAAACTGCAGCAGGAAGACACGGACGATGGGTGATGAGAAATACTTCACATTAACTATTAAAGTGATGGTAAATGACCGTTTTAGTGACTATTGTAACGGCTGCTCCATGTAACAGTCATTATTACTGTTTGTAATAATGTAATAAAACACAACGACGTACCTTACAAAAGTGTGTTTGTACTTCTGTAGTGTGCTATAGTGACTGAATGTCAGTGTCATATATGACATATAGACAAACTGTAGTTGTAGATGAGAAATGGTTTGAATTGTTTGATTTATTCAAATTTCTTTTAATTCAATGTTATTTATTATAGTTATTAAGGTATTTCAAGGAAAACTTAATTTATTTGCCAGTAAAATAAATATTAAATGCTAAAGTGGCCTGTCTTAGCATCTACTGACTGATGACTAAGCTGCAATGGTAGATAAACTATCAAGTCTGGAATTGATCCCACAACCCTTAAGTTGTTTAATTATCAACACATCTGCCCTTCGTTATAGCTTTTCAAGAAATTGGTCCTCAGTAATTTTGACTTTTCAAAATCTAGCCCAGGCGATCAGTGCGTTTGGAAAGACTTTCCAGTCTCCTTCAATCTTCCGCAAGTATTCAACAGCAAATTTGCACTTATGCTAATTAAGGTTTATTTTTGCCATCTCTACTCATTATGTAAACCAGTTGTATATTCTTGGTTTGTCCCACACAGGAGTTATTTGCCTGCCCCGCCTGCAGGGTCACATAGCCCCGTGTTGTCTGGCAACATTTTCCCACAGACACTTGCCCTTTGCAGTCTTCTCACAGCCTCTGTGCCCAACCAGGCCGGGACCATGTCATGCAGGGGAAGAGAAAAGGAGAGGTGGAAGAATGGGCCTGAGAGAGAGAGAGAGTGAGAGACGCCACGGAACAACAAAAAACCTGGACTGCCACTTTTGATCAGGCGCTTGAAAAGGACAGCTCCAAAGGCTGGGGCCCACGTTAGCTGTTGCCATGGTACTCGCCTAGGAGATGGCTCTTTGCTCCCAAAAATGGCTGTGCTCCTTTGCTGGGCCGTCCAGTGGAGATTAATTTGTGTGGAGCTCCTTCCTTCCTGAGTCTGCTCCTGCCAGCTCCATTTATATGCCGGAGCTTACGTACGCAGACACAGTCCAAACAGGTTCAGCTAAACATTAGATTCATCTCCTCTAAGCAGCTGAGCGTTTCACTCGAATATTGTCACAATAGCACAGTTTATTGTCCAAACCAAGACGACATTTGAATAACCAGAGACGTAAACACGGGGCGCAGATGCTGAGAGGAAACCAATCAGCAGAATACAGGAACCAGAGTCGGAGTGAGAGCTGCTTGAGAGGATGGAGAAACAAAAGGCTGCAGTGAAGAGAGGGAGAGAAAAAAATAATTCACAGATGAACAGCACAAACAGACGTGGAGACATGGGATTTGTGATGTTGAACCAGAGGAGAATTTAGTTACAGTGTGGACAGATTGTTGGAGCCTGCTTTTAATAGATGTGAATGAAAAGGCCTCAGACACATGAGCAAAGCCATTACAGATGGAGGGAAGTGAAAGCACTCAGTGTCAAATGGCTTTTACTCTGCACTAATCAAATGTTACTCTACGGCTGGGTTAAGAGTTCGGCAAAGTGTTGGTGTCACTGAATTTGAACACGTGGGTAAACATGTGTCCCCAGCCCTATCACATAGATAATCCATCACCGTAAATAAACACCCCCCCAAAAATGACCGACACTTTCACCCTTTATGTCATAGCTAAGAGCAGTGCTGGTCCTCTGCTGTCTGAAAAAAAGCATGTGTGATGGTGTCAAGGATCCCAGGATCTCTGGAATCTACAATAAAAGTGGGCGACACATGTTTCCTCTCCACCCTGCTTCACTTCTAGAGCAGCTTCCTTTTGAGAAGTCAAGGACTGGAAACTGAAAGGATGGTTAGAGAAGACAAACTTTGGACTTTGGACAAACTCACAAAGCAGTTGTGTTGTCGAAAGATCTCGCCAGAGTCACTGACGTACATGTTGAAGTTAAACACGCTTCAGCTCACTTGCCTTCAGAGTGACATGAGTGCAGGGCAGCGGATGATCTTTTCTTGTTCCTGTTGTGTGAACAAAGTTCATGAAAACAAAATCGTTGTCACCTGAGCTTGTTCCATTCTTAAGTATCTACTGTCACTTATCTTACTAATACAGAAGATAAGTAAGATACTTAAGCTGTTAGCCATCTGAGCTAACCCTTGCTGTGGCCTTATAAGAACTGTTTCTTTGTTGTTTGCAATTTGCAGAAACTATTGTATTGTTGGTGGTTAAAGTATTGCTGTATATTTTTCTGAGCAATTTTACTGAAACTATATGGAAAAATAGAAATAATAAAGTAAATACTGTAAGTAAAACTTTAATATTCAGCCTGTAAAAAGTCAAGAAATGACCCAACAAAAAAGATCCTTAAAATAGGTTGAATTTCTGCGGTTGAATCAGATCACGACCTCAGCTGATCTCTGCTGGTCGTTGTAAATAAAACTAATCTCTGTTTGGGTGACATTTGTGTCTGGTTGATAAAAAACAGAAGCCCCTTTTTACTCTTACCCCTGACCACAGCCAGGTCCTTAAAGGTTTGAGACGGGCTTATAAAACAATGACCCTTTCACCATGTGACGGCAGTGACTGGTAGAAGGAGGAGGAAGGTAAATTCTGGCGCTGCCTTTATTCCACTGACCTCACCTCGACCTTGATGGGGGTAAATCCTGTTGAGGGCCATTGAGATGCTGGAGGAACTGACAGAGAGGCTCAGTGAACGAAAACAAAGTCTGGTGGGCTTCATGCGGTGGTCTGTGAACAGGCCAGATAAATCCCCTCTGTGTGTGTGTGTGTGTGTGTGTGTCTTTCCTGTTTCCATTCTTTGTCAACATTAATGTATGTTACAGTGACCCAACAGGATCTGATTGAGATTGTCTTTAATATCAACCCTCTTTC
Organism: Cynoglossus semilaevis; assembly: GCF_000523025.1. NCBI lineage: Eukaryota > Metazoa > Chordata > Actinopteri > Pleuronectiformes > Cynoglossidae > Cynoglossus > Cynoglossus semilaevis. The sequence goes on along the minus strand of NC_024323.1, from coordinate 7,881,325 downwards.
TGACTGGGTATTCCATATCCAAAGGTCGTGACCTTTGCATATTTAGCGTCTGTGGCAGTAGAGGTGTAAAGATTATGTACTAAACAGACAGTGCTGGTTTCCAGTGAGTACACTGAGGTGCCTCCTCCATAAGAAATCATCACAGTGATAGACACTGCTCTGAGGTAACTCTCCAACGTTGTGAAACACTGGGAGTTGGCAGGAGGTGGATTTTTAATACGGAAACTTTTGAATGTTAGCTGAGAATTCTACCATTTCTAAATAGAACTCAGGCAGATTTAAAAACACTGATAGGAACCATAAAATGTTAATAGTTTTTTTATTGACCCTAAAATGTGATGTGTGAAGAGTCTCATTTAGTGAAGGAACTTCCAATTTTTTTCAGAGGTTTTACTTTGGCAGCCCGATGGGAACTTCCACTTCATATTTACGATCTACAGTTTGCGCAGCATGATTATGTAACTGTCTAACCCATGTGTTAAAAAATAAACATGACTAAAGATGAGGCAGATGTTTGTTTATTTTCCAGAAATTCCACTGGCTTTTCCCCAGTAATCCTTTGTAAGCCCACTCAGCAAACAACACAAAGATCACACCTCACCTCCTGCCTGTGTTGCACTTGTTTTTCACAGTGGGAGTTGCTGCTCTTTAAAATTAGACACTCTTCCTGCTAATTTTGGGCACCTGCATCCTGTCATAGTCAATGCATCCTGTGAAGTCGCTTGCCTTCCATTCTGGAGCTTGTTTCTGTCTGGAAGCAGATGTAGATCGGAGCCAGTACGTCAGCGGCCGCGCTGATGTCGCCGTGTGTTTCGATGCATGTGTGTGTATTTGAGCAGAATCTCGACAAAGAAGAGAAGGAACGTCAAACGATGGACATGACAGTGGACAGCAGACAAAAACACATTAACTCTATGAACCAGGAGGAAACATGACAGACACTCACGTCCTTGTCAGCACATGACACCTGACTCATTAAAAGACAATAACACAGCAGGCAGAGCTAAAGTTAGCCTAGCGCCTGTCTGTGTGGCTATAGTCGTCAGTGACTCAGCCTCAAACACATGATCATACTGATCCACACTTATCTTGTCACTGTCCATAAATACTAAAGCAGGATTCCTGAACCGACTGCTCTGTGCTGAACATTAAGCTGTTGATGTTGATGTTGATTCAAAGCTTTGGTGAAGTCCTTGTCATCCACAATATTAACCAGTCTACAGTCGCTCACAACCCATTTGTCATTTGCGTTAGTTAGCTCGTCAGTCGTAGACTCATTTACAGCCCAGACACCTGATCTGAGGTTGAAGTCCCTGCAAGTACATGCTGGATACTCGGGTGGTATTTTGAGCTCGAGGTGCTTTGGGTGAAACGAAATACGGCCGTGTATTAGAGCAAAGATTGAAGGTGAATGGACTGGGATATTATTGAATTTAAAGTGAGAGAAAGTTGTAGGGATAGTGTTGAAGAAAGGAATATTTAATTACATCACCTTCCTTTACTCACTCTGCATCCTCTATACTGTGAGGAAATCTGTGTTCCTGCAGAAATAATCCAGTTTCATTCTTTAAAATGAAATGCAATGTAAATGATCTACTCTATCTTCACAACCCACAACGCTACACTTTGCTAATACGACTGACACAGCCTAATAAATTTTCTTAATTGCTCAATTATCCTGATGAGAGCTTTTACAGAGGCATGTTCTCCATTATCAGTTTATTGTGATTAACTGTGTAGAACCAAAGTCATTTTCTGTCCTCTGCACATTTTTACAGCTAATGCAGACGGCGAGCGTGAGCACGGGTTTGTTTTGATTTACAGGGAGTCTGTGTGCGATAAGGTGAGAGGCCCACTAATCTGATCACTCCTCCGGTTTTTAAGCAGTGACCATCTCCTCCCCCTCTCACTCTCCCTCCTCCTCCTATTCCCATGCTGTCACTCTCACAGCTTGCACCTGTCAGATTAGCCTGACATCCTCAGCTGCCACTCCATATGACACGCCTCCCCACTGCCCTCATCCTGCGTGTCCTCTCACTTTGCATGCATTTATGTGTTCTGTGTGCGTGTGAAAAAAGAGGAGCTGTGGGGAACAGAATGTGGGTGGTTCTTGGTTCCTGTGTCTCCTTGATGTTGGGGCGGTGCCATGACCACTAAAGTGTTACATCAAATTTTATTTGAAATGGTCCGACCAACGAATACACTCAGTAACTACTTCATTAACCTAAATATACTGGTATCGATGGATCAGACATGATTCAAGCAAAAAATGTCTTTTATTAAAAATATTTTATTTCTAATAATAAGTGAGAATTTCATAAAAACAAAAAAATAATTAGTTCATAAATGCTCATTATGCTCAAAATGTAAGTACGTGTTGTACTATTTGTTTTTATTTTTAATATTTTACAGGAAATTCTGCAAATTATTTGATAAAATGCTGCATTCATTAAATAATTCATATTACAACACTGCATGATAAATGCTGGATCAGTATTTAGTAGGGAAATAAAATAAAAATATCAGTTGATGATAAGGAATAACTGAACTGAATGTGCTAACATTTGACATGAGCAGTAAAGCTGGCTCACATGTGTCATGGCGGCCATGGCTCTGCTCCTGCATGTGTGACACTGTAGTGAAAAATGTGTCTACATGAAACCATGACAACACTGCCATACATGACCTCCATCAGCTCACAGCAGGGATTACAGAGCAGGGAGGGAGTAGGAATAGGAGTGGGACGGGGGTTAGGGGGAGGTGGGAGAGAGGGTTAGTGTGTGTGCTCGGTGAAAACCTCCCTGTTAGATGGACTGGAGCAGCTGAGGCGACAGGCATGTGACCACAGGCAGAAATAATAAGCATCACAGAGGATTGTAGCAGTGTCAATGCACTGAGAAAAACGGAAAAAGAAACCCCCAAGAGACTGCAGTCTTTTCAAAATAAAAGCTGGATGCCAAAAATTGGCCACTGAAGTTCAACTAAAAGCAGAGTATATGTGTAAAATAATGTGTTTATGTCTCCATGGAAAGATAGGACACATCGGCATATTTTTTTTAGATTTGTTTCATTGTGTAGATCACTACTACTTTTTACCACTACACTTCTGTTTCAAGACTAACTGCATTGAACTGCCTAGAACTTGTGATGTATGCTAACAATAGTTAAATCTTATGTAGGCTATAGTTCAGTTCTTTCAGTTCATTTTTGTCAAATTATTTTATTTATTTTTTTTAAATGTATCCTTATCATTTTGCTTATTTCATATACAGTAGTCAACTAAGAAAATGACATTTGTGTCATCTTTACCAGATTTGCAGTGATTTATTTCGTGTTCATTCTTTTTATTCTGAAAGAAACAACCGGAAATCAATCTCGATTTTATGATTTACGGTATTTGTATATTTATTTTCTGACTTATTTGAAGAATCTCAATAAATATTTTCAGAAGTCAAAAAGAGTTTGCGATAAAAATCTGCACAACAGTGACTTTATAGCTATGTGTGTGTGTGTGTGTGTGTGTGCTTAAATGAGCGTGCGCAAAGTGGTTTCCCCCCATGTCAGATAAAAATTAATTTATATGAGAGCAGCAGTTAAAGGGAGGGAGACCATTGGGGCCTATCTCTCTCTCTCTCTCTCTCTCCCTCTCTCTCTCTCTCTCAGTGTGTGAGCGTGCATGTGCACAGACAGGGTTTACCATTACCATCGGGAGCGCACTCTCCGGTGATGCCCTCAGTCAGGAGCAGTGGTCGGACATTCGAACACACAACCCTCGGCCTCAGCGGTTGTGTTACTCACCGTGTTCGTGTTTTCATACACTTTCACTGAACTGCGTTTTTTCTGCGTCTTTTTTCCCCCGTAACTGCGCTACAACTGGCGCAGTGAAGAGCAAAGATGCGCACCGCTGAACAAAGGATTTAAGAGGAAAAACGTCAAGAATCCCTGTCACACACTGTGATCCTGACACCTCAGTGTCTCCGGTCCTGCCCGGTCTCGTCAGGACCAGAATACAGGATTCATGCCAACGTTTACAGAGCACAGGCACGGGCTGAATGACCGGGTTCCTCCGGTTTGAAACCCGGAGCAGGAGGGATCCTCTGGTCTGAACGCGTCCCTGTCTGTGTGGATGGAGAGCGGGGATCACACTGCGCCCCTCGCTTGTTCCCAAATGTGACATTAATTGTTTTTGTAAATTCATCTCTAGGATCAGACCTGACAAGTGAGAGTCCAGTTTTTCTTATCGGATCTGTTTACACTCGTAAAGGTACGTGCTCCTCACCATGTAGCCCACATGATGTTGATTATTGGGAAGGAAGGAAAGGGGGGCAGGGCAGTGTGGAAACCGTGTGGACACGTGTGTAAGTGATATTCACACGGTGTATGAGTGAATCCACTGGGGGTATGTGGATTTTGAAGGATGCGTCTGTTGGTGTTTTGTTGTGATGAGCTGTTTTTTAAAGGGATTTCCATCAGCACAGAGGTGCAGGCTGCAGCAATGACAGCAATGAGGGTGAGAGAGAGAGAGAGAGAGAGAGAGAGAGCGACGATGCACCAAGTACAAAGGTGTGTGAGAGAGAAAAGGAGACGTTTGGACATGTTAGACTAATGTGTATTTGCAGACACGTAATCAAAATGGGTCATCACCACCATGACCACGTCCTAATCATGTGAAGTCTAAATTAAAGAGAGCAGCTCAGTGTCAAATTCAGTGTCTGATTGGCTGTGGTACATCTTCCCAGGAGAATTAACAGGTCTGGCTCCTAATGTGGCCTCTCCTCCATTTAGTCCTAATCACACTGGCACATTCAGTTACTGTAACGTTTTGGTCGTCTTTTTTAATGTTTAGAATTATTAAAATTGATTGAAATAGATTACATATGAATGATGAATAGGTCATGAATAATCAATGAACACCTAAACCACTGGCGTCTGACGCTGATATTAAAAACACAATGAGACACTTTGGGCGTCTGACACTGATATTAAAAACACAATGAGACACTTTAACGTCCAACAAATCTGCACAGGGTTACGTCACTGTTCTTGGAGAGACATGCTGTCCACACTTCTCTTTACTTGTACAGTCAAACCACTCCATCTCTCACCATAACAAGGGATCATCCAGCATCCAACCATAATCCATCTATATCCAAGGCACTTCCTTATCCAAATTTATCTTGATCAGAAACGAAACCCTAACATCCAACGTCAGTCACAATAACACATTTTTGTTGCTATCAAGTAAAAATGCACGACGTCTTGGAGTAGTTGTAATATGTGGAAATCACAGAAAAGACAAATTTGGTTAGAGTTTTTTGACCAATCAAGTTGGACCAGCCCAGTCATTTCTTTGCCTCAGCTGGGGACTGATCTGCATTAACTGAGATAACTAAGTTTCTGTAAAGAATTATTGATACCAATTTTGACTTTCTCTAATCTGTCAGGGAGTCAAATTATTACAAAGATTACACATCCATGCTGCTTCTGTTGTCTGTTTCTGGTTACATGCTAGATGTAGGATAAAACCATTTGTTGTTTGTACTTGTAAAAACACTGTTTATTTCTACTGGTCATGTGTGCAGCACTAAACTGTCACTTAAGTGTGCGTTGCTGTGGATTTGTCCTGGTTCGAAAATAGCTGCATGTTGCTACAGTCTTGTGGATTTACATGAAATGTGTTTTTTTTTTTATCCACTGGTGGACGCTGGACAGCTGGAAGGAATTCAACATTTTCTTAGAACTGGTCTGAGGTCGTTCTGAATTAACGTGGCTAAATGTTAGCTGAATTACACATTTGATAATACTTTTTTTCTTTTCTTTTCTTTTGAAATCATCACTCAACTAATGAAATAAGGGTCAAAATGACAATAAAACGTTTTTATTCTGTTTAACAACAATGGTGTTGAGCCAAGCCTGACACACACACAGCTTCTCAGGCTGGGACACCAGATCGATTTTATCACCATCCTTACCACAACCTCAGTTTAGCTACAATTAACATTTAACATCAAGTCCACAACAAAACCCTCAGAATAGGTCCCTGTTATTCGACTGCTACGATCCCCATGACAACCAATGGTACTAACAAGGTCAGTGTTAAACCGTCTTAGTAGTAACGTCTTAAAGATGTAAGAAAAACCAACACACAAACACACACACGATTTAATAACAATGGTCTGAGTGCAGCCTCAGACAAAACCTTTCTGGAATCCCCTGGGGATCCTCCCATGTGGCCGGCATTGTTGGAGGGGGGTGGTGGGGGATTCTATGAAAAAGAACAGGGGGGAAAGAGGCATTCTTTCAAATGTGTGTTTGCATTTAGCTGCTCCTTTGGTCAGCTAAAACCTGGAGGTCTCCCTTTACAAGACGTGGTCCTCCCACACTGGCCTTGTGCAGTACAGTAGCTGCAAGAAATGGCCTTAAAATGCCCACTGGGGCCCAATTAGCCCGAGATGGTTTATATGGAAATGGACGTCAATGGATTGATCAAAAGGATGGATGATACACGATGCCTCCGAGTCACTGTCACTGAAGTGAAGTATTTGTGAACTCAGAAAGCTAGCGGGTCTATTTTGGAACTGTTCTGTTGTGTTTCCATCATTAATCAATATTCAGCCGAGTGGAGCTGTTTATTCTCAGCCTGTGAGTTAGTTAGCTTCCTCTGGGGGGAAACAGGATGATACAGTATCTCCTCAGGCCTGATGCCCTACGTATGTGCATTTGGATGAAGTTGTGTGTGTGTGTTTCTGTGTGTGTGTGTGTGTGTGCACCCCAGTCATAAAGCTTGCTCCAGTTTTCTTCAGCACATCCGTCTGTTGCTCGTTTCACTTGTTCCTCTGATCATTATCACAAATCCGTTTTCTCTGGGTTCCTGTGATCCACTTCCTTTCTCCTGTTCAGCTCATCCAGCCACAGTGAAAGATTCTTGTTGATACTTTATGCGCTGGTCGGTGTTGGCTCTCTGGTAATTAGCGCCTTGATTTGCATACTGTTTTTCTGTGGGCCCAGTCACATGGTAATGAGGCCCTAATAAGGATGACCAGGAATGTCTGAAGGTTCTTGGGAAAAAAATATTTCCATTGTCACTTTTTACATAATGACTCCCTGGAGTTTGATGAAGCCAGTGCAGCAGTTTGTGTTTTCTATTCCTTGTTTCCTAGTTACGTCAGGATCTGAATGTTCTCATCTTCAGCTTTCTACATACCTGAAACCTGAAGGTTTTGCTGATGCCCTCATTGTGGTATTCTCTAACCCTGACATTACTCACCAACTTTTATATTCGAAATTTATTGTTTACAAATTAGAATGCCTCAATAATGTAGTGTTAAAAACTTCAGTTTGCTTCATTCCCTCAGGACTTATGAAACACCAATAGTTTTTGTAAATCACTGATTTGGTTTCATTGGGGGGTTCATAAAGTGGGAACATTTTAAAACTTTTTTGCATATTTTTTATATATTCACAGTGTGCAAACCTTTACTTTAAACTGACCAAAGAAAGTCTGAATTCCGTGGGCTCGTCAGCCTCAAATGAACCTGTACTTAAGGTTTTACAACATTTAGTGACTTGTCCTTGGGTCACGCCTGGACATGTCCAAGGAAGGACTCTGGTCATACAGTGTTGCAGTGTAATAGTCACAGTATAATATGTCACTGTAATGTGATGTCTTAGACAGACTTATATATACAGTCCATGGATAGAGAGAGAGAGAGAGAGAGAGAGAGAGAGAGACGTGTTGTTTATCTTTGATTAAGAGGGACGGTGGATTAATTTGTGTTGGTGGGTTAAATGCATTCCTTGGCGAACGTTCAACAAACACACGTCTGTCCAAGGTCACATATGCACATCCACATGCATTCTGGAGATCTTACTGCAGGTACAGAATCACAGTGCAGTGTCAAAGGTAACTCTGTGAATAAGTCGCTGTAATTACATGTTTGTTGCACCACAAAATATCACCATCAGAGGGAAGGATCTGCTGTTGTGTGGCTGTGGTTGTATTCACCAAAGGTAAAGCTATAATCTCACACACATTAGTGATTTAAGTGTCCCTAAAATAGAAACAGTTCCTCGCTGGTTTCGTAAACAAAGACACAAGCTGGTTTTTCCCCCTGTGTTCTTCTGTACTGATAAATAATGTCGTTCCATGCTAGAGAACAATGAAGAAAGAACCATATACTCTGTACTTTATCTAAGATATGCAGAACAGTATGAGATACCCTGGGTAGTTGAGGCAGCGCTTTGATATGCAAAGAACCTTTGCTTTAATTTCTTTTTTAAAACGTATTACAGACGCCCAACCCAGGACCATATTTTAAGCCAGTTATAATTCTGAAAGATCTAAACAGAAATGTGGAATAGATCAAAAAAGGACAGGTTATTTATGAGAAGAACAGTTTGGTGACATGGAAACTCCAGTTCAGGGATTTATATCTGTACTCATTTATGAGGATCTCAGAATTGCAGTAATTGCGCTTTTTTGGTTTGAACACTTTTGGACATCCTGATTGGGCAAAAAGGAATGTAAAAATATAGTGATGGGCCCAATAAGAACCAGGGGTTTACACATCTGCCAAAACTAAATCCATAACAATGTCAGATAAATGCCAAATAAACACCCAGTGTAAATTCCCAGTGAAATCGAGATTTTGTTCTACACAGGTGTACTCATGTTCTTAGGTCTGTAAATCCAATTTATATAAAAGGATATTGTCTAATTATAACACATGCACAAAGGTCAGGACATGATCTGTGCGAGGCAGAAATCTTGGCCTTTTTTCTCCGGCTTCTTAGTCACATGAGCTTCTGGAGATTATCCGGAGATTTACCTAGAGAGCTGGCAGGAGAAACTGGAGGGCAACTTCTCTGCTGCTAATCACAGATGGGAGAGTCTCCTGAGTGTAGTGTAAGAGCGAGCGGGACAGCCTCTCTCTCTCTCGCTCTCTCTCTCTCTCTTTCACACACACACACTTAATTTTCTCAACATAAAGTATCGCAAAGGTCAGCGCACTGTGATAATCCTCCGAATTATCATAGATTGTAGTTCTGTGATGGTATGCAGGTCGTAACGCACAGGACTGGTTCATAAATCTTGGTCCTCACAGCCTGAGAGACAGCAGTGCTGCACATTCACTTGTGTTCTTGTTGTGTGCCGTCAGCGGCTCCATAAGGAATGCATGCTGCATACTTGCCACATTCAGCCTTGTGTGAGAATGCGGTGCCTTCACATACACACGTGCATAATACATGCCACAAAACTCGACGTTGAATTTACATGCAAATAGAAGCCGGGAGCGCTGAACCTCGTCGTAACAGGCCGTGTGTGAGAGCGAGATGTGCAAAATGCATACATGTTAGCCTGAAGAGTGCTGTGCACAAATGGACGTCAGGCTTCTTCCTCATCGCATGGCGAGGATGATGTCGGGCAGGCAATAACCATGCAGCAGAAACTGCATTAACTTAATCTAGTCGGCTCTCTGTTTCATTAGATACATTGCGTTAAGAGAAGGAAAGAGGAAACGAGATGTACGAAGATGGTGAGAAGTAGGAGGAAGAAGAAGAAGACACTAAGTTTTACTGTTTGGGTTAGAGTCGTTGTTTTTTTAATTAACACATATTTACTAATTGGTATAATTATTAGACGGAGATCGTACTCTTGTTGACAGAGCTTCACACCACAACACTGCAGACAGACAGTTGTCTTGTCTGGCTAGCAGCTCAACACATGTCACCAGTACCAGTCGATGTTCACAACACTGAGCGGTGGAAAAGTGTTCCAAAAATTGTCCCTTAAATAGAAATATTTTACGTGGATATGTTTCATGGATATGTAACACCGTTAATTAGGACAAGGAGACTATTTCTGCCTGCGAGTGTTACTTTTTGACACTCAGTATGTGATAAAGGTCAACCAGCCACAAGACAATAGCACTCAGTATGTTTATACGCACACGCACAGTAACACCTTTAATTGGACCGCCGTCCTTGAAGGGAACACGTCTATATAACAGACTGGTATTTAACCATTTCTGATTAAAATGCTATTGACAGTAAGTGCTAAACGACTTCTATATCAATGACAACAATGCCAAGTACTACGCAGTCATGTTATCACAGTATTTACCTGGTACACTGTGTATATGAGTTTATTGTTATGGTTTTGCACATGGTTCAAATTACCGACCCAAATTTAAGCTGGTTTGGGTGTCAAAACCAGATATTGAGTTCCAGTATTGAGTTTTAAATTCTACTGCTGTGACAGCCATAGTCACGGTGATCAGACAGGTTGACTGCATCTTTCACAGCCCATTTTCAAATACAGCAGAGGTTCCCTGACAGAACTGGGGTCTGTAAATGGAGGACAGAAATGGCTGCATGGTGCAGCCGTGACAGAGAGAGAAAGAGAAACATTTTCTAAAAATATGGGTGGGTGGAGAGGATGCGACGACAGCAGCAGCAGCACAAAGCAAAAAAAAAAGGAAAAGGGCCAGAGTCTCTGTCTTTTTCCTCCATTTCTTTTTACATGACTGAAGAAGCAGGGAGGAGAATGGCAGCAGGTGTGCTGCTCATGCACGGGCAGGAGAGTCAAGTGTTTCCTGAGCGATTTTTGTTCATCTGATGATGTGTGGCCACTAGAAGCCCTTAATGCACATTGTTAATTTGCCAAATCCTACTCAGAGACATTTAAAAGTACCATCTGTGCAGGTGTCTGTGTCTGGAGGAGAGATTTACTGAGTGACAGTCGCTAATGTGCAGGACACCAGCCCCAGGCGCTTCTCTTCCTCTTGCTGTGATTTATGTCTGGTCTCTGTTCGCTGTGAGATTTGCAAGATGTTTATAAGAAATGCCCGAAATAGAAAAGGGCGAGTGACAGATTTTCATCTGTGACAGGACAGTTCAGAGAAAGAACATTATTGTTAAGAGGTGCGTGAATGATAGAGCATTTTATTAGACCGGTGTGGTTCGACTTTGTGGACCTCACCAGGGTCATCAACCTCAGATTTATGATACTGCTGAGGGCCACTAGCCATCGTCAAAATCAATTTGTTCTCCATGCTGCACATGCTCCCGTAGCATTTTACTCTTATCTTATTAACGTACAAATAAATCTGAATTCAATTGCTTTTGAATTGCTTTAGCACAGGCTAAAGCTAAAGACAAAGTAGAAACAGACAGCATGTTGTTATAAAATCCATATATTTTATATAACGGTTGATTATAATATTTATATTTAATGGAGTGCAGCCCTAGTTACATGTTAATAGAACAACAACCCCCACCTCCTCTACCGCTCTGTGACCTGACCTCCTCTCATTTTTCTTCTTATTTTCTTACAGTAAAACAGGTCACAGTTCTCACACACACTTCACACCTCCATTGTTTCTACCACAGGCTCCAGGCTCTGTGACCTGTAGTCGGTCTTGTGTTCATTAAACCTCAGGCTCTCCCCAGACAGTCTGGCCATCTTCTGTAACTACACCTGACTGACATTTTAATCAGACATGTGAAGCCTGCTGCGTACTGGTGAGTGAGTTTTTGTCGTGAAAGTCAGGAATCCCTAAAAATAAGAACAGAGTGAGAATCGTGTGCATCTGTGTGTGTGTGTGTGTGTGTGTGTGTGTGTCAACAGTTGCACTCATCTGACTCATGTTGGAAAGAATTTCTCAAGGGAAATGTAATAAGGTTGAACGTGTGTGAGTGTCAAAGACCTCATATAGAACATGAACAGCAGTCGGATTTTTAAAAGTAAGGTTAAAAGCTTGACTCCAGATTAATGTTAACCACCAGGGGGCGAATCTGCAATACAAAAATAAGACTACTCCTTGCTTGACTCGCTAGCTGTGGTATTTAAACTTCATTATTGTATTGTAATATACATGTAAAATGCACATTTGTAAAATATATACCTAGTTTAGTGATTAAGAAAAAGACATGGTTTACAAGGAGAGTCTTAAATGCTAATTTCTCCATCTTCATCAATTGTTGAACATGAATAGATACAATTTATGTGTAAAAATAAGTGGACACTGTATGTGTAAAAATCCACTGTATATATTTAACATAGCATTACTCTTGTAATTCATTTTTGCCACCCGAGGGCTATGTCCACTTCTTGTGTCTTGAGATCTCAGAGCCTGTCCAACTGGCAGTGGGTGTAAGTTGGCCACCAAACCATTCCATCTGGTGGACAACCCATACTTTTACTGCAATTAAAAAACTTTTGAAGATTTCTTTTTAAAGACCAAAGTATTCCTCCATTGTGGTGATATTCAGAAATGAAGCATTAAAAGTCTAACGCACTCCATGGCCAGTGCTCTTGTTATCGCTGTACTGTATAAATAACCATTGTGACCATTCAGTGTGTCGTTAAGAAACTCCCTATTTTCTTCGTCACATGCCATGACATCATTCAAACACATAGACGTCCTCAATGAGACAAAACAGCGTTTGTGTGATCGATAAAGACGGCAGTAAACGAAGACAGCTTTGATTTCACGTCAGTGCTGCTCATGTTCCAGTGGGACACTGCTCTGGCAAATGTGCACAAGCCTTTGTTCTTGTGCCTGAGACTCGGTGCATTTATTTGTGTGCTGTTATTCATCATCCTCGTGCCTTTGCGAGACGCCTGCAGATGCCTCATAGTGTGTCAAACTGCTTGTAAACTGCAACCTCCTGTCTCTATATCTCTGATTTTAGTGTGCGGTGTACACAGATACCGGTGCAGCTCCTACCACTGGATGAAAGTAGAAAATAAAAACACACCTTAATCACACTGCAAGCTTTCAGTTTACTCTTCCTCAGAACCTGTTAAGATAAAGAAGCTGGCAGCAGATTCTTTTTCCAGTTCTGTCCAGGTTCTGTGTGTCAGCAGTTAATTGAATGTGATAAAATTAAATAAACACAAAAATATTGCAGTGTTAATGTTGAGCCAAGCTTGGTTCAACCAAACGTTTGTCTTCATTATACATCATATTCTATTTCTCGTCTCTTCATATATGAGTGCTATTGTTTTTCAGTCCTTGCACCTCTTTTTTATCGTCTTCTCTGTTTTCTGTGTTCCTCCCTTAGATAAATGGCGTTCCTCCCAGTTTCAATCCTGCTGCTGCTCACTGTTGCCCATCAAGCTCGCAGCCAGGATTTCGAGGACTCTGACGCCCTCCCAAGGGGCTGTGGATGGGGCCTGGAGCGTCCCTTCACCCTCCTCTGTGATCTGGACTCAATATGGGGCGTGGCAGTTGAATCCGTGGCCACAGGTGGTACACTGACTGCCATCTTACTCGCCCTTGTCCTCTTGTGTCGTTTACGCCACATAAGTGAGGCTGAGAAGCGCAGCAGCGTGGGACCCATCCTCCTGCTGCTCTTCGGCATCCTTGGCCTGTTTGGCCTGAGCTTTGCGTACCTGATCGAGGAGGATGAGACCTTGTGTCTGCTCCGTAGAGCCCTGTGGGGGCTTTTCTTTGCTGTGTGCTTCTCTTGTCTGCTGGTGCAAGGCGTGCGCCTGCGAAGGCTGGGCCGGGAGCGTCGGAGCCCCGGTGGGTGTGCCCTGACTGGCCTGGCCCTGGGTTTGAGCACTGTTCAGGGCATCATTGCTGCAGAGTGGCTCCTTCTGACCGTTCTACGTGAGGGACGGGCCGCCTGTCAGTATCTGCCCATGGACTTCTCTTTAGCCTGCAGCTATGTGTTAGCACTTCTGCTAGCTGCACTGACCGCTGCCTCCCTGGCTGTATGTGGAAAGACACGTCAGTGGCGCTGTAATGCCGTTTGGCTGCTGGTGACCTGCCTGCTGTCGCTGCTGCTGTGGGTTGCCTGGGTGGGCTTCTACCTGTACGGCAATGACTGGCTGGGGAAGTCTCCAGAGTGGAACGAACCCGCACTTGCCATCGCTTTAGTAGCTCAGGGCTGGGTACTGCTCATCTTCCATGCCATCCCTGAAGCACACATTTGCATCAGACCCCCCCCACAGCCCACTGCACCGGATTACTTTGACACCTCCCAGAACTCGACAAGGATGCGGGAGACCAGTTTTGATGAAGACATCCCTCTGTCTCACAGGCAGTTTGTGGAGAACCAGGGTTATGGATACAACGATGAGAGTGCTGCAGGTAAGATACTGTCATAAAAATATATAAAAACAAGGGCACAGCTCTCTGATTGGGTGAAAAGACCATGTAAAAACAGAAGAAGGTAAAACTGTATGAATGTAGGGGGGGAAATTAGACTAGTTTCAGGTCTTCAGGTCAACACTATGTCAGTTTTGTGTTCATTTACATCCTAAAGTACTGCAGAGACATGTTGTAAGGAAAAAAGGGGGGTTCAACAGGTTTTGTATTTACAACAAGGGTAACTGGAGCTGCAACAGAAGAACCGAGTGCAACACAGAGTAATTGAACCTGAGAACAGGAACAGTCTTTGAGAAAATGTAAAAAGTCCATAAAGCAATTTGAAGTTTTAAATAGATTTGTGACTGGCGTGAATGAGGATCTCCATATAAATGATGTTATCTTTAAAACCAGATCATTAGATGTTGTTACACCACAGACAGGTTTCTGTGTGCAGACGCAGTAGCACCAATGTGGACTGCAGTGACTCAGAAGGAAGTTTTTTAATTTGCTGCTAGAATAAGTAGGGAAGGAAAAATGTAGGTGGTGTGAGATTACACAACAAGTGTTTCTTTCTTGTAATGAGTCACTGTGAGAAATCTCTGTCTCTGTTTTCATCCTGCCAGGCCTGAGGAGTGCTGGTGGTGCTGGACAACACAACAGTAACACCGGTACCAGGCCCAGCGCACCTTTCCGCAGCAACGTGTACCAGCCCACTGAGATGACCATGATCCTAAACGGGGGAGCGGTGAGTACTTCCTCCCACTCTCAGGTACACGCCGCTTACACGCTGCTTCTTCGTTCAGCCACTACGAGAAAACTGCATGCAGATTTGTGCTTTCTAACCGTATGCCATTAACAAGAATTAGTTAGAGGTTTGTGTACTGTATGTGTGTGCATTTCCACTTTAACATATTTACACAAACACATTCCTGGATGTATTTGTCATACATGTCTACTCACATTGACTCGTAAATGTGTACGAGAATGACTGAGTGTCGCTGTGTATGTGTGAAAGGCTCACCGGGCGATTTACGACTGCCTGACACTCGTCATTACACACAGTGAATTGACACAGGTGATCCAGTGCTGGGCAGCACACCATCAAACACATAATACACACACGTAGACAGGTACACAATAAATGCTGATGCAGCAAACCTACTGACCAATATCATTCTAAGGATTATTGCTAGTTTTGCTGTTTTGGCAAGCAATAGCTCATCCTGTCTATTGTACAGTATGTAAACAAAGGAACATGTAGACATCATCAATGACTTGGAAAAGAAACATGTAGCAAGACACTGTGGAACACATTTTTCCCTTATGGCAGTGTGGAAATAAAAGAAAAACTATGAGGAGGAGGAACTCAGTTACCTTTTCATCAAGAAAAGCCATGTGCAAGATGGCGGCAAAAGTTGTATTTTTTTAAAGGACGATATCAGTGTTTAGTGCTGTCAAAGTTAATCTTAATTAATCTGTGGAATTAATCTGTTTTAAAATGTATTTAAACAAATTGTTGATTTAATACAACAGTTTTCATTTCACCTAAGCAGCTTGAGTTTAAAATACCATCTCAGCACATGTTTGTGGAGGCTTCAGCTTAAGGTCAGATGCTAGGCTTGCGTCAGACCAGGCTCTTTAAGAGCAGGGCAGTTAATATGCCAAGCACTGACAAGCTGACTGACACAATCAATTAATCAGGATTAATCAGGATTTAATCACATTTTTTATTGATAAGACAACTGTACAACTAAACAAAGACATGTGATCGAGGATTAAGAACACACTTTGTCACTCTCTGCAGACTCAAAGCATGGCCAACACTTGCACTGTGCACACGTATGTGTTCATACACCTGATTTAATATAATTTTGTCATTTTTAATGTATTTTTTCCCACTGCAGGTTCCCTCTGCTCCTCCCACCTACACGGGCAGGCAGCTTTGGTGAGTGACCCACATGGTAAAGAGAAAATGAAGTAAAAATTCAAGGGGTAGAAGAAGGTGGAGTGGGTGAGGAAGTTGAGGACGAGGCGACTGCCTTGTTGGACCGGATGTGGACTGTGCGAGGACCCTTTTCATTTGTGTACAGACTTAAGTGCTGATTGTGTGCCAATTTTGTATGAGTGTTTGTGAGCCTAACAGAAAGCAGGGTATGGAGGACAGAGCTAAAAGCTCATCACGCACACACACCTGTTCACGGGAGATTAAAACCATGAGCAGAAAAAAAACACACACATATACACACCATCTCCGATTCAGTTGATGAAAACTGTGAAAAATATGTCACCTATTCTCCATCTTTGTAAGGATGTCCAAGTGGAAGCATTTGGCTCTGTCCTCCATTCATCCACTCAGTGCAGATGAAGACAAAGCACACGGGCAACTGTACAGTTAAAGCACTGCCCACTTAACACAACAATCCAGGCTGTGTGTGTGTCTGTGTGTGTGTGTGTAGAATATTTGAAAGGAGAGTTTTGTTTTTTTTTCTCAAAAATCTCATTTTCGCCACTTCAACACACCTTCCCTCTCCAAACTTTTACCCCACTCCTCCCTTTTTCCCAACTGTCACAGGCGAAAATAACATACAATTCCTTTCGCCTTGACTCATCCTCCCACCTGATTGGACACTGGTTTGACACAGAAACAAACTGTGAAGCCCCGAACCGTAGTGGGAAAAACAAGATCCCTTTGTGTGTCTTTGGACACAGCAAAAGTTGCCCCGGAGCACCTGAACAGAAGGACAACAAGCTGCTAATGAACTACTGTTAGATACATGGAGGAGTATGGAACTGCTGATTGGACAAAAAAAAAGACATTGGTCATTAATGGGAGAGCGCTGGTTCATTAATCTGGGTCAGACTGGTTTGCTGCTGCTGCCACTTCTCTGGTGGCTATCGGTGCATTGAACCAGAAGAGAAACTGTCACCGTATATCAGCA
>NC_024323.1:7796055-7864265 GCF_000523025.1 Cynoglossus semilaevis | reverse complement strand
TCTCGTGTTCTTGCTTCCTGTATCTGTGTTACCGTGTGGCGTGTATACAGTACATCAGTGTTTGTGTGTTTTATGTGTGTCAACAGCTGAGGGGGGAAATTTCAAAGTCAAGGTTGGGCGGCTCTGGTGCTAAATCTTCCTTACAAATATTTTCCCGTTGATCCACAGAAGGGCAGGAGAAACACGGAGGGAGAGAGTAGAGAAAACAGACTATATATAGAGCTGTAGCTGCTTCACACAGATATCCTATAGCTTTAGGAAAGATCAGATTTACAGTGCGAGGTTGGAAGAATGATATTAAATGAAATGGAAGGAGAAGGGAGGTGCGGGGGGTGTGAGAGATGGTCCGTGAGGAGTCAAAGTGACAGGGAAATCTCTTGGACTTCCTTCATTCAACCTTCAATCTGTGAGAGAAAATGGCTCCCGGTTCTGCCTGTGTGTGTTCCTGTGAACACTGAGGGGGCAGCCATGTCGTCTTTATCTGCTCAAGTCTCTCTCCCTCCTCCTCCACCTCCTCTTCATCCTCCCGTCTCTTTGTGGTCCGCTAAAGCTAAAGCCCCCATTTCCAGCAGGAGTCTTGTTTCACTGGTGTCTCTGTTTCACACTCTCTTCCCTCGTCGAGACATCTGCTCCTCTTTCCACCAGAGGAGCTGTGTACATAGTAGTGCTGTAATGCTTTGCTTGCTTGTTTACTTTTTTTAAACCTTAGGTCAGGTTTTGACACCGGTGTCATGTGACCCACTGGAGAAATGACTACTGCAAACAGTTTTGTTTTTTTTACTGGTTTGCTCTGTGTTCATTCATTTATTTCTCACATGCTGGTGTCCTTGTTTTAAAATAGTATTTTACTTTTTTTTTTGACAACAGTAGATATGCTTTTATCCTTTGGTTTAAGTTTCAGGAAATTATGGAAATATGATATATGATCATGTATAGTGATTTACAGTATGTGGTTTGTACATTCTGTGCAGTATAGCCAAAACAGCTCAGTCAGCATCATACCTATATACGCCTGTGTGAATGCAAAGTGGGGTAAAATGTGGGTCAGTATGGATTTGTGGGTCGGTTTCATGTTCAGTACCAATGCTGCCCACCAGAGGCTGGCTTTAAATTGCATAGCAAAGACAATATATAAGAGATAAATGTTCTCCGAAGTCTCTGAAAATTGTGTTTTTGGTGAGAGAAACACTACTAAATAACAGAGGCTAGCTTTTAAAGACTAAGTCTTTGGGTTTATAGATAGAATTGACCCTTTTCATCAACACTGTGAGGATATTTTTATAATTACTAGATATTAAAAACTTATTTGAGAAACAGATAGTTGTTCTTGCCAATTAGTGAACAGTGTAGACTGAATCCAGGTGTGAACTGCCAGCCCCAAAAACTATGATAATACGATGAGGATAACAACATCATGTTTGTGATCATCAAACTTTTTGATCCACCTACTGAAATCTTGGGGGAATGAGATTTGAAGTTGGTCTTTTCATGCAATAACACATGCCACAATGGAGCCCAAGGACACACCACATGGTACCCCATTGGACCTACTGGCTGAAGTGGTCCACTCTTTGCTGTTAATAGACATGTACTTCTTTATTTTTGTTAGATATAATCATTGAGGCTGTGAATTGTTTTGGCATCCATGCAGTAAAGAATAAAGTTAACTGTAATACAGTGTTAATAAAAACAGGGCAGTATCACTTTAAGCCTACAAGTCATTCTGGTGACCCAGTGTCTTAAAACCATCTTCAAAAAAAGGACGTGGGGATCATCAGCCCCTCACTGGTGCCGTACGTTTATGGAGCCTTAACCACTGGCTCTTCTATAATAGGACTGGTTCTATGTGGGTGACTCCATGGCTCTGTTTAGTTTAGAAACAACCTGGCACCCGACCCATGAGTCATAGTCCGTCAGTGTTCTGGATGGTCACCAGAAAACTTCTTCTTGTGATGTTTTCACTTCACGTGGAGTACAAAAAAAAAATAAAGGAAATAACACGTGACTTTGTAGATTTTGCACTCGTCAACTACCTATCTGTGCATGCTTATCACCATTTCTACATGTAAGACCTTTCTCAGATGTACTTTTGAATACTTACTCTATTTATGTGAGGGTCATGTGACAGCAATCATATTCTCAGTGTATATCAGATGACACACTTAATGTCTGTGCTTTATTAAACACAAAACAGAGCTGGGTCTGAAGCAAAAAGATCAAAGTCAGAGGAAAACTGGTCCTGAATGGAGACAAAAGGCCAACGTTGTTGGACTTTTCTCTGTCCATTCAAAGAATTGAGGGGAATAAAGAGAGGACTTTCCCACTGGTATCATGTCTGTGTTTGAAATCAAATAGACTGTGGTGATATTTGCACAAACTTCCTATATTTCTGTCACCCCCTGGGTAGCCTGTGAACCCTCATTCTCCCCAGGTTTGACATGTCCTTGCCTGTCCTCCCCGAATTGTAGCTGACAGGGTGATACTGGTTTTCACAGCTGTGACTGTGCAGTGACGCAGCATGCCTATGTATTGACCTCCATCCCTCTGATTATAAAAGGTAAAAAAAATAAACAGATGAATCTCATGTTTCTGTAACTGATTCAGGAAAAAAGTTCAATAAAGGTGTCATGTTTGTAGGTATTCCCAAATGGCTGTGGTGATTTTTCTTCTAGGCATCATAGTAGAATCAAAACTGTGCTAAATACATATATTGTACACTGACCTCCTTGAGAATAATACACAATGTTTTTTATGTTTTGGAAACAACAGCAACAAAATATATAGCCTGCATTTATTTATTAAAATCATTATTGTTTATATTAAATAAAATTTCAGCTTTTGATTTTAAATTTTACAAAGGAAATATTTATTTACTTTCTGAAAAAAATCTATGAATTCTATGAAGTGGCAGCTTACACTTTGGGGATCCCTGCCTTTTTCTTATGGAATACGTTTTAAGTGTTGTTTTGTGCTTTCTTTTTTCTTCTGTTTTTTCCACTTTAAGTAAATATGTTCAAATACATTCCATATAATTATGCATTAATTTCTCAATTTATTTAGTTTATATTTTAGTTTATCGTAGATTTATTTAACGGCACTTTATAAGATAATGTGTTTATTGATTTAAAAAGTATGACGAATAACTTTCTTGATCATCTGCGGGCGTCCTGGCAGGGGTCGGGGCAATCGTTTCCGGTTTAGTACGTCACACAGATACAGCGGAAGAGGCAAAAGGAAAAAAAAGCTCTTTGCGGTCGCGCTGTGTGACGTCAGACGCCGAAACAGTTTGCTGCACGCTTAAAAAAAACACAGGTGAACGACGTTTTTCTTTAAGGGCTGCTCGACCTGGTCCGGTTGGACAACTGGGATAGAAAGGTAAGAGGCTTTTGTGTTTTTCTTCCGTACTGTTTGTGTTTTGACTGCAATAATTTGAGCTAACTGACTTAACTGAAGAAAAATGTATGGATCTGTTTGTTTGTTTTGCTGAAACTACTTTTAAAAAATGGCTGAACCACGTCAGAATGGTTGGAGAGTGTGTGTACTCACTGAATCAAGTTTTAACTTTTTTTTGTGTGTTTAAAGTCAGTGTTTTCTACAGTAAATATATAAAACGAGGTGCCCAATAAGTAGATTGCAGAGGGAGGGCTGGTAGATCATTTGAAATAATAAAATAAATAAATAAATATAATTCTATAGTGTGTAGTAGTGACCATGTACTATAAGAATTTATTCATACTGTACCATAGGGCTACATGCATTGAATCTGTACCCAAACATGTGTGTATGACGTATGTTGAGTTTGTAATAGCAGAAATATTATAAGGTTTTCAATGTGGGTAGATCACTTTAGCGTAGTCATGTGAATAAGAGGTTCCAAGCCAAAAAAGTGTGGGCACCCCTTTGTCTAACAGAAACTGTTTCTTGTACTAAAGTTATAATCAATCAATATTTGAAATGAACAGATATGCCAGGATTCCTGCGCATGGAGACCAGGTTGAAGTTGTCCAGTGTTGAAGTGCACAAAGTGAGTGCCAAATTCAGGTTTTCTATTTAATAAAAAAAAAAAAATTATTTGACAAATACAGTGTTCACACCAAAACTTTAATACTTAACGTGATTTGTCTATGATTTTGGTTTACTTTACAGATTGATCATCCTGAAGCTCTTCAACATGGTAGGCAGCGTCATTTTACTTTTATTCTGTGCAGCTCTGAAAGGCTGCCGTGCCTTGCTGCTCTGTGTTTGATTATGTTTAATGTAGTGAGACAAACTGCAAATTTTGTTGTTAGTAATGGGATCAGTGGCAGTGTGGTGCTTTTTCCTGGCGGCCATTAACTAATCCAACATGAACATTTGACCTTAATTTAGAGTTCTTATTTAACAAAATAGCTTATTTAACCTGAGGATGGTCTCTGGTCAATGTTTCATTACAAAAACTAGCATGGTATTGTAAGATGTGAAGAAAAAACAGCTGAGTGAAGGCTTACATTCTGCTGTGTGCTTTATGTAAGGCACGTGTCAAACTGAAGACTTGTGGACTAAATGTGGCCTGTGCAGGTCATTTTGTGTGGCCCTTGGGAGCTTTAAAAGTATTTAATTGCCTTATAATAGAGTCCATGCTGCGGAGTTTCTTAACTTGATCAATTATTTTTTTAATTACAGTGAAAATGAGTTTGACACACTGATGTAACGACACTATCGCTGACACAGTACCACTCTGTCTTTACTCTTGAACTGTTAATGATGTGTCTTTACAAGTGTCCTCCACATGGACCTGAAATGTTTCAGTCTCACTCTGGATCTGTGTGTGTGTGTGTGTGTGTGAACACAGTTGTATTCTCCTCCACCATCTTCAGCTTACTGCTCAGAACCAGCTGTTGTCTGTCTTTACCCTGACAGAACAGTGCCCGCTGCTTCCCTACTGTTGTGCGATCCAGTTTCAGTCAGACCCGGTGTTGCCAAACTAAGTGGAGCTGGCTGCACTATCAGATATCTGCAGAGTGAAATGTGCTGTTTTATCAAGTGTGCCTGTGGCAGCTGTCTCCAAGGCATCCACATACCTGCAAAGGAAGATACATGACCCTCTGCACGGCACGTTGGGAGCCAGAGCATTACTGACTGCATGCTGGGTACAAGAGATCAGTAAAGCCATCTGTCATAAAAACCCCATCTCACTGCTTTGCAGTGTCACTGGAGAGGAAACCAGAAACATCCGCTTTGACACTAGGTACAAGAAGTGATGGAAACGTACGAAGAGTGCGCTTTAATGACACAGTTAAACAGTCACACTTTCTGGAAACACCAGCTGCAACCTGTACAACATTTAAGGCTAAACCTGAGACAAGCAAAGTCCATCAAGAGCCACTGCATACTTCAATTATCTGAAAAATCTGTGCAGAAAATTATATTTTAATTAAATGTCCCCATCCCAAGGTTGACTAGTGATATTTAGGGTCAGGTTTGATCACTGTATGTCATAAAAAGCAATAAATGCTGCAAAGCATGAAGGGGTGAAATTGCTTACTTCCAAGATAAAGCAATATATTATTGAAATCAAGTCTGGTAAATTTTTAGTCTTTTAGAGGAATATGCAAAGAATGTTAGAGATGGAGCTACCAGGTAGGAGAAAGAGAGGAAGGCCAAAGAGGAGATATATGGATGCAGTGAGGGAGGACATGCAGGTAGTTGGAGTCAGAGTAGAAGATACAGAGAACAGGCAGAGATGGAAATCAATGATTTGCTGTGGCAACCCCTGAAAAAGGGACAAAGCCGAAAGAAAAAGAAGATGCAAAGATGCTATGTTACAAGATTAAGTGGTAGAATTAACTTTATTCATTTGGGGAAGATGATGACTGACAAATGAACAAATGTAATAACATTGAACACAATAGGACAGTACTATTTTCGCCTAGCGTTTTTCCAGTTCAGTTACCAGTTTTTACAAAACAAAAAACAGTTCTCCCGACAGGATCATTTCCTTTTGTGATAAACAGCAGAGTGAGTGTCTCTGCTCACTGACGGGCCCGTCACTCTGGCCTCAGTTCCTGGCTTAAATGAAAATGCTGTGACCTCTGTTTGTGCAGTGATGTGTGCTGTTAGACAAAAGGAAATGACAAGGATTGTCTTCCAGTGAGACGCCAGCCCGAGGTGCTGGGAGGAAACAGAGAGGTTTCCCTGCTGACAGAGTAATATGTGAAACTCGTTGTGTTTTTAATTTGTTGGCTGGGACTCGTAAAAAAATGGAAACAATTAATCACAAAAAAGGCAGTGAAAGCAATCAACTAATTACATCTGTTTCACACACCATAAATCCCTGCGTACACATCCAGCTGGTACAAGTGATTTTAAATGGCCGTTTGAATGATGGCTTTGGTCATTTCACCATCATTGTGACAAGATTGAATGGCCTCCAGATGATAGGGAAAGCATTGTACACACGTGATATTGTATTGCAAGTGCCAGCAGTTTAGTGCAGGTGGTGGGGGCCCAGTAGAGATGGAGACACTACAGTCAGAGATGCTAGGCTAGGCTCTGCGGCAGTCGGCAATTTATTCTGCGGTGCTATGGGGGGCAGTTTCTCTGCGATGTACATGCTGGGTGTCAGCCACTCCCCAGGTTCAGGGGTCATCTGGGTGGTGGGGGTGTGGACCGCTGTGTTCTGGGGGGTAGGGGAGAGGACTTGTATGGACACATCTCTGGACTGAGGGCTCTCTGGAAGATCATTCATAGCTGAGGCCACTGTAGGTTATAGAAGAAGCAGCACCATTAAAACGATTGAGTTTTTGGTGGTTAATAAAAAAAACTACACTTGGGAGCCTTTTACTCTAATTACATTAATTGGTGACATCATCGATAAAATACCATTAATAGCAGCATCTGACAGAAGTTTTAGCAATAAAATATCTATAATTGTGCACATAACAGATGAAATTATGTATTTTTGTTAATGTGAAATAATTAACAAAGCCAAAAAGTCAGGGGTTTTTTGTGTTTGTTGTAAGTAATCCTTATTAAAGAGAACAGCAGTTTCCCGTTGAGCTGTCTGAACAGGGTTTGCACTGATGCTAAACATCTAAGACACAGATCTAGGGTCAGGGACAGTCCTGTGGTGATTCATGAGGTGTTGAGAGCTGCACCTGTCCCATCAGCCTTGACCTTGTGACCCTGGAGTATCACTCACTCTCTGGGTTAATTTACTTTATTGTTGTCTTCTGTACCACACAGTAAATGTGACTTTAGACTGTGAAACATGACATGACAATGAAGGATCACATGCTAGGATCCTCAGGTCAAATAGGACAAGCTGCAGCTGTCGCAGGGTTGACTCAGAATGTGTGCAGATGCACCATGGGAAGGGCAAGGGGTTTCCCTAAATAAGTTCTCAATATCATGTCTCTGCCTCATCTCCTCATCTCACACAGGGATCATTTGCCCGTCAGGTGCCAGAACTGCTTTCATTAGATCCAAAACAACAACAAAACAGGTTCATCTCTCATTAATGTAAAAAATCTAGATCCTTCTTTTCTGAACTCATTAATTGAAAAGAGGTGACAGAGTTGTTTTTACCCAGAACAGTCTGGACAACACACACACGCAGGTCGAATGCTAAAATGTCGGGTCAGCAGTGGTGCACTGTGCCGCTGTGTCACCAGAGTGACAGAATGTTCTCTGGTCTGCCGCGGCTACGTGCAGTGCTTTTGTTGTGTGGAATGTGTCAGTGTGTGGAAATAAAACTGTATTTAGACTCATGTTGTTTGTTTATGTTGTCACCATGAACAGCTGGTTTAGAGACAACGTGGGATATGAATGTAAACATAAACAACATAAATAAAGTAATATTGATTTACAGCAAACACTTACAACATATTCCACGTTGGCTAGCTGTCAGTGATGTTGTTAAACCTTAGGACAATGGACGGCAGTGAGACCTGTTATGATTCATGGTCTTAGACTAAGCTTTAAGAAGCAGAGATGAAAATGCATGAGGTTTTCACTGGAAGTGACAGATTTTGATCAAATATTCAGCTTGCAATCAAGAATGCTCTGAAGTTTCTCCCTTTGCTGAAGGTACTTTGTGTAGAGTACACTAATGGTGCATCATTAATGTGTAATTAATACATTTTGATATGTTTGTGTGTGGGCCACAGTAGGTGATTTAGTTGACTGAATATTCTTAAATGACAATAGGTGTAAATGTGAGTGTGAATGGAGAGTTGTCTTGAAATCACTTTTCTAACACAGTTATGTACGAACCAGAACCATCACTGTGCTCAGATTTGTCACCTCTCCTCTACATCAGTATGAATCATGTATAGTTTCTGAGTGTGTCATTAAGAATGCATCGTGTAGTTAATGTATGCATGTGTAGAATATTCTCAAGATGATGAGGCCTCCCGTTTAGTATGTAAGCATGTGTGTGTGCATCTATGAGTGTGCACGTATGCATGTGCTCGTGTGTGCATCTTTGAGTGTGCACGTATGCATGTGCTCGTGCTTTCACCTCTGCTCTCCTGTTGGGCCCAGAAGTGGCGGACAGTTCTTGCAATGTCCTGCTTTTCTCTGAGATGTTTCTGCCACTGACGCAGCTCCTGCACATCTGGGCGTGCTCTGATCTGTATGACACACACACACACACACACACACACCTAAATACACACTCAATAAAGTGGTTAGCCACTCATCAGTAGAAAATCAGCCGTAACAGCAACATGATAGATAAATTCCTCAAATGTGCAACTACAGTCATCAGTGGCCAATAACTAAATACTTGCTGTACATTATAGAACAGTATCTTGTTTGAGATTCATTCAATTTCCCCTGACGAACTGCCTCTGGTTTTTATTCCTTCTCTTTATAGCCTCTCCTTTTCTATCTTTTGTTCCTGCCTTGAATAATTGATCGACTATTTCCATCTCTTTCTCATCAAACACTCCATCCTCTATTACATCTCCACCTTCCACACATCAACCCTCAGTTCTCTCCCACCGCTCCTCTACCCAATTTCCTCCTGCTCCTCCCTCTTCATTCAACTTCAACTTTCCCATGAGCGCCTGGCCATGTGGAAACAACGGCCTTGCTGTATTTATGCCCACTGATTAGTGGAGGAATGAGTAGAACTGGTGAGCTTCAATAATTTATTCAAAACAGCAGAACCTCTGCTGGTGGGAGAAAAGAACAGAGGAGGGGGCACTCTGGGGGTTGCCATTTATTTATTTTTTTTAGTCGTGTGATGTCAAAAAGTCTCTGTTGAGCTTATATATATATACACACACATTTGTATATGTGTGTGTATATAATATAAATGTTTATTTATATATGTATACGTGTGTATATATACTGTATGTGCATACAGCACAACCTGGTGCTCCACAGACACACAAACACAGCATGCTCATGCACCTCCATCGTACACCCCTCTATCTCACTGCACAGCCTTTCAGAGCTGGTTTTCTATTTTGTGCAAAGCTGCCTGTGAGACTGAGCATCTCACCCAGGCCCACACTATTCAGCAGCACAAAAGGTTTGGTTTTTGAGAGATGTGTCGCAGTCACATCACTGTTCACAATGACAGGCTGTGTAAAGGCGCAGCCATCATGTCATGTGGCTGCACACATACAGTGGGTGTAGTGTATATCCATCAACGCTTTTTATAATCGATGCTTCCAACATAGTTAAATGAGTCAAACACCATGGGATTTGATTCTTGCCATCAACAGTCATTTATCACAAACCAAATTAAAAGAGCGCTCCTTTGTCGATACCAGAATAAACACCCTGTAGAGAGAGCTCAATGAAGAAAGCAAATAAATTGAATGTGCTTGAGGACTTTCAAGTGGCAGACTGTGTAATTGGTATTTTCTATTTAACTTAATATTACAATAATCTTACATCACTGATTGATTTTTTTTTTATTGTGCAAAATATTAAAAACCCGAATCAACAATCAAATCAATGGTCCAATGTTTTTGCGTTGCTGATGGTGATGATAAGAAACAAGTATCAAAGTGTGTCGTATACAGGACTGCAAGGGCTACTGATCTGGGTATGGAACAACATGTAACCAAAGCCAGGATGAAACAATATCAGTGGTTACTGGATGTCCTGAGTGACTGTGACATTTTTTCCACAAATGCCAATGCATGTGACCTGTCACTGACTAAACCCTGGACCTGAATCCAAATGATTTATTTATCTGTGCCACAGGATCATACAGCTGGAATCACAGACCTACTTCTGACTGAACAGCGCTTTGTGTGTGTGTGTGCTTCCAGGCAGCAATATTACATACTGTCATGTGAAATTTCACTCAGTATACTCAATGCCCTACTTAACAATACAACTTGACAATAACTAGGCCTTTTAGTTTTCTAGTATTTTCTTCAGATACTTCCTCACGAATAGGGTAATAATGGATGTCTCTGCAGCTTTAAAGCAATCATAGCTTTGACTCCTGATGCATAACATCAGTCACGTTAGTAATGGGAATGAAGTGTTTATATGGCTGCCTTGTCAATACAGTGTCTGAATTATCCAGCACCTGCAGATGTAAAGAGTTAACAGTGATTCAGGAAAAGGAAATAGCCTCATTTCCTTGATTCGTGCCTCCATCACTTTTCCATTGCACTCTTCTGACTGTTTAGACCAGTGTTTAGTGCATAATCTAATATGCACAATAATGTTATGTGGTCAACCACACTGTTGTGTAGGAATGCTTAATAAAATAATATTGCATTTTCACAACATACCAGCACTACTGCTAGAGTTAGCGTGGTCACTGTTTATCACACAGTAAGAAGCATATTGTAAGTCAGCTGAGTAAACCTGACCTGAGTCAGTCTGATCAGTGCATGAGAGGAGTGAGAGTGTGGTTTCTGTGCATTTGTATACATGAAGGGATCAGTGTTTGACTGAGGCACAGGCTGCACACAGGGTTACGTAATGTGTTTAGACAGAGCAACCCTTTAAAAAGCTACGTCTGTGAAGCAAGAGAAAAATCTGGTAAAAGTGATTGCAAGTGTATGTGTGTGAAGGAGAGAGAGATGAGACACACAGTGTACTCTTTATAGTCGCTCTTTGAATGTTGATGTCGTAATGGCAGAAAAACTGAGCAATAAAAACCCTAATCCACAAAAATATTCCCCAGCCTGAACTCTCTCACCATCTATTTTTCTCATACTCTTTCTCACAGACACGCTTACACCGAAACACACACACTCACACTGCAGTCTATGCTGCATCAGGCAGGTTACGTAACAGCTTCTAGTGCAAGAGAGAGGGGGACAAGGATTTGTATAATGGAGATGAAAGAGAACAATGTATGCTGATAAAAATAGGAGAGGTACGTGATTTATGAATATTCATATCGCAGTAATCAAATGGATGGTGCAGAGAACCTTGCTAGGATGCAGTCTTAATAATAACAAAACAAAAAATGGCTATGTACTAAGAGGAAAAGTATTCAGCAATATTTTATTAGTGATTACAAAGATAAATGTTCTCCTTCCTGTGCAGATTGTGCTACAAAAGTGGTTTGTGATGATGCACAACTATTGTGTAACTATTGCCTTGGTCTAATTCTCCAAATAAGTGGCCATAAATTACTGTTAGAACTTTAATTCTTTCCTACTTGGGTCAGATGTTGTTCACCAGTCACTGTGACAATGTAAATTATATTAAAATAGTAACAATACAAACATGTACTGGTTAATATTTCTACCCAGAAGTGTTTGCTCACTTAAAAAAGAAAGAGGGGAAAAACCTACGGAGGGCAGCGTCTATGCAGATAAACATGTTAGCAGTGAATCATAAACCTTTCAGTGATTTATTTCTAAATACTAAACCTTCACCCTGACACAGGCTATGCTCAAATATGGACTGTTCACATAAGATTAGATGAGATTTACAGCATCACATATCATACAAATACATAGGTTTTATAGTACATCACTGCTAAATGTTTGCGCTGACCTGTCTTCTCTGCTCTGCTGTGTCGGTGCTGCTAACAGCAGAATCTCTCTGGCTAAAATAACAGCAGCCATGGCCAGGCTGTGCCTTTGTGTCTGGTTAAAATAACAAAATATCTCAAACCCAACACTTTTTTATAATGTTAAACTCAGGATCCAGTATAGGCTAAATTGAAAACCTCCATATCCATCTCAGAGTTTTCCGTGGTATTTATTTATTTCTATCATTTTGTCCTCTTTTCCTAATCTGAGGCCACTTTGCAAAATCACCTCCCTCCTGTTTGTTAATCCATCCACCCATACATGAATGTTGCCAAACTGCACTTAAAGCCTCCCAGATACATCCTTCATTTGTCTCTTCACTGACTCTTTCTGCCTGTTTTATTTCTAAATCCCTGGGGCTGCCAAGCTGCAGTGCTATCAGTGCCCCAGCTGAACCTCTGTTAGGTCAGGGAGAATACGCAGCTCAGTTAACTCACTGCTGCCACCTCACGTCAGTTTGATTTTGTTTGCAGTTGTGGAAAGGGAGGATGTGTTGCCCCCTGTTGGTGCAAAAATGGCCCACGTCTTATACATACAGTATTTTCATTAAGTCAACTTCTAACAAGAGGTACTGCAACATCATTTGTCATCTTTTTGTTTTGTCGTTTGTTAAAAATATGTAAGCTAAAAAGAGTAGAGGGAGAAAAATACCCAAAAAGCTTCTGGTGAGACCTTGGAAATCACATCCTGTGCCTTATTATAAACTATTAAAACTATTAAAAAGATGTAAGCTAAAAAGAGTAGAGGGACAAAAATACCCAAAAAGCTTCTTGGGAGACCTTGGAAATCACATCCTGTGCCTGCATCATTACAGTGCAGTGGCTTTATCATTGTGTATGCTGATTTCCTCCAGCAGTGTCTGTGTATATCTATTAATACCTCAGTGCAGAGCACTTCAGACCAGGACGCCCACTCACAGGAAGGAATTAAACCCCTGCAACACTGATGACATAATCAAGCTGAATGAAATTGCTGTTCCTTTGGTTGAGTGGGTTTTCAGTGGGATGGAATTATACAACAAGATCCCACTGTGGGTGAATGCGCACACACACACACACGTGGGGGCTGTTGAAAACACACACAGACACAAACACACAGGCTGCTGGCAGACTTGCAATACGCTTCTTATCTCAACTCTACCGTGGGCTCAATGTTAACTTTTTTAAGTAAACGTTAATGTTAAGGGGATTATTCTAGAATATAATTATCATGTTGTCACTACAGGCTCAAGTCCAGGGATGAAACAACCAAACGTTGATACAGGCGACATACTGGGATACTATAGGCAAGGACTGCTGTAGAATATCAATACGGGTGATATTAAATACAAATAAATATTGAGGTCAAACTTTCTACACACTTCTGCCACACACCCACATGTCTGACTCTGATCTTTTAATAATGTATTGGACTGAAAGCATGGAACACCACTTCACTCAGTCATGTCCAGTTTACCTTATAGCCCCTCCAGAAAGCTTGAATAAGCAGAACAGCCTGATCTTCAGTCAGCCGTAAAAACAGAGGGATTGGACGCCTGGGACTGAGAACAGAGAGAGAAAAGGGAGAAAGTATAACAGACAGACCAGACAGAAGAAGAGCAACATAGCAAAATGTACAGTTGAATATTGTTTATTTATCTTTTTTTTTTTTACAATACGTAACACTGTAGTGAAATGAATGCACTTTAAATATAGTGACAGGTTAGAGGGACACTCACTGTGTACTCAGCCTGTCCTTGACAAATGGGATGTCAGTGAATTTTACTGGTTCCCATCCTCGTCTTTGTGGATTATGACTGAAAAACGTCATAATTATTATGACAAAAGAGCAATTTTATGAGATAAAAGAGAAGAGGTTCTTACTTGTACAGCCACTCAGTTAGGAAGTCACATGGGTTAAATACCGTTGTTTTCCGCTGCAATACAAAAGTATAAGTTGAGGGCTACCTAACACAGAACTGCTGCCAAATGTCAGGTAACATTAGGACATTTTTAATCTCATGTCACATCTGGAAATCTCCAGTGTTTCCATGTGAATGGATGCAGCTAAGCATGACTAAGGAGTAATGTGATCTATATTTGGTATGGGTTTTTTTATCCTTTACAAAGTGAAACAGTTACTGATATACATTTTCTCAGGAATACAGACTGTACATTGTTACTAATTACTGGTTGTTAATGAGGTGGATGCTAATCACATAAAATACCCACCTGAAAACATTCATGTTTCTGAGCTTCTGTTAACAGAGCTTCCAGTCCAGGCAACAACACTGGAAAAACACTCTTCTCCATAAAGCGTTCAACAGGACCTGGCACACACACACGTCAGAAAAGCCCATTGATTTTACAGCTTGAGTAGATGGATCTGTGTATAAATCAACGTGTTGATTCCTACTCTGAAGCCTAGGGGGCGATGACCGATTTTTCTTCCTGTCATCTACGGACACCTTATGGAACCAGACAGAGTTTTAAGTACTTGAAGAACATGCAGTAGACTGACGTGTACGGGAAAACCTTTTAAGGTTTAATGGCTTAGTGTGGAAAACAGATATCATCAACAACACTGTTTGACTTTTAAGCTATTTTTGAACTAGGATTGTATATTAGTTAAAATTATTTATCTATTACAGAAGAAGCAAACACATAGGAAATATATATATATATAAATATATGAATATAGAAAAATTAGACAAAACTATGTAAGATATATAAAAGGTCAGTGTAAGAATTTATATCTCAGATTGTAACTGCTGTTTTGCAGATAGTGCATAACATTATTATTTTGTGATTAGGAATGTATGACCATCATAGATCACTGTATATTTTATATCCACAATAGCTTTTAAATTTAAAAGAAATCATTATCAGGATGGGTTTTGCAGCTCGCCTTTCCAGTGGCATGTCCATTGGAAACTGGGAAGTGTGTGCTGGTGCTGTTCTGGGAGAACTGGGGGTCTCCTGAGCTGTAGTGAGTCCAGTCTGCAGAGACAGGACCCTGCGCCTGCTCAGCTTCATATTCTGCATAATCAAACAAAAACAAGAGAAAATATATACTTTTTACTTCTCTTTTCACTTTATTATTTTTTCAATATCGTTATAGCCTTCTGACCTTTAGAGTTTACCAGCAATATTTGGACATTCTATATGGACAGACCACACAGACAAACTAATACACTTACATGGTAATAACTTCAAAAAATGTAATAAACGTTTAATGTAACAAGTGCCTCAGAACACGTTTAATTTAATTTACCTTCACATACGTGTTGCCAAAGTGATGTATCGGCACTGATTCTTTTCGCCATTTTTCTGTTATTCTGGCGATCGTCAGGACGGTCTATGGTTGCTAAGGAAGTAAATGTTGTCTAGTAATTCAACTTCCGGTATTAATATTTAAGAGTTTATACAGAAGAGCAAACCAGCAAACATCAATCGTTATAATTATTAAGAAACGCAACATGAGATTGGCATATAGTTGCACAGTAATTTACGTGAATTGTTTATTTATTTTTTTACTTTTTTTCAAATCTGCCACTGGATGGCAGCAGATACCTCAGAATGAATGCTATGGATGCGTAGTTAGAGTTGTATTTCTTGAAATTGGACAAAAACGTTTTGGAAACAGTGGAATATTGTTATTGTTGTTTATTTAATATTGTTTGTTGACATGGTAAACAACAATCGTTTCGTTTATTTCTTCACAATCTAGAACATCTCTGTTGCTGTAATTTATTGCCACATATTCTACAGGTGAAATGTTCAACCTTTGTAGTGAGCAGCTTACACAGTCAATTAAATATACTTTTTCTAGTTGTACTTGTTACACATTAATAAATATTATTAATAAATTAAAACATAAAACATTTTACTATTCACATTTGATTAAATGCAGTGAGAGTGTGTCAGATTAACAAGTGTTTTAAAATGTGCTATAGCACAAAAGTGGCCAGTACCAGTGGCACAGGGATTGTTAATTTGTTAACAATAGTATTTTAAGAAGCAGCAAGCATCTGTCAAATAATGGTGAAAATGGTAGTATAAAGTAGAGCTCATTCAAGACAGAGATTTCAAAATTAAAGTCTTTATTGGAATATTTCCAAAGCAGTTAAGTCATCTCATGACTGAACAAAAATAGCCATTTATCTTACAAAAAGTCCCAGATGGTTCCAAAATGTGCTGAATAGCTTTTTTTTTCACAAAATATACATCGCAGTAACTCATAATGCAGGAACTAAATGACGTGTTAATAAATAAACATTATACATGACATTTCAGACGTTAGACTCCTGTCTGCTCCAAAAAGTAGTGACAACGCAAACACCATAATTGATTCTGTGTAGTGAAGACCCGTGCCAAGCATTTATCTAACATGTAATTGCAGTGCATTTAATACACTACTACCCCTCCACACGCAAACAACAAAAAATTGAGTAACAGTAAATAAAAATACACCAACTGTTATGATAAAGCAACACTGATAAAAGCGGATATAAAGGGTCGACTATCAATGACAAGATGTACAGATTACATTCCTTCGGGAATAGTGGGAGTCTTTGTCAGGTGGACGTTTAGTTACATGTAGAGGACAGAGACAGAGACTTAAAAAAATAAAACACACCAGGTTGTAGGAAACCGTCTGTAAATCAGGAATTAACTTGGGCAGAGCATTAAAAAGGTCGACCGTTATTTCAGTGTCATTCACACATACACATCCACACACACTCTCACTCCTGCTTCGGCTCTCATTCTACAAAGCGTGGTACTTTTTCTTTTGTCCAATAATGGAGGGAAAATTGTTAAGTCACGGCAGTGACATCAACCTCGCTCTCCCACAAGAGGGCGACGTAGCACAACTCTGTTTTGCTGTTTTTGCAACTATTATAAGCATTACAATTGACACAGGCCTTCTGCTGTGCACCTAATCAGTGAACTCTAGCAGGAAATTTTAACACTTTGTTTGAGGCCAAATCATTCAAACATTAATCCTTTTGCATTTTTTGTAAACTTTTCATTTACACCAAATGCAGCATGGGACAAAACTTTGGTTTGGGCAGTTGACTTCAATCGTAGCTGAGCTAGCTTAGCCCCACCAGGGGTCTCACATTCTTTTTCCGATTGGGAATATATTTTTTATTTTAAAAAGTGAAGCACAAACATGCGCCACACAACACAAGGTGGAGCTGACATACATTTTATAGTTGTGTTTGGTTCAAAGCATTGCTATACTAGCTTATTTCATCATCCTTTAATCGCCCAGCCCTTTGATTCTACATGGATTTGTAATTTGAGAGTTCTGTGAAAGTCTAAAACTGTCAGAACATAATAATGACAATCAGAATGGTTCTCAGGAGGAGCCACATGCTTTAGTGCATTATCTAGAATTTTAAAAAGAGACATTTTGTTGAATGGTCACAAAAGTAAAGAACTCAATGCTCTCAACACACGGAGCAGCTTGGAGGTTCTAGTAACATTAGTTAAAGGTGTGTAGTTAACTTGCAGCAAGACTCAATTTTTCAGAACATTTAGAGCATTCCCAGAGGCAGCAAAAAATCTGTATCTAGCTATGCATGAGGCCAAAAAATGTTCATGTGCTCCAGTCCAGCATGACGGTCACACTGATCACCTCATGTTACTGTTAGAACCTGACAGCATTTAAAAACCAAACATGACCAGACAGCAGCTCAGAGAGGCTGGATTGTGTGTTTCTACCAGAAGAAGAATAAAAAAGTTTAACCAAGATGCAGTGAGAAGAAATAACAAAGATGAGTCAATTTCCTCTTTCCAGGCGTACACCTTCCTGTAGAAGTGGGAAGATGAGTCAATTTCCTCTTTCTAGGCGTACACCTTCCTGTAGAAGTGGGAGGTGCCAAAAGGGGACAAAGGATTTATCTGCTATAGTGGAGCCTGGTCCCTCTCAGGCTGTTTCAGTGCAAGTGGCCTTTTACAAAAAACAAAAGGTATGGGAATATGAGCTTTTTCCATGGTCCTACTCCTCTAATGTGACATCAACAATCATCGCGTAGTCTTCTCTGTGATTCCTCCAAAATTACAAAATAAAAAAAACAAACAGGTTCTTGCTTCAGTCTGAACACATTCTATAAACATTCCATGGCTTCCGTACAAAAAACATCTTCAAAGTATGAACAAGTTCCTCCACCCACTGTTAGAGAAAGAGCTATGTACAGAGAGGTTGATATGGTAGTGGTTGGTTCACTGAGGTCTGGGTTCTCCGTGCACTCTGAACCGATACAGGCAGGTGTAGTCCGGGTGACCCCAGTTAGACAGCACTCGCACCTCAATGATCTGGAAGGTCTTGTCGTTTGGCTCCTGAATAAGAATGGAAACTGTTTACCGTATGATTGCAAACCTTTACACCTAAATTATTTCTAAACATTATTTTAACTGTTACCATAACAGGGAAAGTTTGCAGCGATTCTCCATCTTCCTGATAAATGTAGTTTCCCAGGAGCTTTCCTTCTTCTTGGTATTCATCATCCAGACCCTGTACACAACAAACAAAAGATATAATTTGTGGCGCTCGCCTAACATGCAATACATGGGGCTCAAGGATGAAGTACAAGATTTTCTTACAAATACAGTAAAGTTGCGAGGAGCACTGGTTATATTTCCAGTTGGGGACAATGTCTTAGGGATGTGTTCCACACAGAAAGATGTGGGCAGGATCCTCAAGGACAGCCGGATCACCAGGTAACCCTGAGTGCCTTTAAAAGCCCAGCAGTTCCCTGGGTAGACATCAGGCTGAGACAGAAAGGTGACGAAGAAGTGATGAAGCAATTTAAAATCATGACCAACTTTGAGGTCATAACCTAAACATTGCTCTTCTATCCTTAACTTAAGCTTTTACTTAACTCACTTAACGTCTTAATGGGAAACAGACGCCCCTGTGTATCACTAGAACCAGCCTAGGTACCACTAGTGGTAAGTGTACCACAGGTTGAACACATCTGCATTAAATGATGTCAGTGGTAAACCTTACCTGGATGACAACACGTGGAGACTGAGAGAAGTACCAGAGTGGCAGACCAAACAGGCTCATGAGGGCAGTCTTTGTCTCATATGTCTCTGAGCAGCGAGTGCTGAGAATACTGCCACCTGCAGACAGACACAATTAACAGTTACGCCAGCGTGACATGAGCATTTGTTCATGCGTCTGTGAAGTAGCAGCTGCGGATCAAATCTGATGATGAAGCCTGAACTTTTCTAATACTACACTACATCATAGCGTAGTATCATGAAACCGATGCTTTCTAACCAGTGCTCTTGAAGTACTTTAGATACATTTTACGTAGTTCAATAACAACAACAGCATACTAAGATAATGTGATTTATCAACAGACCTAGAAAAAGGCCCAGGATGTTGTGACATCAGCAGTAGTCTGCCTTCTTACCTCCTGACTCCAGGGCGTAGTCTACCAGACCTGTTTGGTCCTGGGAGTAGAGCTTTAATGCATTTTGGACGAGCAGCTTCACTTGCTGTAGAATAAAAGAGGACAGAAGTGTGAAATAACTGACGATTTTGAAGCTGTGTTTTAAATGTATATCATTAATGTTGCTTCATATTTTTATTAGTATTTTTACTAGATGTTAAACTTCCAACCTGAGTGAAGAGAGATAACGATAATGAGGCTGTGTGTATTTCAAGTCTTATCCTAGTGTCTCAATAGTGCTTGTTATCTAGACTTGACGGTGTTCAGAGTGGTTGTTTTCTTTGGCTGTTCATTGGTCTTGTGACAGGACTGAGTGTACTAAAGAAGCCTCAACTTAGCTAAGTTATTTTATTGATGTCACATTTCAGAGTTTTTCGGTTCAAGATCATCCACAGTCTACAGCTAATGTTAAAAAACTGCATTTAAAACTTTGACTCAGTTGATAATCCACAGAGATGTTGTTCTCAGTTGAAGGTGTACTTCCATTACACCTACCTCTTCTGTCAGTCCCTCAGAGGAGACAGTGTGCTGGACAGTACCAGTCACCGTCTGGATGATGCTCTTGGCCTGAGACTCGGCCTCACCCAGGGTCTGGGCTCGGTTCAGATCTAGCTGCAGGGACACGTTTCTCAAGATTCTCAGTTCCAGTTCAGCCAGTGAGGCCTGCAGGTCTGGCGTGTTCACATAGCGCTGTGACAGCCAGTATACCAGAGACTCAGGCAGCTCTCCCTGCTGCTGTCCTGACGCAGCACTGCCAAAGAACAGAGCCTGCAACTCCTTGCGCACCTGAGACGAAACTTGGTCTGAGATCTGGGGAAAAAAAGCAGAATGGAAATACAATGAGATACAAAAACACATTATTTCTGAATAATTGGTAACAGTTGGTTATTTAGTTTCTTACCATCTGCTGCAGGTTGTCCAGCTGCTCACACTTGCCCTTGCATCCCACGACACCCTGCAGGTCCTGTTTGATTTTACCCAACTCCAGTTCTAGTCTCTTCACCTCTGCCAGCAGAGCATCATGGTCCTCCTGCTGCACACCCACACTGAGCAAGAAACAAAAAAATAACGTAAACTGTCACCGTCTTTGTATGGTATCAAACAAAAATATAATTTAAATTGTTTTGTACTTGTTACCTGATGGATGCAGGGTCTGCTGCTGGAACGACAACTTCTTTCTCCTTCTGCTCCTTCTCCTGCTCAAATTGCTGCTGTTTCTGCTGCACCTCCTACACAACAAATATCATTAATTAACAAAAAAGACAATCACCTTTTAAGCGAACAAGTCTTTGCCTGTGGCCCCCTCTAAGAACTCTGCTCATTCCCAGTATCATCCCTCATGCATACTGCGTGTCCTTGCTTGCCAGGATGTTTTGTCTAATTGACAGAGATAATTTTTATCTGTTTTGGACAAACTGTGCTAGAATTTCATCCTGTCTGAAACATTTGTTCTTTGTGAAATCGTATGTCAAATCCAAGGCCTGCAAACCAAATTGGGCCCACCACGTCATTTTATGTGACCAACTACAGCTTAACATGTGCATGGTTGTCGAGTCTACGCTGGTGATCATCAACGAAAATAATTGGTGACCACTGGTCACCTACGCTAATGTTTATTGGTCGAGTTAAATGCAGTGGTCAAACTCTGTTAGTGTATAACACGTATGGTGGGTAATCGTTCTTGGTGAAAGACGACTGTTCAATAAATGTTAATCCTGTTTGGTTTATGAAGTTTAGATTAAAAGTTGATGATGGCAGAGAAGT
This sequence comes from Cynoglossus semilaevis, assembly GCF_000523025.1. Lineage (NCBI taxonomy): Eukaryota > Metazoa > Chordata > Actinopteri > Pleuronectiformes > Cynoglossidae > Cynoglossus > Cynoglossus semilaevis. The sequence continues at coordinate 7,843,049 of NC_024323.1, read as the reverse complement.
ATTTCCAATTTGACAAAAACCCTGACTCTTCCGTACACTAACCTGAGTCTTGGCAGCCAGAGCAGTGAGCAGTGTTTCTAAATCAGCCAGCCGTGCTGCCTGACCCTCCTGTTGCTGTTTCTGCTCTGAGGTGCTCTGAGGTAAACAGAGATAAGCAAGAGATAAAAGCAGAGGTGGAGAAACATATTTGATGCAAAAAATCACTGCTGTTGCTCAACTTCACCAGAACCATCAGATCTGACCGTTGTCTTACCTTTGACCTGGCGCTGCTCTCCTTCTCCAGCTCAGCGTGCAGAACTCCAAGCCTCTGCTCCAGCAGTGAGGAGACCCACAGTCCCAGACTCTCCCTGTCTGTCTGAGTGTGGAGCTGATCCTTTAAGGTGTTATAGAGAACTAGAATGTCAACATGGCGCTGGTCCTGCTTCTCACCCCCATCCTGGACCTGCTTCCACAGCGCAGCTAGCTGACGCTCTATTTTTTCAATGCGTTCCATATCTACAGTGAAGACTGCTCCAGGCGGAGGCATCGGCTGAAAAGGGGAAAAAAATTCAGAACTGCTCTACTATTTACATTTAAATCATAAGTTCAAAGACATCTTCAAGCCCTTCTATCTTACCAGTGGATGTGAGACTGGGGTGGCTGGAGTCTGGTCCAGTGGAGCCTCTGGACTGGGAACAGAGACGGGAACTGGAGCAGAAGCTGGCATTAAGTTAGACAAGAGGGTGAAAGGAGACGCAGGACGCCATGCACTGATGTTAACGGCAGGGAGGTAGGCAAAAAGGGCAGCAGCGGACGGACCCCACCACCATAAAGCTGCAGAAGGACGAGAGAAGGACAAAAGTTTGAATATGGCCTTGTATATCACATATACTCTGGATAAATATGCTGGCATTTACAAAGTTTCTGGAGAAGTAAAATACAGATTGACTGAACCACTGACATGTACAATGCTGAGACACCCAGAACGGCTGACCTGAATCTGGATTTGTGTTTGTTTTGGGGGAGAAGTGTTGCTGTGCGAGTGTGAACTGCTTCACTACAAATAGATGCTCCGCCCCCCCCAGATCTGACCAAATGGTTTACACCTTAGACTAACGGAAGGAGTAAAAGTTCTCATAAACTCACCAAGCAGGAGCAGCAGAGGTAAAAGGAGCAGCAGGAGCTTCCAGAGTTTGGGAAGCACACTAGGGAAAAAATAAAAATAAAAAAACACAGTCAACAACTAGTTGTAATGAAGTGACACTGAACCACAACAATGTGCTCTTCCCCTCCGACAAGTTATTCATTTCTGTTTATAGAAATACTTTAATGTATTTATAACTAACATATTTATTATCAAACATTTCAATAATTTTAATCTCAACTCTGTCTTTATTCTAACAAACACCAAACATTTATAAGGAGAACATTTCACTTTTAATAACAGTATTTGGCCACACGGGGGCGTCAATTTATACACTCCACAGAAACTAAAATACATTTCATTGCTTTTGGCCGCCTGATCCTCAATGTGAGCAGACCACAAAAAAAAAAAACATGGAACCATAGTAAGGAGTTTTTTTTTATCTACGATGAATCAAAAAGCTGAAGAAAATGAATATCTGCTGTAAAATCGTCTCAGGAGGAAAGTGGACAACATTTTCTTACCGTGTCAGAAAAAAGACATTGAGGAGACACACGAAGGACACCAGCTGATACCATCCTGTAGCAAGAAACCACACAAGTCCCCGGGCTGCTTTCTCTACGAAACCACGTAGTAAAAATGAAAACATAAACAACAGCCTTAGAATGTGTACTATGTACATAAAATGTGTAATTTTTAAGCTGAAATGAAAAGCTCTACCCACCTGGAGCTGACAGGAGAACCCAGAACACTGAGAGCAGCTTCTGTGCCACTGTGGCGACCCCTGAACCCACGACTCTAGCTGCTCTAATGACGCAGTGTACTGGTTGGAGGAGACAGTAACCTGGAGACAGGACAAGAGATAAAGGGTTTTAAATTCATGAGATGACTCCACAGGTGGAATACAACTGGAGAATGATGTTATCAAATCTTGTTTCCTTTCGCAGACCTGCACATTTATATATTATCATGAATTAGTCATTAACCTGTGTAAGCTAAGATGCTCCACAGCGCCTCCACTAGGCGCTGACGCCTAGTGGACTTTTTGAGGAGGACAGTGTGTGTCTCTGTATACTGCTTCCCTTTACAGTCATCACCTGTGTATGCAAGAAAACAAAAGTGGAATGCAAGTAAACAAAAAAAAAACCATGAAAACAGACAACATTTAAACAAAGTGACAGAAAACACTGCAAATAATTAAATGTAAGCAAAACGACATGAATAAAAACCATACAGGAAATCATGTGGCCAGAATATAATGAAAAGGAAAAAATAAAAATGGGTTGACAGAATGCTCTGTGTGGTGAAACATCATGTAAATCTTTCGTCTTCAATCCAAGAACCTCCTCCCTAATTTCATGAGTGATGTCATTCTACCTCATACAAGTTTTACAGACAACTTATTCCTGTACATCATGGAGACAACCAGAGTGAGGGACATGAATGTGAGTCTCCTTACACAGGGAACCGTTCAGGTCCAGATTCGATGCATCTTCCGTCACCAGGTCCCGGACGTTCATGCTTCCACAGAAACTGGAGTGGGCTGAAACAAAGAGCGCAGACAACAGTAATTAACAAAACCACGTACACTGTTGTTGTTGTTGTGTGAGGAGAAATATGACTAAAACAGTGTGGGATGAATAAAAGAGAGAAAATGAACATGTGACCCGGTGTGATGTCAGAGGAGTTGTTTTTATGAAAATCATGTGTGAGGAAACAATTGACAAGACAAAGACAGCAACGCAGGACAAAATGACAGCAAAAAACTGTGCACAAGTCTGAAAACTTCTTCGGCTGTGGAATAAAAAAGTGTGAATCAGCATGATAATATACCAGAAAAAAAGGATCGGATGTCAAAATGTGAAACCTGGAAATATAAACCGTGGAAAAAATGTTAAATGTTTTAACTGTGTTAAAAGTGAAGTCAAAATGTTCTTTTACAGAACTGAAGTTTCTCTAAGGATGGAGTTTGTATGTCTGTTTTCACTTTCCCTTTCTGCTCAGACTAACCTTCATCCAGGGTAAAGGAATGAAACAGAAACAAAAGATAGAAGAAATCCAGAGGTCATGCACCCTGAAAATAAGGTCTATAAGACATGAAACATTCTTTAAAAGATCAAAGAAAAGAGGGCGGAGGAGGGACAAAAGGAGTAGAGCAGTTTGGATCCCTGGTCTCCGTCCTTCAAAGTAACAACTGGTACCTTGTCCTTCAAAGCCATTAGCTGTGTAGCGCCTTATCCTGTGGAACGTGGTCTGCTTTAGCAGCCACAGCTGGGAAACACCAGAGGACACAACTTGTCTCATGGAGTCTGACCACGACGTAACAACACCTGGCGACACAACGGTCCAGACTTACTGTTAGTCAAAATGTCTCAAACTTAGCCAAATACACAAACATGGAGAGGTCAGAGGTCAGTGTGAGGTTGCAGGAAGTGGAAGTTCAAGAGTGACAGAGAAATCGCTAAAGCCATGAAAACGCTGCAAAGAGAAAAGACAAAGTTTATACATGGAGAAGAAACCACTCGTGACTGAGACGCCAAGAGGAGGTGGAGGGAGAGGCTGAGATTTGGCAGAAGATACAAATCTATGAAAGGAAGAGAAGACGAGACAACGGCCAAAGGATGAAGAGTGAGATGAATATCTCTTCTTTTATACCTTTTCCTGATCGGCTCCTGGTCCTGGAGCCCAGCCACAGCACACTGCTGAAGATGAAGGAGACTAAAGACACTACAGGGGCCACGGCTCGTTTGCTGTAGCGCAAACAGGTGTTAGACACGGACGTCAGGACACCTGGAAGGAGACACTCCCATCAGTTGTACTGATTATTACAGCTTCAATTAGTGACATGGACGTACGGATCCAAAAATCCCTTGGAAGATTTCTAGTCTGACATTCGGAGCTTCTCACCTGTCTTCTTCCTCCGACTCCGGTCGTGGGAGTATATACAGGTGGCAGGTGAGGCCGGAGAGGAGAAGATGTTGGTGGAAGCTTCTATAGCCTTAGATGATGATGAAGATGATGACGACAAGGACAAGGCAGACCGCGTGATGAGCGAGTCCATCTCCTGAGTGTGTAATGAGCAGTCTTTGCAGATGTAACCGTTGGCGAGCTGGGTGTGAGACTCCAACACTCTGGTCTCACCGTTTACATTTGTTGAGCTGTGGTCAGCGCTGGAGCTTTTCTCTACGGGGGAGTCAAAGAGTGCAATAAACAAACAGCTATACAAACTGATTTAGAGTTTCTATTGCTCATTTATATTTCTTAGTGCTGTTTAAATGGTTATTACAAAAGACAACAGGCAGGAAGCACAAATCACATTATTTCTTACCCCAATGTCCATCCACGAACATAGAAGTCGTGGTGGTTGTTTTGGTGGTGACAGTGCGTCTTCTGCGACTGGACTGGTCCAAGGTGGAGCTGTGAAGGGCGTCACCGGACACAACGCTGCTTTCATGAATGTTGCTGCTGCTTCTGTCAATAGGGGTACTGACAGCTGAGAAGGAGAGGGTTTTCATTGGCGTGGCAGCTTGACCGAGGGACAACGACAGTGTGTTGGAGCTGGAATGCTGCTTCCTGCTCCGTAACGTCCTGGGAGAGACGGAAGAGAAAGTGAAACATCAGTTTGTCTTGTGATCAAACAGCGTCCAGACTCTCTGCTGAGGCTAGGTGAAGTCGTTTTATTTGTTTTCTGGTTTCTCACCGTGTTTCTCTCTTGGTGCTGGTGGTGCTGTGGGAGTAATCAGCCAGGCTCTCGTTGCCATAGTGACTGCCACTGTTCTGCAGACGCAGGCTCCGCCGTGACATCCTGGGCGACTCGTACACGGGAGCTATCTGGTGCTGCTGCTCAAACTCTAGGGCTGCTGTAGAATAGCTGGAGCTGGAAGAGAGAGCGAGGAGCAGACCAGGAGAGAGGTGATGAGTGGAGGAAACAGGAAACAAACAGGAGGACCGACCAGACCAAAATCAATTGATCACATTGTGGGTGGTTTCTGAGGTAATCCACTTGTAATGATGCTGACATGTCCAGCCTCAAATCAGCCTCACTAATGAGTGGTAACATCCTAATACTCATCCATTTTTTTTCATGTTCATGACAATGCAAATATTGTTGCAAATATAACGTGGCAGCATGTCCCATGCCGTCTTCTGCAAAGTCATCTTTTCACAGCTTTTGTTGGCTTTAATCAAACTGCAACAGCCAGAAAGCCGTCGTGCTCTCAGTCCTGGCCTTGGGCCTAAAAGGAAGTGACTCACTCAAAGGAAGGGAGACAAAATACTAACATTTGTGATAACAAAAATAGGAGCTGTGCATTTGAAAGTCAAACAAAAAGATACAGACATATGGGACATCCAAATTATGCAAATCTGGAAATATAATATATCTGGTGGCGCTGCCACCCGGAGTTGACTGTAAAACTACTCGGGGCGCTGCCACCCGGAGTTGACTGTAAAGTGGAAACATGAACAGGCAAACTCCTGGCTTCTCCGTGCTGCTGTGACTCACAGCCACACCCACATGACAGAGTCCGAGGCCAGCATTCAAACACGAGAAACAGGCGACATGGCAGCAACTGTCAACATGACTGAAGCCTTTGGAGAAATTATTCTCAGAGCTTCATTCAGTTGGTGTAAAATGTACCAAAAGGAAAATAAAAGCACAGTGACTGACTCTCACTTTTCTTAGTGGGACTCAAAAGGATTACAACTTGGCAAAATAAACTTATTTTCCCAGGTTGCTTAAAACATGACATTGTAACTTAAACACTGACGACTTGATCTGACGTCATGCTGCAGACTCAGTGCATTCATCAGCATGTCGTTCAACTGGGTCAAGCAGGATAACTGCATGGACATGTGCACGGGGCGCAGCAGAGCTCTTTATCTGTCACTGGAGGACAGAGAATACGCTTCCTGAACAAACTTGGAACACAGGGGCCTTCTTTGTTTAAACAACAGCTGGTCTCAAGGCAGCACAAGCACCGGGACAACAGGGGCTCTCGGTCAAAGTGCGAGCCCGCCACTACAACTGTACATATGTTATAAACATATTATTGTGTGTGTATTTGCTCCAAGGACTCTGGCTCTAAACCCTGTAGATTACACACTCCCGCCAAGAGCCAATTATGTGCTTTGGTCCTCGCTCGGCCTCCTGCTCCGACTGGTTCTTCACTGATCACATGACTACGACAGCATTTTATTCTCTACATCCTGTTGGTCTGATGACAAAAACTGCAAGTTACACTCAGACTCAGCTGCTCTTTTGTTCAGTGGCCACCATAGTAGAGATTTGATTTTTCAGGCCAGCTAATATTCAGTCGATACACTCAGAAAATTCACAGAGTGACATCAGAGGATGCACAGCTGCTGTATGTTCTGAATGAGAAAACAATGCATGAATTGAATAGATTTAATTGAATTTAAACAGCAAAACACCTCGCAGGAGTCATCAGGACTAACATACTGTAGCACATTATACAAAACAAAAAAACAATTTACTTACAGTTTACCAATGTGTCAGACTTGCCAGGATCTCAGGTTACTGATCTGTGACTTAATGAATGTGTTTGTATAAACATTATTTGCCCATGGGGGCAAAGCGTCTACGCTGGGTGAATCAGCAACGTGGGTGTTGCAGCCATGCAGTTTAACGCAAAACCCGTTTGTCTATATTTTATGGACAGAACGTTGCTTTAAGGCAATGGGGGGGGAAAAGTGTCTCTAGTAACATCACAGGGGGAGAGATCACATTTCTAGTTATCTCTGAAGCTAAATTAAAACTAAAGGAATCTGATATTCACCTACTAACACTGTGTCTAAGTCAGCATGTAAAAAAAGTGGAAAGTGGTGTGTTTAGAGACTATGGACAAATCATTAGACATGTTTTTATGAGACATAAGAAGTAGAGTGGTTGGTGATGACCTTTAAAGGTCACTGGTCTGTGTCCAAGTCGGCACCCATGTGTTATTGTGTTATTTCTATTATAAAATCACACTAGCATGTTGTAGGAGTGAGCTGCACTGACTTATAAACTTTAATGATGGGACATTAATCTAATCATGATGTTCATCCCTGAAGACTATGATTAGTGCATCTTTGATTGACTTTAGCTGGACTTTCAACCCACTGCAGGATAAAACAGGTCCAAATGAACAGTTTTACAATTTCTAAATTTAATTTTAAGTTTAATGAAGTGAGTGCATGAGAACACTGACCATAGGTGAAATACTTTCACATTCTTGTTTGACATTGATAACATGTAAATGTAGCGCAGGTCCTTCAGGTAATGACGCAGCCCAGAAAAATGGAGAAGAATAGAAGTGACATTAAAGCTGTGATGCTGTGTGAAACATAGGAAGAATCAGCAGTGTGTTGTCAATGAGCGTAGTAATAAACGTGTAGTATGAACTGTTACTTTACTGTACAATACTGCAGTTTGTCAAGACCAGGGATGGCTGTGTTTCTTCTCTTATCAAAATAACTGACTGAATGAATAACTATAAACTCTCTCTCTCTCTTTCTTTCACTCACTCACTCACTCACTCACTCTACCCCACATATAAACACACAGACACACACACACCCCCTTTAGGTACAGATTACAGAAACCACATGGGTTGTAAATCTTGGCTTCCAAACCACAAGTGGGGTGAACCTCAGCAACGTCAAATACTAGTCTCACATGCACTCTTAGGGTGTGGGGGAGTGATCAATGCTGTAACGAATAGAAAAGAAATTTTGTAAAAAGAAAAAAAAAAACTATTTATAACATCCAAAGCTGAAAAAGAAAAACTTTTCAGAATTTAAAATCACATGGGTTTTTTATTTAATTTTTACTTAAGGTGAATCTGAAACAAATGTGTTTAGTCGGCTACACAATCCAATCACAGCGTCATTAATATGGTTTTCTTCTGCATCTCGGGAAAAGCACGGGCTGTAACAACTAAGTGTGTGCAAAACTAAAAATCAATTAACCTGTAACTACATTTTTTAGATAAAAAAACCCAATAAAGTTAATAACAGCTTTAGAAGCCACCATCAGTGACATTATTCTACACTATTTTCCTTGAAGATAAAATCTGGGAAACTGTGAGTAAAACTATCTGTTTAGAGCAAAAACACAAACTGCTTTCCTGTTTCTTAAGATAACTGCCGAGTGCAGAGGCGTCTTTCCCATGAGGCACCGAGGCCTATATTTACATGAAACCATAAAACTGAAGAATCCGGGACCAAGAGGAGAGTCTTTGGATTTACACTCAGCATCCTTTATACTTTAGGTAGAACAGGCTTCGAGGAGGAAAAACTCTGAGGAACTTTGTCACAGCTAACATGTGTCAAATTATAACGATTGACTTTTAACACCAGAGATACTGCATCTTGTGTTTACGTCAACACTGCGTGATCAGGGTGGTCACACTACAACCGTTTACTACTAGAAATTTGTTCATTGAAATACCACTTGGCAATAATTTTCTTTCACCAATGCTAAGGTTGAGTAACAAAGTTGTCAAGACTCTAAACCACACAACGAGTAATCATTTAACATTACCACATGAGCGGCCATTACTTTTTTAGTGCCTGACCAGCAGTGGTCTTAACTGCAACACACTTTGAACAGATGTCATCAACAAGTGTGGTCGGTCGGGCGATCAGCACGAACAACTGTCTGGCAGGCAGGTGCTGCATCACAGTGTGTCGTGTCCTTAATGACACGATGATTTTCAAATGGAGCTGCTCGATTATTTTGATCAATAGTAAAATCATTATCACTCATCAATTCTAGAAAGACTGCATTAATGTCTATCTATATATCTATAATATTTTACCATGTAAATAATATCAGCAATGTAGGGCCCTTCCTGAAAATCATGAAAAAAATATACAAGGGATATAAATAAAATGTATAAATATACGTTACAAAAATACCAAGAGGAAAAAAAAAATAGGACCAAAGCCAAAAATATCTTTGCTCAAATTTACCGTAACAGAACAGTGATCAATTAGGAAAGCACAGTGCAGAGGCCTCAGCCCCAGTGACCCACTTTCAGCAACATAAAATATGAACTATCCTAGTGGTCCGGGTTTGCTGGTTAGTGGTTAGAGTTAATAAATAAAACACATCACTAACCTCCTCCTGCTTTTTGCCTGAAACCATTTAACACAACAAAACATGTCGCTGCTCTTTTGAGCTTTGACAACAGATGGGCCAACGGACTCTGTCACCTGACTCCCTCTGCCTTTACACTGCTATGTTGGATTTAGTGCTGATCACAGACACAGTCAGTATACATAGGACTATTAACAATGTAACACAAAGGCTTTTAGACTTTGAGGAGTTTTTGAACTGATCAAAAAAGAGAGAGAAAACAATCAACAAAACACAGGGAGTGTTTCTTTCATCAGTAAAATCTCTCGTGCACCTTCATTAGCAATAATTACAACAATAACTACAGACGAATTAAAGCCACAGATCTCTGAACTAGCTAGTCAATAACATAAACTATTAGTCTAATCCTGGGATCAAGGCCAAGGCCTCTGACAATGGAGTTCATGAATGCCTTTGGGGCCAACTGCACTCAAGGGAATACAACAAGTTTCTGTCAGCTTCAGCCCAACGCAGGTGCTCTAAATGCTTTCAGTAGTTAGTAGTACTGTAGTAGTTGTACATGTTACCATAGTAATTATCGTATAGTAATTAACATAGACTTGGTTAAAAAATACATTCATGACTGAATTGTTTGTCATCATTGTTTGTGCCACTTCTGTGAGCAGAGCTTAACTCTGTGTGTCAGTACAACAATGGAGGAAAAAACAAAAACATTGTCAATATAAAAAGGATAATTTAAACATTCAAACCCATTCACATAATAGAGGAAAGGTTTTTTTTACCACTGCTTCTGTAGAACAAATACACAATGTGCCATAAATTAGAATTTAGTCTGGACACTAAAACTGGCTTTAAATAGTCATTTGCTACATAACGATTGGCTGCTCTTACAGGAACAACATAATAAAATTGTTGCTGTAAAAAGTTCCACCCTTTGACTTATTTCAATGTCTCTACTTAAACAACACCTAAAAGGCAAATTCCAACTTAGCATCACTTACATTCCAACCAACTATAAAAATATAAAGCTGCTCATACATAAAAAAGAGAAAACAAGTAAAACTGTTTCAGCCTGCTCCAGACTGAAGCCTGAACTTGTTCTGCTGGATGAGGAAAACCACAAAGCATTGTCAGCCTGCAAACTGCATTTTTAGAGTGTATTACATTTTTGCAAAATGAGGCCTAAAGCCAAAAAGAAGGCTTTAGTTCAAACACGACAGTGTCTGCTTTGCAGATGGAAGACTGATCATAAAAGTCTTCCTTTGCTTCAGGTCAGAAAGTGAAACAAGGACATGGTGATATTTCATTTCTTGACCTACAGGAGCTAAATACCTCTCTCTGTACTTCTGGCTGCTGCCAGCACTGGAGACCAGATTCCTTCACATGCACAGACTTTTACCTGGTCAACCACACCTATGGTAAAATTTAAGAAAATAATAAGTAAAACAAATAATGCAAAGTAGAATGTTGGAAGGGATTATTGCTGCAGGGATAACCCTACTCAAAACAAAAATATTTCAAAATTCTGCAGAAATGTTGGGGTTACTGTATTGTACAATACAGTAGATATATGAATTAACAAAGTAGAGTGCATGCTTAGAGATCACCAAGTGCAGGCCTCCTTAATTCCCTCTTAGTGTGCAACAACTAAATCATGATGCTGACTCATCAAAACCATAACCACACATAAAAAAATAGTATTTTTAAAACCAAGTTGTTTTTTGTTTGTTTGTTTAAAAAGGTAACAAAAGAATGAAAATTACACATCTTGCCTTATCAACAAATATATCCTGGGAAAGTAACAGAAATGATTCAGCAAAAAGAAAAGAGGAAAACATGTTGTCCCTAAAAGACCACAGTTGCGCCACTGCTTAACATCTATCTCTAAATAACGAAACCAAAGTGTGTTAAAAGCAGCAGCAGGAAATAATGGACAACTATGATTTTCCAGGAGCTTTGTGTAACACCAGGGTGCGAGTTAAATACCATTCACCTGACGTACAAACCCCGCAGCCAATGAATGGCAGCACAGCACTGCAGTCTCACCTGAGAGAGTAGGTATAGCCGGTGTTCTCTGGAGCACACTGCGGCGGCGTGTATGTGTGCAGTTGTGAAAAATCCATTGTCATTCTTCTTTGATTAGACTGCAAAAGCCAAGACGAAAGGAACAGGACTCTTTAAGCCGAAGCCAACATGTGAGAGTGGGATAAGAAACACAAACACAAACACAAACGTTCGTACACACACTGCCAGGTTTAGCCTCGTCTCCTGAAACTAAAGTCGTTCTGCTAATGAGCTCAAACCCCGCCACTGTATTACAAAAAGACAGAGTAAACTGTTTCTAAATATTGCTTCTAATGCAGCACTGATAAATTCCCTGCTTCCTCCATAATCAATCCAAGCCAGATTCACTGGGCTACTCTCCAGGAAGCACAACAACCAGTTATTGCTACGCAGTTGAGTCATGTCAAAAAGCCCAGCCCCTCCTGGGAGCTGCTGGACATTCCTTTTGCCCTGGAACACAACAATGCTACTATGGACAAGAGCTATCCAACCTCTTCCTGCATGTTGGCTCTGTGTGGTTGCTGACGGAGGCCACATACGCCAGTAAAAGCTGTAATGAATGACTCGTCTCTTCTCTCGCTGTCGACAGAGAAGCCAGCAACTGACGGAAAAGGCTGGTGGAGACAGGACAGTAACAGCCACGACCCTTCCTCTCCTTTGTAACAGACTCCAGCAGGGCAGCTACAACTCCTCCAGTGACTGCTGAACAGGCTCCACACACAGAGGAGGCTGCGTTATGAAACCAAGTGCAACAGTGAGGGGTTGGGCTGATTTAGGCAATGGGCGGGAAAACAAATGGCCTGAGGATTGCTCCACTGACAGTAAAATCTGAATTGTGTGAAACAGCTGTGCAAAATGCAAGTTACCATAAAGGCAAATAGAAGCCGGTGCACTCATGGTTCACCCCAAATATTTACAATTATAATTAGATTTCAAAGAGACATGAGTAATTTTCTGTCAATTATAAAAGTTATACTAAAAAGCGACACTAGTGAAACTCACTGGATTTCAACATCTTTTAAAAACACTGTATGTTACATAAGTAAGTACAGCTAAATTCATCACCAGTGTTCACAAAAAGTAAACGTTCATATGATGCAGTTTGATGCCTTCTGTATAGACGACTCCAACAGCCACCTGCTGCTGCTTTTTTATGACATACTGTATGTTAAGATCAATCTAGCCTAAAGTTCAACAATCATACCCTACTATAAATTAATCTTTTGTATACTGCTAGTCCTGTTTCAAATACATAAGTACACAACCAATCATGTACTGCAGAAGGATAGCAATATACTGTACATATCCAAAAGCTGTGGATATTTTTTTTTCCCTTCAGCAAAGGGATTTATGACTAGCAATAAATCAAAATAAGAGTGTTTCCAATATGGAGCAACATTTAACATTAACATTTCTGGCTGTGACTTTTGAGCTCATTTTTGAGGAGACAGGATAAACGATGGCAGTGCTTTACATTAGCAATATGTCCAAACACATACAGTAGACACGCAAGCGTCCCTTTGGATGATCGGACCAGACCAGACCAGACCAGGAAGAGGAACATTTTGAAATACTTTCTTGATGTAATCTTTTCAGGCCTGCAATCTGAACTATAGATTAATTTACGTTATGTGTGACATGCGTGGTCATAATGTCTAGTTTGGAATCTTTATAATACAACATCTCTGTTTCCAAGTTTATGTTTTTTTCCATCAGCAAATTGGTATAGAAAGTATAACAGTATGAATCTGTGGCATAAGATTCTGGACATAGATGTTCAGGCACTGGGTTATCCCAGAGATCAATTCTCTACTCAAGTTTAATGAATGGAGGCAACACTAAAAATGTAACCCCTTCATTTACTTTTGGTTGTCCCTCACGTGTTTTAAATGTAAGGTGGTCTGGTCTGATGTGGGGAACCCTCGGACCTAGAGTATCTCGGAGCGCCTCTGCTTACACAGTCAACATTCTCACCTCACATGTGTTTTGCCGACTCCTTAATGCAAGACCACCAGCGAGTCTGGAGGACTGCAGTCTACTGTGCTAATAAATAGCACATTTCTAAATACTTTAAAATACAATTTAATAACGGCTGCAGACTGTCACATAAGCCGTTACATTCTCACGTTGCCCAGTGCTAAATTTAGACGCCATGTAATCGGTCAACGCCGTCATAAGCGAAAACAGTGATCTGCAACAACGACGCACTGTCTGTTGGTTTTATCCAAACAGACGTCCTTAATAACTGCAAATAATTACAGCGCATTTACAGAACCGTGTCGTTGACAGCGTCGTTAAACGTCGGTTAATCTCGTAATTCCGTGTATGTTAGTAAATATATAAGGCCTGAGGCTGCGCTCGCTGTCACTGAGCCACTGTGCGTAAAGGAGCCCAGTGAGGACAGAATAAAAACCCCTATAAATGACACATTACCAACACATTACTGCAGCAACGTGAACACACTGAGTCACAGTCATAAAAACATGTCAACTTGCCCTCGTGGTTTGCGTCCATGAATGTTGTTATTATTTAGGAGCGTAATCCAAAGGTACAAGGTCCACTGACAGGGAAGATGCGCCAAGTTCCGCCAGCATCCCGACGCACGGAAACCGACAGATATTATACTACTAAGCACACACAAATACCTCCACTCTTACTTATTCGCTTACAAATACCAGTTAGAAAAGTTCCCAATGCAAGCGACTATTATGCTCGTGCACAACTAACAGAATTCCAAAATGGCTTCCCTGGTTCAACAAAGCCAGGAGCTGATCCTCCCACTCTCAGGCCTTCCATTGTCGGTCAGAGCGCACACTTTAAATCCATTGGACGAACGCAGCGCTGCCATAACTACAGGCACCACAGTCTGTGACCGGTCTACAGCTGCTGCACTCAGAGTCACTATTGTCTAAAGTTGACACCCATTCCCTGGAGGATTAAACTGACCCTGAAGGAATTATATGCAAGAAAAGCCTACAACAACAATTGACGCCAATGTCTATTATTAATATATTATTACATAGCATTATAATAATATGTAGTATTAATATTTAGAGATGAAGTATGTATGCATTTTCTATCTCTGGTCCCATTTCAGTGTTTATAAGATACTCTTACAAACTGCAGGTTTGTAGTCAAAAGAAAATACAACCAGCTCATTGGTTATTACTATATTGTACATTTGAAAGAGATTCCCATTCACATTAATTTTCTGCAAAGACCACCAATGAAATATGTATTTACATAAATAGAATATAGACCTATATCACAACTTTTCCCAACATTAGATCTACAGGGTCATCACAGAAGAGTTAATTTAAATATTTCATATAGCACGTTGAAGATGCAACACATTGCAACACGTTCAAAAACCTTAAAACCACTCAAAGCAATGGACAGTCCACAAAAAGAGTGAAAAGAATAGGGTGCGGCTGTGGTTAAATGGGCGGTGAAGAGTGTCAGTGTGATGGTGTGTGACAGATGAGTAGTAGCAAGTCCAAAAGGGAAGTAGTGAGACATACTGCAGTGTATCGCTTTAGACAGTGGTACTATATATAGAGAGAAAGCTCGACGAGTGGACAGGGTTAAAGATACTGAAATTTAATTGGGTGAGATAACATGATGGACAGGTCTAATATTAGTTTATCTTACTGTACAGTATGCTCACCAGCATGTGGGATTAATTTAGCAGGTCACTACTACGACGTATCAGAGGATTATAGTTCTGTTCCGCTACCACGAAAACAATGTACTCATATATTTAAGTTAAAAAAAATGTAGACATAGGACTAGAAAATAAAAACACAGGAACAAAAAGAGACTTGTGTTTGACCTGTCTGATAAAATATCATCCAACAAACTGCCTCATGGAATCCTAAAAATGTCTTCGTCATAAAAATGCTAGATTAAAATAAAATCCTGATGCCAGATGTGGTGTGGGTTCAAAACATGTTAATTCAGCACATATTCTGGAGCATCAGGTTTCATATCAATCAGAGAGAGAAAAACACATTGTAAACATGTTCTACAAGTACAGGAAGAATCAGATGGTAGAGTTTTGCAGATGAAAATAACATAACTAAATAAAGTATAGAAAATGATAATAATGATAAATCATCTCATGAAAGTCATACTGATACAGAATGCCCTGCAGATGCTTTGATAAAATCCAAAAGGAAATAACTGAAGACCAGGCAAAGATGAGCACACCTGAAAAATATGCAGAGATTTACTTAATACAAATAATCTGCAATGCTTTCTGTTGAAAACACCCCAGATGTCAAAAGAACTCAAAATAGTGCTTTGGAAACTCTATTTAATGGGTCAAAATAACCCCATTAAAATGAATCCTGCTGGTGTGAATTTAGATTGCGTTTTGTGTGTTCTGTCTGCTGTACTCTGTGGGGGTAAAGGAGCTGCTTATAACATTCTGTCTGTCTTTTTTTCATTTACTGGCACAATTTAAAAATGTTTAAATTGATTGGTGGAGAGAAACGAGCGCGTCGCACCAAAGCGGAAGAGAGCAGCGGTGAAGCCTCTTGGTTTTCAACGTCTGAAACTTAAATAATGCGAGACTTTCATTTAGTAGCATGCAAAGTAATGTGTGTGAATTTGAAATGATTTACAAAACAATTCCAAATCATCCTCAGTTAACAAGTTCGATTTTTGTTGTTGTTTTTGTTTTAGCAGGGGCATAGTTGATTGCTAGAGCAAATGAAAGGGTCAGCTGTCAGTGTTACATTTCAAGTATTCCCCGTGTCCAGAAGATATCGGACATTGCAAAGAAGAAATAAAGCGGCATGTGGTAAAAGTTAACAGCACACGTGGATCTATATACAGTTATTAAGCGCAGGACTTTGAACTACTCACGTGGTTCAAATGAAGTAACCCGTTGGTTTCTTGACAAGTCGTTTTAGCTGTAGGAAGACAGGCATTCGGTCCGTTTACTTCTGCTTCCATGAAAAGCGGACCTTGATCCAGAATTCGCCTTTCCCGCACCCAGTCATATTTTCCGTTGTGAACCAATGTCATATCCGTCTTTGTCTTTATAAGGAGCTAAAGACCATATATGGCGTTTGCCGCAACGGTTGCCAAAGCAAATTTCCAAATGGAAACAGCGTCCATCCGTGGACACTACTGAAAACACAGGTTATCGAAGTCAACCTCTGTTTTGACGCCTACATGTTAACTAACGAGCTAAAGTTATTGCTGTTATTATACAGTATATTTAAGGATTTAAAGTACTCAATGCAACAACTATTATCCTTTGTTGGTCAATGGCTTATCCCTTTCTACATTAATTGATTACTCTATCTTGCTTGGTATACATTAAAACAATGTTCAGTTTCTTAAAACCTTTGAAATTTGGTTTAACTGATTTTTTATTGCACTAAACACAATTTATTTGTTTTCTAACAAAAACGAAATATTTTAGAACATTGTCAGTGTGACTTGTTGGAGATGCCAGACTTTTTACAGTTATTTTCTGCATTTAACGAACAAAAGAGTGATTAAATCATTGAGAAAAATGTTTTTAAACTTTTTGAGTCAAGCACACAAACAATATATCTGCAATGACCTACTTTAGTTATTTGTGCAAAATCAATTAAGGAACTAAAGGTGTTTTTAATTGACAATAGTCAATAGTCTGTTGTCTACATCACAACTATTTGGTGTGCATCTTTACTCCTTTGTATTGTTCTTATTGTTCTTATTATTCTAAACACAAATTAAATTTTTTATTTTAATTAAAAAATTATGTAAGCTTTTAACTAGATTTAATACCTTTATATTTCAGAATTAGGCACCTATTGTGGTGTTAACCTTGAACAAAGGTGGAGTCAAAAACAGGGTTGATTGACAGTTTATACTATGTACTTTAAATAACAATGAAAAAAAGGGGAGGAGTCCATCCCAGTGGACATTATGATTGATAAATTTCTTTATACTCAACAAATTAAATCAGCTCTGTTATTGAAGGCATTTTATATGCTTTATAAATTTGGAAAGAGCAACCATTTTCTGTTAGTCGCATAGAACAATATGTGAACAGCAGAAAAATGTGTAAATTGAGTATTGCAGTATTTGACACATGTCCTCAAAGGCTAGTAATTACTCAATCAGACTTAGGGCAGTATTTTTAGACAGTGGGAGAAAACCTGAATAACTGGACCAATGCCATTTGTGGAATAGTGGTGATGTGATCCCATTGTCTCTGAGGTCACTTGTTCACGTTATGTGAAACGGGATCCCTGTACACACTCACATGTAATGTTTTTACCTGGGAGAGAGACATTCGTTCACGTTACCACTCTCTGGCAAGCACTTCCTGATTATGGAGCTTTTATTTCTTTTATTAAGTGCAAGTTTATTCCTGTCTGTGCGGCCAACAGCGATAGATCGCAGTAAGTAGCAGAAGTGTTACATTGTAGCCCAATATGCTAATTCAGTCCTGACAGTACAGTACTGATCCTTGGCTGCTGCTGTAGTTTCTGCTAAACCGAAACTCTAACTAGTGTTTTTGTTTTCTTTTCAATCAGATACTTATTGTGAGAGTTGTCTTGCAGTTGCACGAGGTAGGGTGGAGCTTATCAATGTGCTCAAAAATCTATATTTTCTAGATGATAAATACTCAGAAAACTACACTTAGATCAGATTGTATGTTGCATTCTTATAAACTACACTTATTTATCCAGTCTTTAGGATATGAGAAGTTACAAGAAGAAAATAAAAAACATCCTGTCTTTCAGAGATTGCGACAGCCATAAAGGAGGCTCCACCTGAGAAGAGCCAGACAGTAGTTGACAAACTCCTCAGTGGTGGCCTATGTACAAAAGTAACTTCCTCCAAAAATGACCATAAAACTAATAACAAACTGAAGTCCTCGTGTATCCACTTGCTGGGTAAGGTCAAAAGGGAGTGAAACCTGATTTACTTAGTAATTTACTTTAAATAATACATTCTTCTTCAAATCTCACAGATTCTGAGGTTGATCATTTCCGTGCAGTTTTAGTGAATGGAGAAACAAGCAATCTAGATGTAGCGCTGTGTTATGAACAATCAACAGCATGTGTGGGAGTTAAACGCCAGTCTTTCGGGGTAAGCTTTATGAATTACAGGATTAAAAATTTAAAACAAAGTTAGAAAACATTTGTTTTTCAGACTTGATGTTTGTTAATGCAAGTATTGATTTTGCAAGGTTTGTTTTTCTGAGAAGCACATACTCCATAAGGACCATAAGTTTCCACTTTTTTCACAGGGAACATATAAACATGGATTACTTTTAATATTTAACTGACATAAAGAGACTAACATTGTTTATTTTTTATAGGATTCCAAAGACACTTTGAATGAAAGTGACATTGAGGCCTTAATTCAGAAGAACAAAGACAATCTACGCATTACTCAGCCTGTACAGTCTGATACAATAAGCCACTCATGTGATGAATTGTGAAATGTCATTCTGTAAAGCTGTGGTATACAACTTCAATTTTACTGGGATTAAACATGACTACACTTTATAATAAAAAATATAAATAACAAATATAGTTTTCACACTTTTTTCATGGAAAAAACTAATAACAATCTGGTTTGATTTTGTTTTTGGAATCATCTGAGGTTAGTGGAGGTTATAAAAATGACCACTTGATCTATCAAGTAAAAAGTATTAATAAAATCATAATCATAAGACAGTTATTATACTTAGGGATAGGGAGTTCGATAAGAATGTAACTGACTGCAGAGGCCAGTGGAGTAGGTTCCGTGAATCTCTGATTAAAATGTGGCTCATGGTGCATGTATTCAGTCCCGCGGCATGGGGGCGCTGCTGGGACCGGGAGGAAAAGCGACGGTTTGAAAACGAAGATGATGATGTTGAATGGCAGACCCGGGATTTAGAGGAAGCAGCAGGGCAGGGGCTTCACGTCTTAGCTGCCGCTTTATTTTCTCTTACTATTGACAGTCGTGGATGTAAAACGTCTGGAACAAAGGACAGAAGAACTGTTTTAATGCGTGTTTCTCTGCGGTAAAGGTAAGAAAATGTCACGGCGCGTTTATCAGCGGCGTCCCCGCCAAACACCTGGCTGTAACGTCTTTGTGGCTGATAAAGAAGACGTTTACATTAGCTGTCACTGTGAAAACTGTCCTTACATTAGGGTTTTCTTACACTTCTGTAAAATTCTACACGAATTAAACATAGACTGAGCTGTTACGCTATTTATTCAACGGACGCTATTGTAACAGAAAGCAGCTGCAAAGCACGTTACAAACCGAGATAATGAAAAAAGCTGCACATGCCACAAACAATAACTGTTTACGTCATGGGCTATGAGTTTCATTAAAAACAATTTTTATTAAACATTTTATAATTGTATTAGTACACCATCCGTAGATGTCTATGTTAACTCCGAGACCAGTATTACACCGTCTCTGTCGAGGGTCTTCATCGCTATATTTTTTTCTGATGGACCTTTCTAGAACAGCAACAATATTGATCTGGATTGTGTTTCGTCCACACACGGAAATAGAAGTCAGGAACAACAGACTGTGTTCATAGAGAGGAATGGCTGGAATTTGATGAGTGTGATAAAACAGTGCAGGAGGACAGAGCCGCTTTGTTTCTGCTCTAATTATTGTAGAAAGATGGCGACCCACACCCAGATATCTGCTATAATAATAATAAACGAAGCCAGGTGGTTTGTGCCCATGGGCAATTAGGACTTTACGTTGATCGGCCGCATGTACTGTATGTCAAGGGCAATGATTAACCATATGTGACCCATTTTCAGCCAGAGTAAACCATGGAGCCTACATAGGCACGATGGTCTGGGACCCACTGGAGTGGGAACCAACCACACATTTTGTGAGGAGTATCTTCATTTACTTTTCAGGCTTGTTTCAATGGCAACCATTTACTGACTGAAACACATTTATTTTTGATGATGATGACTTTTTAATCAATAATTTATCAGGTGTTTGATTACCAAATTTTAGTAGCAGCTCTGCTGATCAAATTAAGTTGTCAGTTGGTCAAGTGATTTTTGAGTGGGATTTTTGATTCAATCAGCTTCAGTCTGGGACAATAACAACATTTCTCAGTCAATCTAATCTACATGTGTAAACTAATTAAACTACTGTTGAGGTCAGTAGGTCTGAGGCTCTCTCAGCTGCTGCTGAGTTGTCAGACTTTAAGAGGACACTCAACCTTACCCCCTCTCCCTAATTTATCTCTGCTGGATTGTTTTTCCCCTTATGAGAAAGGATAAATGCTTATTAAACAACAGACTGGTTGATATGCCCTTCAGCAGCAGCCTTTTTTGTGTCTTCTGTTTTTCCAACGTCATGTAGCAGTCACATGTTGATCTGCTGGTGAAAGAGGAAGCTGCATGACGTTATGTATTAAGCACAGGAGGCACTGATGGTACAGTTTGTATCAACTAATTCTTTTGTGGAGAAACAGAAAATCATAATTTGCATCAGTTTGACTCAGCTGAGCTACCATCCACTCCTTATCTGAGCCTCAGATTTTGTAGTCGATAATTCTGTTGTTTACCTTCCAAGATTTATGGGGTTAATATAGATCGACTTATTTGGGTTACTTTTATACCATGTCTTGTCTCAGGCTGAGCAGTTTTTAATGACTCAAACATTTTTCAGACATCTCTCCCATGACTCAGACTCAGAGGTTTACTGCAGGTTTAAATTACATGCAGACCTTAGTATGCTGATTCCATTCTTTGCAGAGCTTTCGTCTAACCTCACATTCTCTTTTTGATTTGACAGCTCAAGGCTACATGGTGTGTGTCTCTTCTCCGAGGTGTGGATGTGTGGGAGTCCAGAGATGGAGAGCTATGAGGAGTTCTGCCTGCGGAGTCTGACCATTCTGCAGGAGCAGAGGAAATTTAAGAAGATGACATGTGAACCACCATGTTCTCTGAAAGCTTGCTCTGTCATTCGATTTTATGGGAGAGCTGTGCTTTCACCACTGGTAGGAACAGATATAACAACAGATAATCCTGAGAACTAAATTTAATTTTACTGCTGAAGTTTCATCTTCTTATATTTATTCAAAGTTATATTTAATTGCTCCTTATTGGCTATGGTTTCAACAAGGTATGCAGTTAGCTTGATGTGTGTCCCAACATTTGTCTTGCAAAAATGTTTCTCCGTTTACTGTAACTGTGTTTGATTGGTTACCATAGTGGGTACAGTATGTGTCACCATGGGCCTGTGGTGACATACTGTGTTTCTGTGTTTTTGTTTCTATGTGCTACATAGAAACAGAGGAAAACATTTCCAGGTAGAAAAACAATTAGGAGAATGCTGCTATATACAAGTCAACATAAATGTGCAAAATTATTTCTACTCACACAGTTGCAGTCGAAGTTCTCAAAATATTTTCTTTTTGAAAAGCAGAACTGAGCATTCCTCCATCGATCAGTAGAGAACCTAGGAAATTGACATAATAAGGAAATTTAACAAATATAACTGTTTTCTTTTCTTGGTTTGTGTACAAATCACAGCTTAAGCATGGCGTTCTAGTATAAAATGCTAGAGTTGAGTCAATTATTTTACCTTTATTGTCACCATCTAGGTCTAAATAACTTTTAAAGTGATGATGTGTGAGATTACTATTAAAAAAAGAACAGAGTAACTGATGCCAAATAGTTGAAAGGTTCAAGTTTCTGTTTATAAAACAAAACAAGCTGTGGAGGAAGCATGGAGCATTAAGTCAAAGCAGCAAAGGTTAATATGTAAATTGGTCCAATCAGCTGCTGACCTTCACCTGATTAGTTATGTCTACATAGGAAACGTCAGTGAATAACTTATCTCTTTGAATTTAGTAGCCAAGTAAGCATACCTGATTATTAAAGAAAAATATATTAGGAAAACCTGATACGTTTGAGGACATTCTTATCAGTTAAAGTTTAATAATTATTTTTACTTACCTTTTTTGTCTATAATTGAGTTTGTCGTGTCTTTTGTAGCTCAGTGAAGAGCGGCGCACTGAGATGTGTGACCACAGAGAAAGAGCAGTCCAGCGGGAAGTGGATCGACAGAACCAACAGAGGAACAAGCTTTTAGCTCAAGTCCAGGACATCCTGGACCAATCTGAGGTCAGTGGAAAATATATAGAGAAATATACAAAAATGTAGTTGAAAAAAATCTAGTTTTCACTAGACAAGTTGAAACTTCTGCAGTTTGATTTTTACAAACCATGGGCTTAAGCTTCTCACATGAAATAAGACAGTGTGTAAGACCCACAGTATTCAGTCACACACAACTTTAATTACAGTCTTTCTGTCCCAGAATCTTCAGTCATAGACTTAAATACAGGTCGTGTGATGATGATGATGATGGTGGTCCTTTTTTGTGCTCCAATTTTGCTCCAAAAATGACATTTGTCTCTGACAGCAAACACTTTCCTTTTTTATTTCTACACCAGTTTGCTCAGATTTAGTTATTGGTTAATGCTGTGTTTTTAACTTCTGCTTTGTGATTCATTATTCCCTATTTTCTTGGTACAGACAAACACATTTCAGATTGGACAAGTCCAGAAGCAGCAAACCTGTAAATCTCCAGTAAACAGCTACACTTTGGTGACTGACTTGCCTGGACCTCCGTTTAACCCCGGTTTTGAGCTTCAGAAAAATGATTTGCCCCCTACCACACATTCTGTGACCCCCACACTCAATAGTTTCAGCACACTAGAGAAAGTTAAGATGAGGAAAGAAGAGAAAAGTGAAGATGAAGAAGAAGAAGAAGAGGAGGAGGAGGAGGAGGACGACGACGTAATCAGTCTGGATAGTCTTCTTAAAAAATCCAGACCATATTTGAAGAAAGAGCAGAGTCAGCAGGGGTCAAAGGTCAACCAAACGGCCAACACTGAGTCTATCTGTGACAGTGAGAATAAAAGATTAAGTCCTGTTGGAAATTCAGGCGTTGAGTTTGGATTCAGTCTACATCATAGTCCTGCTGGCACACCTCAGACTGAGACCCCACAGCAAACTTTGTTTGAACCCAGCATCCAACACACAGACAGTCTTGTACCATGTCTTCCAGACCGATATGCTCGTCTACCTAGTCCAGAGTTTAGCATTAGTCCGTGCGTAAGAAGACGCAAACCACGACCAGTTTCTACAGGCAACATCCATATTTCATTTCCCATCACCCCTGAAGACCTCATCCCACGAAGCCCAGGTAGATCGGGAGAAGGAGCTTGCATGGCAGACTGGGGAGAAACCAAAATGTTTTCAGAGTACTGGGACACATGGGAAAGTGAAAGTGGGTGTGGTTTCAGCAGTGGTTTAGCCAATCATCGAAGCAGTAATAACGTTACAAGTTCTCCTCGTGAGGGCTGTAGCCCAGTCAGTACCACAGTGCCCAGCCCCATGGTGCACCACAACCATCCTGCTGCTGGTTTCCGCCGGCGCTGCCACACTATGGACAGTCAGTTACATAACATCTACCCTGAAGATGAGCATATAGACCGCAGCCAGGAGAGACTCCCACGTTTCATGGCAGGAGTCACTTTGTTGGGAACAAATCGCCGTTCCTCTGCAGTCCCCTTAAACCAGTCATATGTGATAGAAAATCCTTCACCGTCTCTAATGAGGCCCCACATAACTACAGATACAGCTCATGTTCCAGTCAAGATGGCGTCTGAAGATGTTCAAGGGGCAGACAATGGAAGGATGGCTTCAAAAGTGCTCACAAATGCAACTGAAACACAAGCAGGCAATTTGGGTGAATGAGTATCAAACTGTTTTCACTAGTTTTTATTTTTTCACTAAATTAGATCGATGTCCTTCCATCTGAACCTTTGGTGTGAAATGTACTTATTTCTGTCTGTCTGTTTGTTTGTGCTCATCAGTAGAGCAGCCCCAGAGGCGAGCACATGCTCTAGAGGACATGCAAAGACGACTGGAGGAGGAGCATGCTATGCAGATGTCGCTGCTTTTGGCAGAGCAGGAGAAAGAGCAACAGTGCCTCCGTCTGGTCAGTTTACAGAATCTCACACACGTACAGCACACTGTAGTGCTACCTGAAAGACTTAGGAATATTCTAACCATGATGTTTTTTAGGAATTGGAGGAAACAGGGAGGAAACTGAAGGAGCAGGCATGTGTGCGACCTCTAAGTGCAGACAGTTATGGGTGGAGTCTGAAGACAGGAAGTGACAGCTGTCCTTCCATCAGCCCCTGTTTCCCAGGTTTAAGTCCTACCCGCACACCCTCAGAGCAGTCGTCTGGACACAGCTTAGGTACTATTTTTATATATATTTTATTTATACAAAAATGTTCAACAAAGCAAGGCCTGACCACATGCAAATATTCCAACATACTCTAACTTGAAAATAAGTTGAAATATCAATAAAATGTTATTAGGACAGAGGTGTTAGGTTAAATTAATAGAATGTAGTTGTCTTTACTTTAATGTAATTTATGTAATAATAATATAATAATTATTATCAAGCTAATTTTTCTCTCTAGGGTTTCCAAGCCCCATCAGTCCTGGTGCGTGTCCTTCTGTCCAGCCTCCAGTTTATATCTGGGGCTCGGCCCGAGCAGGTGGTAAACCTCGAGGAAGGCTAAGTTTGGTAGGTATGCCATCACTAAATGTCACCACTGTCATGCTTTTCTTACTAGTTGTTTGACAACATGCCAAGTTTATGAGTATATTGGCACTGGACCAATAGGTGATCAGATGGACTAAGTGGACATTTTACACATAATATTACAAAATATGTAGGCTGTGTTTGGACCCTCATAAATATTACAAAATATGTAGGCTGTGTTTACTCACCTTACATTATACCTTACATTATGTATACTGGGTGTGATCCAAATGAACGCGTGATTGCAAATACACAGCTGGCAAATGTGTGAGAGATCATAGTGCAAGTGTGTTTATCCTAGAGTAGTGATCTTTAATTGGCAGCTGAATCTAGCCCATCAAACCATCCAGTCAACTGGCTTGTCCACTCAGATGTTCTTTTTTGCCTGCCTGCACACCTCATCTTTATTCCTGTCGTCTGGTTACTCTTGCAATTTCTAGGTCCTGACAGCAGATCAGCAGAGGACTTTCAGTCGGATCGCGGCTGTGACTCGTGGTTTCCTCACACGCAGGCTGCTCCAGACAGACAAGATCAAACAGCTGCGACAAACCATAGTGGTGAGTTAACACACACTTGAAAAGAAACATGTATATATATAATGCCTGGATGTGTTTAAATGTGTGTGTGTGTGTGTGTGTGTGTGTGTGTGCGTGTGTGTGTGTGTAGGACACACAGGAGTTCATCCGTTCATTCCACAGTGATGGTCCGCAGAAGAAAAGCAGCTTCACAGCTCAAGACCTCTCCCTACAGGAGAGAGTTAAAGCCCAGGTATGAGTGTGAAATTCCTCTGCCCAGACAGCAGGGGTCAATCTTGTTCAATGTTTATGAAAATTTTCTATCTCTTCTCTCCCTTAGTTAAGGGCAGCTCTTTATGACATCCACGACATCTTCTTTGAGATGCCTCTGGAGGATCGATTAGCTCTGCTGCAGCAGGACAGGGAGATGCGAACAGAGAGGAAGCTGCGAGACTTGGTAACCAAAAAAATACAAAAATACTATTGTATTATTCAGAAGAAGAAATCAGAATACAAATATACATTTCCTTCAATATTTTGTCATTGAAAAGCAATCTCAATCCAGTCTTGTTTTTTAGCTTGTTTGTTATGTCTGGATGTTTGTGCATGTGTCAGGCATTTGTCATTAACAACTTTGTCATGTGATTATGTCAAACCTGCAGGACAAAAATAAGAGCTCCAAGGAGAGAGTGGTTCTGTCTGCTGCCACACAGAGGTCACTGGACAGAAAAAAGCGGTAGAGACAGAAACTCAAACTACCATGATAAATAATGGCTCTTGCATTCTTGTATTACATCCTTTTTATTATGACTCATACTGCTTAGCTGAAGTTTTATCCAATTCCTCCAGGGTCAGTGATTCCTCAGCACAGTCCAAGAAGATGCATGTGAAGCCCAAAAGCCCAACAACTAACAGGTGTTTTTTTTTAACCTCTCCTTGCCTCCAGGCTCAGTTCTAATTTGTTCTGCTCCCAGAAAAACTTTTTTTCTAAGTGCATTCTTGGTTTTACTTTCCAAGAGTCCTGAAGCCGAGTCAGTGCCAAAATTCTCCGGTCCTGGGCCAACTGAACCGCCAAGGGTGAGTTTACGTACAAGTAAATCTACTCCTGTACTTGTTTCATCATGCATTGTTTTATTGAAACTTTTATATGCAAATTGTCCTCCTTTTTTAAATTCCAATATGTTGTAGATCATAAACATAAAAAAAAAAGTTTCATAATAACCTTACATAATTATCATGTTCTCACAGGAGCTGGAACAGAAAGACCCCAGAGGAGAGAGTGAAGCGCTCGGAGAACCTGAAGAAGCAGCACTCCCTGGGTTAACAGGTGACTCCAGGTGACCTGACCTGTGAACTTGAAGTTTTACTTCTTTTTTTTTTTTTTTTCAAATACAAACATGAAACTCCAGAGGTTGCTGCTAAAACAATGTGATGTTTTTATTCTGCCTTTTAAATTTTAAATGATTGTAAAAGCTGACATAGTACCATCGTTATGGTTACCTATTAAATCTTTAAATGTTTAACAACTGGACATAAAGTTTGGTCAAGTCTAGGAGCTACAAACTAAACACTTAAAGTTTAATGACTAAATGCACAAGGTTTTATGTATATTGCCGATAAAAACAAAAAGTTATTTAAGTTTTTATCAGCTCACAAATGATTAAAATTGACCATTAAACAGTTAAAACTTAAGACCAAAGGAGCTGAAAGTAGAGAAATATTTGCTAGGGGTTAGCTAAAAGCTAGTTACAAAACTCATAATATGTAACTGATCCTCCATCTACTCAGATCTTAGACCATGAAAAGTTCCTCCTTCTACTCAGATCTTAGACCATGAAAAGTCTCTCCAAGTGCCACTCTTGCCCCTGGATGTGTATTAACCATAGTCTGTTTTTAAGGCTAACACCTAACAAGGAAGTTTTCCGTTACATGCACTAAGATACAGAGATGCAGTGAAGAAAAATGTAGTTCAATGTGTCATTTGTACATTTTTGTTACTTTTGTTAAAGGGCTCTGAACAACCTACCTGTGCTTTATTTTTACATTTTGGTGCTGGGTTTACAATGTTCAAAGTGTTCATATAAGTGGGAGATTAGCCTTTGACTGAATATAAACCGTAATGTAAAAAAACAAAAAAAAAACAACCCAACAAATACACACAAGCATTTGTTTACACTCTTAGAAGCAACTATATAAAAGCTGTGCATAAGATGTAGCCATGAATAATTAAAACATGTACACATGGAATATGCATGATGATTTTATCATTACTTTATCCACCTTTACGGCAAAGGCAGTATGAAAGAAATAGTATTAGACACTGAAAACCAGAATATTAGCTGTATGTTTTTGATATGTGGAAAACTTCTGTATCTGACTTTTATCACAGTTTTTGTGGGCTTTACAGTTGCATTTAAAACATATTGCAGTCCGTTCTCTATGCAGCATCCTTTACATTGGGACACAGCCTTTTTCTGAACCCCCTTCCTCTCTTGCTTGTCAACTGTGATGCCACGTTGTCCTTATACCCATGTTTTTATTGTAGTGCAAAGCAATTATTATATTTGTGTGTTCTGGTTTTATTTATTTTTATTTAATATTCTGAAATGTCATTGACCAATAAATTCAGAAGGTATTTGCCTTTTTATATATTTATCATACTTTACGTGTATATTTACCAGTTAATGGTATGTGCTTGTTAATTTGTGAAATGAATCACAATGCCTTAAAACTCAGGGCTAAAGAAAGAAACAGTTTAATAACATAATAACTATGCGGTAAGAATCGACATCAAGAATTTTGTAAAAACTCAATTTGTTATTAGAATATTGCAATATAACTCCAGTGAAGTAGAAAACAGTGCATTTGCACCCAATTAAACGAAAAGTTTAGGTCCGAATATTGTCACAATACATTGTATTCGCTTAATGTAGTGGTGCGATACATCTAAATAATTGATAGAGGGCGCCAAAGCAACTTCATTCTTTTGTCTAGATTCTGAAAGGCAGATTGTAAACGAGTCTGTTTTGTTTAATACTCCAAACCGTCAAAACAAAGGGAGTGAAAGTTTAAGAATAAAAGCACAAATGTAAACGGTATCCAACTTTTACACTTTAAGTTATTTTATAATTTTGCTGTGCACTTAGAAATCCTCTTGTCGAATTAAAGGCTCACCATAATTAAGTGGCTACAGTATCCTCTTCTTTAAAGGGAAAGTCTGCACCTTTATCATTTGCCTCAGTATCAGCAATAAGGATCAGATATTTTGAAATAGATTTGCAGCGGATTTGGCTTATTTTGCTTCTTAAAACCAAGAGTATATTTTATTTATCGTCACCCTGTTCACCTGCCTCCACTTCCAAGCCCAGCTTACCAGACCTTTCCATGACCCTGCTCAGTGGTGACAGCTGCACGCAGCCTTTAAAGAACACCACACCATCCCAGAATCAACAGAACAATGGTTCTTTCAAGACCCTGGGACAGACGGACCTGGTCTTGAGCACGACCTGCCTCGGTCCCAGCCACCCAGGTGTGCCCTGCTCACCCTGGCAAAACAACTCTTCTATTTATCAACTATTTACCTCACTTTACCTCATTTCCCTGCTCTATATTTTTAGTCCTGCTGGGCAGTCAGGGGATTTTCCTGTTGACAGATTTATTCTCAAACCCCAGAGAAGCCAGGAAAACAAATTTACGGTCAACCTGACCCCGGATGTAGGAATTAGTGAACAACAAGATCTCAGTGGAGAGTACAGAGTGAAGGAAAGCCACAAAGATGAGAGGGGCAATTAATACTTTACATAGGGTGGTGAACCTGTAGACCTTTTCCAAAAATATATAAATTCTGTCAACCTATAGTACACCTGTGTTTTTTCTTAACCCAACACACAGGGCATGTCTGTTCCCTGATAGTTTTATAGTTATATGTGCGTTAATGTCTTCTGCCCATAAAAGGTAAATAGGAAGTGATGAGCCTCGAAAAAGTACTATAAGATGTGAGAAAAATAAAGCATATACATCAATGGGAGAATCAAATATGTATATTCATGTAATGACTACAGGTGCAGCCAAATATGCTGTAGTCACAGATTAAGCATTTATTCTCATCTGGACCTGGTAACCATTCTTTAAAACAAAGACTTTTTAAGTTGGTATCTCAGAAAAGATTTCATTTTTTTGATGACATTATCCCAGAAGCATTTTTGTGTTTTGCAAACAGAAACGTCACCCACCCGCTGCTCCGCAGTTGTACCATTTAATTTTAAATTTGCTGGTCCAGGTATTGATGTAAATTATCCATGAATTATCCCCTCTGATAACTTAATCCCTGTTGGTTAAAGTATCCGAGGGGAAGGAAGTCCTAACTAATGATTAGTTTAGGTCTGGGACCATCAGACACCGGAGGTTCCTTCAGTGTAGAGGACATCTGTGTGTGAGGGAAACATCTACGGAATGATGCGTGAGAGGATGGCTCTGGTTTATGGGGCTCTGAAGGAAAAAAAAGCTTGATAAGTGAGGAGGTTTAAAACATTTCCTCCTGTTATAGAAACAATTGTTACCTGGAAACCAAACATGGCCACTCACAGGCCCAGGAGGCTTCTGAGAAGGAGAAGACAAACAGAGTTAGGATAAATCTAAATGCCTCTTTCTCTCCTCCTTCATTCATTATCTGCTTGTTTTTCATCCTACCCTTGGTTTCGGGCCATAAAAGGAAGGGTGTCGTGTGATGGATGGCAGTGGCGTCTCTGAATGAACAGGGAGCCGCGGTGCCACTCTGAAGAGCTCCTGCAGTTTCTCCATTCAGCCCCATTCACTAAAGACAACACGGAGGAAACCCCCCCTCCCCTACTGAGCAGAAACATCACAGTCTGCCTGACAGTCCCCCCCCTTCACTCCCCTCTCCCCCCATGGTCCTCACATCCAGACCCAGTAACTCTGCTGTATTTTTATAGTGTTTGACAAACTGCTTCTTAGCAACCAGACCTGAAGCACAGGGAGGCCCATCTCCCCTGTAGTACTCTTAAAGTTACTTCAATGGACACTCCAGAGGTAAAAACAACATCAATTTACAAGTTTTGTGTGTAATGAAAAGTATTTTAGAACTACACTGACACACAGCTGTCTGTGGCTTGTAGTCAAAGCTAAGTGTCGGAAAACAGGAAAGAAATAACAAAAACACAACTTTTGATTTATTGGTCTGTAAATGTCTAATAAAAGCAGGGATGATAAATCTGGGAAGCCTCTCACCAAATTTTAAAAATTTTCCTTGAGCATTTACAAAAAATGCTACTTTAATATCTCCTGAAATAGAACATGATGTCAATTTGGTAAACCCCAATCCCATTTTGTAAAAAAAAAATATAACTCCAAGCTCTTATTGAGTGTTCTGGATGATGATCCCATGTCACGTTTCTTATATCCATGTTGTGTTAGTGTCTGTTTTCCACTAAATTGGATTACATGAACTAGAGACATCCCAGTCCCAGCTGCATCCATTCTGATTGGCTGATCACTTCCACCAACTTCCGCAGAATCTCTTTCTTTCCTTCTTCTCTCAGGTTCTTTTGGAACTCTTACCCTCCTTAAAATACATAATCTGAATAACATGAGCTCTAAATGTTCCCCATAAAAATGTAGGATCTGTCTTTGACCTTTTTAACTTATCTATGTATTGTTAGTGGTGAAACGGTTAGCATTTGACGCCTTGCTCATCAACAGGGACACTACACTTGTGTTTCCTTTCTCGTGCAGGTAATTGGGGTGTTTCTACTGGAGGTGGAAAGATTTACCAGTGGAAAAGTCTGTGTGGACTTACCCTTCTCCTGGTCATCATCCGATTGCCTCCCTTTTTTATTCCTGCATATGCCCAGTCAGACTCCAGTCTGGATGGACGTCTGAGCTGCGTCTGTTGACAGCCAGTGTCTCACACAGTGGAAAAGCCGCAGCACACACAGACACAGCGCGGCCATGTGCAAACAGATTGACTAATGTTGACGGATGTGAGGCTTCCCCTCTCCTCTGCGGGACTTTAGGAAAGTTGACAACGTACTGTTTCCTTTCCTTCCACCGTTGCGGCTTCATCACCTTTTATCCCTCCTGGCAGTGACAAATTCATTTACAACTTTGTGTTGATTTAACATTTACTGATGCCACTTAACACAGAGTGCGCTGCCAGTCTTTTGGGAGAACCCAGCCCCGTGTGTCTCCATGTGGCAGAAGCCCAGTCTGAGGTTGAGTCTCTGTGGGTACAAGAGCTCAGGCGTGGTGGGAAAACCTCCACATCCTTCTTTGGGGCCTTTGAGCAGCCTTTAAATGTGGTAAATATGCCACATTATTTACCAGTATTGATCATCCAAAGGCTTCCATTTAGTTTAGAACAAATACATTCTTGGTTGTATTATACAAGTTCATGTTGCACAGCACTTGTAATAATATTTTAAGTATGCTGTGCTTGCCAAATTTTTGCTAGCCTTTAATTATCTTTTGGTCAGACGCTTGTCTATTTTAGGTAGTTTTAATTTAGTTTGCTTAGTTTATTATATTATTTGAATCCCTGGGTAACTTTTTTATGCGTTGGTTAACTTGCAGCTATTATTTTGGCTAACCTTTAGCTGGCCTTTTGGCTAACATTTAGCTCTCTTTTTATTTAGCTATTTTAGGTAGTTATAATGTTTTCTTTTTTTGTTTTACCTGTAGCGTTTCTATGCTAACACCTATTAAAATTTGTTTGCTACCTTACCAGCACATTATTGTTAACCTCTGGTGCCTGTGGTAGTGCTTTTTAAAAAATTCTGGCCTGTACGAGGCCAAACTTTACTCCTGATTGTGTTGGAGGTTCCAGGGTTTTGATTTTCCAAAATCTGTCAGGTTGGAATTTTAATTTGTTTTTGGACTGAACAGAGTGTGACGAAGAACCAGGGAGAAGAGACAGGTGCAGAAGGCTCCGTTCTTCTAGACTGTGGATGTAGAAGCAGTTGACCGTGTGAGGTACAATTTATGGGCTTCTCTGACCCCGGGGCGGCCATGGACTGTAGATGCTTAAAAAAACAAAAGTAAATGCTGCAGGCTAGTTAATCTCGTACCATGCGTCGTAACCATATTGACTTTGACTTCAAGGCATTAACAACAATAATTTTGAAATGTAATCATAATTTATTTCTACCAATGTTGCTCCTCCGCCTTTTAGCATTACCTTTGTCTACAAGATAATCTCTTCCACCCAATAAATCAGGGTAAACTTTAGCTAAGTTTAGCTCTACATCTATGGTGATTCTTTAAAAAGAAAGTGAGGGGTGAGCTGTCTCGTCTCTCGTCTCAAATTATTATTTTGTGTGGAAGAGGAAGCTTATTTGGTTGGAGGCTTTACCACCAAACATGCCCTTGGATTTGTCAGGCTGCCCGGCTCCTCATTGAGTCCTAGTGACTGATGGTTTTATTAATCTCCTGCTTTGGCACAGGGATGAAGGGAAGGAATGGCGAGGTTGAAAGATGGAGAAAAGAGTGAGGCAGTGGGGCTGAAACACTATCAACCTTTATGATAAAAAGTATGGGAGATCAAGGAAGCATTAAAAACTCCTCCTTGTGTCAGAGCGTTAGGACGTTAAATGTATGAGCAGTGATGAAGTCCGAACTGTTCTCAAAGGTGACACAGAGAACCAATCCAAAATGATTCAAGAATGGCAAATGGAATATTTCAGTCACTGACGCACACAGACACTCACACACTCACACACACACAGACAAAGTGCTGGCTTCTGTGTTTTCAGAGAAGTCCTTGTTTTAAAGGTGAGACTGTGTTGATATTTATTTTTGGTTTATTTAAAACTTTCCAATCTGCCCTGAAACATGTTTTAGGAAAAATTAAATCTCGCCATGAGTGAATGGTCTTTCTTTCACTTCAATATTATTGACAGACTAATGGAAAGACTGACAGAGACACACGGTCTACTCCTGCCCGTGTGTTTTTACTTCTGTGCAGCAATTTTACCGAGAATCGATGAAGCGTTTTCAGCAGTTATGTTCTATATGGCCTATAGATGGCGCAAGACAACCAGTCATAAACATACAAACGCGTCGGTGAAGTGAGGCGATTAAGACGATTAAGACGATTAATGCCGCTTAAAAAGGCCACATTTACACATTTTACTTATTATAAATGTATTTAGCACGGAAAAAATATTATTTTTTATGGAATTGAAAACTCAATCAAATTGGAATGATTTCTGCCAAGAATCCTGTAGATGGAATCAATACATTTCAGATCACATGACAAAACAGGACACTTAAACAAACCCCTAATGGCTACAGTCTCACTGCTGCATTAGGAGGTGGTAGGTACATTTTTACTTCACTACTGAAATATGACTAAATATTTGTGGCCCATATGACATTTTAATTTGACCCACCAACGGTGTGGAATGATAGTAGCGTTCCACTCCTGGTTGCCAGGACTGGGCCACAAGCTCAGAGCAGTGTAGAAAACAAAAGTTTTAAATGACAGCCACATTGTACTTTGCCTGTACCACCTCATATTTGCGACTAAATGCCAGAAGAAAAAGGGGGAACACCAGGGCCATATAGTCAATTTACATGTAGGCCGTGCATTAAGGACCACATTTATTTGAAAAAAAAAATCAGAGTTTTGACTTTAAACAGAATTAAAAATAAATCCTACGATAGTCCCCAAAAGTGAGGCCAGATATTGTATAGTATCGCATGACATAGCATAGCATATTGTATTGCATGTTGTATTGTAATGGTATCATAAAGGTTGTATTGTATGTTGTATTGTAATGGTATCATAAAGGACAATCAATAAAATAAAAACAGCTAAATGTTGTACATCCACTGGTTTCAGAATGAAGTAGAAAAATAAGATAACAGTGATGTAATGAACAATCCAGAGAAAATATATAAAAAAGTGATTTTTCATGACAAGCTGTATAAATAATGTCATTTTCTAGAAAGAAGTCACAGACCACATGAAAGCTGTCTTATTTCAACGGTAAGTGGGGCTTTGGAAACGTCTGCTGTGTTTTATTATGTTGTGTCTCTCTTAATATAACCTCTCACTCTGATCCACAGTCTGCACACATCACGCCGCCCTCTGTAGGTGATTTTATATCTGTGCTCCACAAATATATAAAAGCCATAGATGACTGTGGGAGCTCCTCTCTGACTGTCTGGACATACAGCAGCAGTGTTCATGGAGGCCTGATTGGCTTCTCCAGGGATCCTCCTCCTCCACAAACATTAGGAAACCTCGAGGAAGAGCAGCTGAATGATCCAGTTTCCACTCTTGCTTTAGCTGCCGGCCGTCTGGGGAAGTCGCGTGGTAACTGGAAAACTAAACATGACAGCACCACAGCAACGTATGGCACAGGCGAGAAAAGGATGGGGCGTCTAAATGATGAAGAGATGAGGAATTGGCACTGGCGGGCATGTTATCCTCTGCAGAGCTGCACACATGTAGAAACTCCCGTCTTCCCCCACAGTCTCACCACTCCTGGTCCTAAAAACACTCCCAAACAGCCGCAGGTCAGTATCAATATTTGCTGTACCAGAACTGACCAGGCTGCCTGTTAATGTGTGGGTGAACGCCATCTCTGACTGCTGCCTGACCACAGCGCCTGCTATCTTTACTGGACGTGAAGTGACACGTGAAGTGTTAGGAGGCAGGTGGGCATTCATTGGATACAAGTACAATTTTTGCTTTAAAATATATATAATTTTTACTCTTCAGATTACAGCCTGTATTGCTGACATGAAACATTCATTTGCAAATGGTTTCAGATTTGATGTTTTCCAGATTAATTTCTCCAGGGACCTGCTCATTAACAAGTCAGTCTCTGATAGAGTAGGTGGAGATGGAGGGTTAACAAGAGAGCAGCTGGTTGATACTGAGGTGATGAAAGCAGCCACCCGACTCTGCTGGGGTTTTTCTTGGTAAATGTATCAGAACATGGAAGAAGATCCACACTTCTAAGAACTTCTATAACAGTCCAGAGTGAGGCACTAAAACAGAGGCATGTTACTATCTGTGGGCCATATACTGGTTTATTTTTTTTAGCATCATGTTTCACAGCATTTGTAATGATATTTTGAGCATGTTAGGAGGATGGGTGTGTAGTCTAACACTCTTCCTCCATGGGTTTTGTAGCAGAGAGGTTACAGTCACTATCAAGAACACAGATTTTTTTTTCTTGTTGCTTCTACACTAGTCGCGTTCTTTACAAAAACGTGGAGAAGATTTCCCCTTTAAGAGCACCGGAGTCAGCTCTAGGTCAGCGTCACGCGCCACAGCTAAAGCTGGGAGCTTTCGTCAGGTGTGTGTTGTAAGCTACGATGCACCTGAGTCATAAAGCTATGCTGTGTAAGTAGCAGCCACTCAGACCATGGCCCATTAAATTGACTAAGTGACCCAAATGCACCGCCCAGCGGATCAGAAATAACAGGGCTGAATAGAGCAATTGTAGCCAAAAGAGAAAGCAGGGCACGCATCAAAGCGTTTACTCAGGGTAGCCTTTCTGACCCTGCCTCCCAGCGCCACTGCCTCATGGTCTCAGGGGGCTGCACATCTTATATGGAAACTTTACATGCTTTACAGGTTTGAAAAAAGAAACCTAAAGCTGCTGTGTTGTACAAGTGAGCTATAGTTTTGATTATCTCGTGCCCCTGGGACAGAGAAGTGATTTGATTTTTTTTTTAAACTCTTCTTCAACGAGGGTTCAATGGCAGTTAAGATGATCCAGTGGCGTTATGCCAAATTCCCAAGCCCACTGGAG
The DNA here is from genome assembly GCF_000523025.1 of Cynoglossus semilaevis. Classification (NCBI taxonomy): domain Eukaryota; kingdom Metazoa; phylum Chordata; class Actinopteri; order Pleuronectiformes; family Cynoglossidae; genus Cynoglossus; species Cynoglossus semilaevis. Next base: position 7,806,845 of record NC_024323.1, on the reverse strand, counting down.
TTTATTCATGCTCCAATTCCACTCTGCCAACAAATATTTCAATATTAAACCAAAAAAAGAAGAAAGACAGAAGACAGACATTCTTGTCTTCTGGGGAGAGAGAGAGAGAGCGAGAGAGAGAGAGAGGGGGTGGAGGGGGCGCTGCACACCTATGTGTAGTTCAGCCAATAATATTTGCAGTATAAAAATGCCTGAATGTTGGACAGCTCCCAAGAGAGAACTACAGACAGTTATCATGTTTCTTCTTGCAGGTTGTTACACAAGTACTTAAAGTTGGCTCAACATTTTTTTTGCTGCTTCTCGCCATACAGTAAGTCCATGGTGCCTGTGTACAGTACAGGTAGATTTTTCTTCTAAAAAGAAGTCGATGAAGCAAGAGCTTAACTCTGCCCCCCAGCCCCACCCCCATCTCTGCCTCATCTTTCATGTCAGACTGTCATTGGCGTCCTGCAGTTTTGGGTCACGTCAGTGTGGTGCCAAGTGTCTCTGCGCTGTCTCCATGGCTGTAACGCACACATGTATTTACAAGGAATTCACACGTGTAAACAGGCGGCCGCATACAAAGAATGCCGGAGGAACACACATGCACACACTGTATGCAACATGCACACACCACACATGTGTCCACAAATCGTCCGCCCGCTCATGACTCTGGTTTCTTTACCACCTGATCAATCATTCCAGCTGCCATTAGAACTACAGGATGGACATTCCTGGCTAACAACTGCAGAGGGGGCCGTGTGTGTGTGTGTGTTTTAAGTCTGTTTATATTTTTAAAAATTATATTTTAATGTCGTCAAAAGCCTTTGCTTATAGTTTCTCTCATTTCTTCTATCGTCCGTCTTGTCCTGATGTCTGTCTGGAGCAAAAGTTCCAAATCTCAAAGACACAAATATCCTACCCTGAGCTCAGGTCATGTTAAAGCACGTTTTGCATCATACTTGTGTAAAAGTCGTAAAGGAGGAGTGAAGAGTAAAGCCTCTGTGGATAAGGCGCCTTATCTCCCCTGCCGTCAGTATCTCTCACCCCGTCCCTCCTTGTTCCTCGGCTCTTTGATTTTTTTTTCTTCTCCTACTTTTTCTCTTTGCTGAAAGAGCTGACTGTGCTGCTCCGTGTGCACTGCATTGTTCCCGTGTTTCCTCAATGTAATGAGAAAAGCTTGAAATAACAATGTCTGGGGGTGGAGTGAGACCTCGCTGTTCTTTGTTTCATCTTGTCTCTCTCTGTGTTTTTGCTTTTGCAGATGATGCTCTGTGCAAAGCTGCAGGTGGGGGTCGTAGGACAAGGTAAACACTCAGACACATCACACAGTTCAGCCGTGCACACAGGCTTAGGTAGTGCATGTGTAAAAGTGTAAATATACGTAATGGAACTTTTCACCGTCAAGGCCCACAGAAGTAAACTATGCAGGAAAATCCATTGGAAATAATTTATACAAATGTAAAGTTTTTTAATGACCCACTTTTATAGACTTGAATGGAGCCAGGTTTATCTGAAGGGATGTTGCCCACCTGGGGCCAGGTTTATCTGAAGGGATGTTGCCCTTTGTTTGCATTTTCACTTTTTGCTTCTTATGTTTGTGTTGATCATGACCAGTTTACTGGTTAAAAAAAGGACAATGAGGGATTGTAATGAATTTAAAAGAATATTAAAAGATGAGGTGAGGGATACAAATAGGTCAGCTCTTATATCATTAAGTATTGTAATTTATTCAAAAAATAAATAAAAAAATTGAAGAAATTGAATGAATAATCCAGGGCAGGGCCTCGAAAAGAAAGAATGTGCACAAATATTGACACTACTTCAAACTTTAGAATATTAGACATAATTGGGGAGAAAAAGAAAAACCAAATGCACAGGTGCAGAGTGTAGCACTTTAACCTTCTCTGCCTTGAGGAGAAAACAAATGCAACCAGCACGCAGCTATGTGGACAGGATTATCTCAGGATCTGACCTGCTGACCTTGAAGAGGTCATGTGTAAAGTGCAGGCTGCAGCCGCCGTCCCCACCAACACCAGAATGTCTGACGTCTCAGGAATCTGCGCAGCGCCGCTCAGCCTGACCATGCAGCAAAACACGGAGCTGTGCAAATCAGTTAGGGCTTCTGTAAGATGAGAGGCCTAAAGAAAAAGGAGGCAAAAAAAGTGCGAGATGAGTTGCTAACTTTAGCTAATTTTATGAACCTAAAATGCGCTTGGCTCATGTTTTTCTAACATCGACCTTATATGGAAATCACTAGACTTGGCTTCTCTCATGTACTACAGCGGTGGTTCTCAGACTATGGTACACGTACCATTAGTGCAGACAAAAGGTGGCCCTTGGGGAAAAGTTTGCAAACAACTGCACGGAAAAGTTTGGGGAAAAGTTTGCAAACAACTGCACTAGTGTTACTCAGACTGCTACGTGGAGAAATGAAACCTTTTTGATATTTTGTGTAGAGCTAACTGGCTATTTTTTTAGGTTGGACTTTGCTGTATTTTAACGTTGCCCATACTTGAAGTAATTGGAGAAAAAAAGTTGAAGTTGGTTTGAAGTTGGTGTATGGAGTAAATGGTTTTAAAACGACTTCAGAACTAAACTTTACATGCACTTCTTTTCCTGTCAGAATATGATGTGCGGTCAGAGTGACAGATGGGTTCAGTGGCAAGACCACGTGGGTATATTTTATTAGATACAGGATGGAGATGAAGATGCCAGATACTGGCCAGATTGATAGATGTCACGATGGAGAACGTGAAGATGGTTGGTTTAACAGGAGAGGAGGAAAGAGACGGAGGGTGATGATTGGCTGTGAGAGAGCAGCTGGAAAAGTATGTGTGTACTTGTTTTCATAGGTAAAATAGTACATACTGAATATTGTTCTTTTTAAATACAGTAATAAATAGTTTTTTGCAGAATAGAACTCCAGCCTCGACCAGTTTTGAAGGGAGTTGTATATATTTCCACTGGTTCACTGATGGGGATTTACCAATTTACTGTGACTACCAGTGCTGCTCTTGTTGTCCCAAAGTGTGTGTGTGTGTGTGTGTGTGTTAACATTTGTGAGGGATATTCTATGAATAAGTGTACTGTGCACACACTGGTCTGCGTCCTCATTTCCAGCTTCTTCTGATGAACTTTCCACTCCACTCCTGAACAGATGAGGAAAGTAAAGAACGGATGTCGTGATCTCCTCCAACAGCGTCTACACACAGTCAGACCAACCTGCGGGCTGACTCAGTTTGTTTTCCAGGTGATTCACTGCAATCAGACTCAGACGTGATGATCACCTTAAATTATTAATCGCACTCACTTCTCTCGGCAGCATGCCGTCATCTTACACACCCTTTGGCAAACACTACTCTGAATTCCGATCCTTTTGTCAAGGTTGTACTTTGATAACAGACTGGTGTGATAACCAGACATTTGTACTGTAGTTGTTGAATCACCAAACAAAGACGTGGATCAAACTGTGGTCGGTGTCTGGTTGCAGGATGAAGACGTAATGCCTCAGCTGGGTTTGTGACTGACTTTGTGTTAATAGAAGGCTATTCACAAAGCAGGGTTTATTTGATTTTTTTTTTTCAGCAATGGAAAACATTGTCTTTAGGCTCCAACGATAAGACCTGAGCGTATTTACTCAACAAGGACGTAATTCCACTGTCACACAATCAATGTGTGTGTCCAACGTTTGGCAGCTTAATGACATCATGTTTTGCTGCCCTTGGCAAAAATATAACAGGTACTGTTTTTTAATAGACATGGAGCCCTTGTACACAATGCCAAGACAGGCATGTTCATACTGTATATATGGTGAGGTGGAACCATGTGGAACCGCTGGCTGCCTTATTATAGCACTGTAGGTACAAAGACCTGTTAAACTGAATAAAACCTTTCCAAAGATTCCACTGATATGACGATAGCTCCTACTTCTAGTTTGTCTGTCACAGCTTAGTTGGTGTTTACAGAACGCGGTTCTTATGTAATACAGCAGAGAGTCTTTGTTTACATTACCAAAGCTAATGAGCTACAGAGTTCTGGCGTGACTTTCTTTTGTAACACCTCACATGGGTACAGTACGGTCAGCATTTCACCTCTTTGACATCGACCATTAGAAACGATCTCCGTTCGGTCCGCCCCGGTCGAAGATGTAGCTTATTCCAACAAAAATGACACATGGCTGTGATGCATCACCTCTAATCCAAATCTGTGTGACTCATCACTGTCTGCTTCAAAGAAATCAGAAACATTCTTCTCAGTCTTGTGGCCCGCCACGAGGATTCCCACCTGGGAATCATTGAGCGACTGGAAATATAACCCATCCCTTTAATCACAGCATATTCCCGCATCCCTGCATTTTATCTGTCGCCCCACATTTAAAGGCAGGATAAGAATAAATAAGAAGAATTTTAAAAGAAATCTGACCACCCTGTTATTCCTCAGGCTCTCTAGTTCAGTCTCTCCAAGGAATAAAAAAAACTCCAAATTCCTGACTCAGATGTGAAGCCTTATATCAAAGATCAATCCTTGTTGGAATGATTTAACTGCTGTTTTTTTTTCATCCCCATCTGTAAGCAGAGGAGTCTAACACTCCACTGTGACTCCTGTCTTCAGGCTATTCTAGGCTGAGGTTACCCAGGACACTGTATGGCCATACACAAATTTAGCTGCCCAATGTATGCCTGAGTTAAATCATCTGTGTTTGTCATGCAAATAATAAATATTCATTAGTGGCTTTTCCACGGTTCCTTAAATTCTTCCTCATTATTCTGTGTCAGCCCTGTAATCGTCAAAAAGGGATTTTATCCTCTTGGACTTCCAGAAATAATCCTAAACCAATATTGACACGTGCTAAAGAAGTGCGTCTGTGGTGGCAGCACTGGGCCAGAGGGCTGTGAAGAGGGGTCGTGGAGCCGGGGGCCAAACCACAGGGATACACAGGGAAGAGAGGGCGACCAGTGGAACAACAGAGCATCAAAGACACCAGATGAACCACCAGCTTTGTCTGCTCCTCACACGCTCCTGCTCTATTTTCAGAAAGACCAACACGAGGCCCGAGCAGCAAAGCCTCCATTATTGTTGTTATCATTTCCAAACAGCAGCCTTCTGGGCCAAAACAAATTTGGGGGCGGCTGATACATGATGTGTACGCATGGCTGAGCACCAGCACACGAGTGGCTGTGTTGTTGGACAACATTCACCTTTTCATAGATGTCATTTCTTGTGTTTACCAACGCAGGATTTGCTTAACGCAGAGTCCCTTCTGTCATTTTTTTCTCTGGGACCAAAGACTGCAACCTGTGGCTGGGCTAAAAGATGGAGCAGGCTGGGCAGGACCCATCCTCGCGCTGAGGTGATGAAGGACGACTCTGTCTCACCATACCCCCTCCCCCGTCCACGGCCACAGAGGTGAGGAGGCACTCAGGGGACACACTGGTCAGTGTCTGAGGCCACGTTCACACACTGACACAGACTTGGCTCTGCTGCTCTCAGGCTGATGGTGCCAGTGTGTCTTGCCCGTTCTGCCCATGGTTGTCGTACACAAACGTGAAGTGCCTTCCAACCACCGCTGACCTTTTTGAACAGGGATTCACTTTGTCAAGATAACACGTTTGTCATTAAACCAACGGTATACACAGAAAAGATACAGTTTGAAATATTCGAGTGGCAAAAAACCTTTTTGACATGATTTCACAGAATTTCAGAAATGTCATGTGAATATTTTTGTCAAGAGTGAAAATGAATCGTGTTTGATTGATCATGATATATATTTTGATCATGATTACTCATGATTAACCCTGGTAAATCTACAGCGACCCTGTAAGTATAAATATAAATAGATATAGATATAAATAAATATATAATTTAAAATATATAAAAAATATTTAAAAAAAAAAACAAAAAAAACCCACTTGTCTCCAAATGCTGGACTTCCTGCAGGTTCAGGGGTGGTGGTCTCCCTTATCTCACCCTCATTCTGCTGACAGAGGGGCCAGCTCTGTTCTCACTGGTCTCCAGAACAGATCCTCACTTCACCCTGATCCTGTCTTCTCTGAATAGGGTCACGCATTTGTTCTGATAAGACAACAGAGAGACGGAGCCATGCCAGCCTGCCCAGGTGCCGGTGAATAGGGAGCGTTGACAAAGGGTCATCAGCTGAATGGAGCATCAAAGCTGTCAGTGAAGATCTGATGATGGTTGAGGGTCCGTGCATAAGGGTAGGGCCTCCGTCTTCACAGGGACATTTGTGAGGGACGGGCTGCGTCTCACCGGCTCACTCTGCTTTGATAGGAGTCGTCTGTTAAGTGCCATGGTGGCGCTTATGTCAGCTGCATCTCACACTCGCACTCATTGGCCAGAAGAGACAAAGGGCAGCGTTAACCAGGTGTATTGTTCAGATCTTAATGGCAAACATGGGCAGGAGCCGACTGGGGGTTTTTTTTGGTTGATATTTTACTCATAAACACAGCAGCTGGAGATGAAAAGAAAAAGACGGCCCATGTGACCTGTGTGGCTTCACACCTGTTAATGGAAAAGCACGGCTCAGAAGATAATACAGTTAGAAGACATTAGAAAGGAGGAAACGGAACCCGTCTAGGTATTGGACCTGGAAGCGGGCCAGATTGTCTCACCCAGGGGAGGAGAGCAGATATGAAAGAGGAGGGGTTGCAGTTAAAAAGGCATTAAAGAGAAATTCTCTTTAATCTGGAGCCTGCAGGACGTTGATTGACAAGGGACAGTGAGTGATGGAGGGGGAACGGTGAGAGCGGCTGCAGGGAGTGACAAAGGGGAGATAAGGGGGAGACTTTAGAAGAGCTTAAGCACAGCTGGAGTACCTCAGCAGCTCTAATACCCCTCCTTGTCTTCTGTTCGCCCTTTAACATTCCAGAAATAAAAAAAAACAAAAAACAAAAAAAATCATTGTCCCTCCCTACAAACGCCTCACAGCCTTGAGAACAAACTATAACGTGTGAATTATTGACCTTGGACGTCCCCTGACTGTAAAGACAGGACAGCAGCCAGGACTTGGACTTTGACAGGATTAATAGTTCAGGGAGATGGAATGAGACAACTCTGCCACAAGTGGTTTGTCATGTTCTCTCTACTGTTTCTGTCAGGGCCTCCACCTCCACCTCCACCTACAGACTCACACAAATCACTGTCCCCACGCTGAGATTCCAGGTTTTTCAGCTCTTCAGATGTATGTGGTGAACAAGCGAGCCTCTTTGTTCAGTCTCAACCTCATCCCTCACTGCAGAGGTAACACACTGACTGATTTGCTGGAAGAGAGATGGATGAAGTCACTTTGTACCCTGAAGAGGGGGCAGTGGATTGGAATGATAAGACCAGGAGATAGTGGGTTTTAGAAGAGCTGTGTTGTCATCACTGAAGGATTTAAAACTGCCTGTGGTGCTGGGATACTGTGGCCTGGCTCCTTCTTATTTCTGTGAAATATATATGTTATAATACTTCACTATCTATAAAGACGGTTTGGTGCAAAATCAAAACAATGAAGTTATTAAAGTAAAGAATGCAAAACGATTTAATGGAAAAACAATAAATGGATCGTAGCATTTTTCTGCTCTTGGGTGACAGTGGCCTCTGCTTGGATCTTTTTTTTCTAAATTTTTTAATTTCCCTTCTGGACAGCAGTGCTTACTTGATGTATGTTGTGATTAGCTGCTCTTGTGGTCACACTATTTTAACATATAATTTTTACTGTTGGACTTTCACATCATTTATGATCTGTGTAATAGATATTTAGCCACATAAAACTTTAAAACCTTGGCTACCTGTCTTTTATTTGTCACATAACTATGAACTTAATTAAAATGGAAGATATTTTCCCTTTTTCACTCGTTGTGTGAGTAATAATTGTACTTTCTGACTGCAGATCATTTTTAGTCCACTAGAGTACTTTTAAGGCATCGTTGGGGATTTATTTTGAGGTACAAACTACTCTCTCGACACGTGCATCTTTACACAGTAAATGTTGGGCCTCCTTGAAACAATACTGGACCTTCCTTGGAATTAAGGACAGAAGAGAAGATCCACCTTCATAAACAGACTGTCAGGGTCACAATTTTGGTTCAGACCTGAACATACCAGCACTCCATCCTCCTGAGACCCAGTGGCATCATGGGCTATGTGGTCGTCTCCACTGTCGCTCGGCTGGACTTCTCTATCAACCAATCCCATTCTGGAGGCCTTGAAATCCAGGCCTGGAGAGGGTGGGGCGGGGTCAGAGGTTGGGAGTTATAGGACTGACAGACAAGAGAGATTGATGCCCGTTGACAAAACTTGAGCCCCACTTGGTCTCAGCAGCAGCTCTGCCTGCTCCCCAGGGGCCGTGGGGAGGGGTCAGGAATACAGATACGAGCCTCCCCCCCGACCTCCCCCAGCTTGGATACACCTAAATGCTATCCTTCTTCCCTGCCCTGTCTTGTTTGATCATGTCCAAAAGTAAGAAGAAGCAATGAAAGGCCTCAGTAAAAGGAGAACTTTGACATATATTTTGTTACATCCAGCCGTGAATTCCTGCAGGGGGCATGGAGCATTACTGCATGTGTGACCATCAGTGAGAGGGGACCAGTGTGATACAGGGAGGAGGTACACCGCTCTGACTCCGACTCTGGTGGGTGGAGCAGTGTGAACTGTCACAGATAAGGTTACATGGGGAACCTGTTAAATTCACAAATGGTTTCTCAAAGATATTGTTTCACACAGACAACTGGATCACGGGGTGGGGTGGGGGGGCTGTGGAGGGAGGGTGTTGCTGCAGAGGCAGAAGGCAGACAGGTGATGTGTTATTGTTTGTTGTGACGTTAGATTCTTCCTCTTGTACAAAAGAGTGGTTGAGGACGAGGAAGACGATGTCGTACCAGGGAGCCAGACTTTAAGTGCAGATAATTTGCCGTCCTCTTCTCGCCCATCTCTCCTTACATGAAGTCATTCACGTGGAACGCGGCGTCCTCTCCAACCCTGTAATTCATGCAAAGAAAGTGTGGGGTACTGAGTATATACTGTGAGTGAGCAAATACAAAGGTGGAAAAAAAGTACTTTTGTTAACGTGCTCTTAGCGCGCAACACAAAAAGATCAGAATTATTTTGAGAAAGTTTTAAATATTTAAATAATATAAATATTGACAAATATTGAGTAAATCATTGCGCAAAATGTTCATATTTGATTTAAATTGATTTTTCTGTCCTTAAAATGACTTAAAGTCACAGTTTTCAACAAACACAGAATTCTTCTGTTAACATAACGTTTACTGAGAAAAAAAATATTATTATTAAAGAATTTGTCCTGAAAGTAGTATTTACAAAATGCAACAAAAAATTCCACAGAAGAAAATAATATATATGTGCATTTTTGACTTATATTGACCATAATGTTGTCTCCTTGGTGGTGTTATTGGTTTTCTCTAGAAACTGACAAAAAAAATCAACTAATTAAAATTTTTAAAAAGAATACAATGAATTGACTAAAAATCAACTAATTAAAATTTTTTAAAAAGAATACAATGAATTGACTGGCTTTTATTGACCTTATAAACACAGTAAGTATCAACGTAAATAATTCTTCGATCGACAACATTTAAAGCTTCTTTTCTCACCCACTTACCCACTAGTCTATACGATTTAGGTCTACGTTGGCCCCGACTTAGATATTTGATCTCATCACTCTCTTCTGTGTTGTCAGGCTTCTGTTGCTCTCCCACCGTCTGTTGACCAGTGAGGAGAACAAGGTGAATTTTGGGTGTAAACACAGAATTACTGGTTTGTTTGAAGCTCACCGGGAGGTCATGTTCACATCCCTGACCACTTCCACTCTGTTTCCTCCATTGATTGGGAATGTTTATCACATTAGTAGGAGGTCAAGGACTGGGGCGAGTCAGAAAGGGTCGAGAGTGGGCTGCCCCCCCACAGTCTGGCTGCTGAGACTGTCCAGAGCCTGACCACAGACATGGAAACCTGTTGAGCGGTGTCTGTGTGTGATTAATAACAAGGTGGAAGGGGAAAAACGAGAGCTTGTCTGTCTAGGTTCTAACCAAACACACATTTACACCCTTGTGTTTTCATCCTCAGACCACTTGTGTCCAACTCCTCTTCTGTAATTTGCAGCATCCTCCTCCTCTTAGATCAGCAGGTCACTTCCACACAGCTTTCATCTCCAGACCCTAGACCTAATGAAACTCCTTTCCCTGTGACCCAGGCCTTAGTCTGGCTTGGCCTGGGGCTCAATGACATTCCCTGCTCCTGAATGACAGGCCTGGGACCTCCTCTGCCTCTGCATTTGACCCCCTTGTTGCCTTAATTGTATGTAATGCCAGGGCCGTGCCCCACCCAACCCCAGTGGGCCCCCTGGCTGCTGTGGCGAGGCCCACGGCTACAGGGGCCAATTATTTTCTTATTGTTGACACAGACAACCCGAGAGTCTACCTCCCACATAACTCCTGTCCTCCCATGTACTCCCATGTCTTTTGGTTGTCTTCTCTTTTGCGTCTCTTTTCAGGACCACCTAGGAGTTTTCAGGGCCAAATTCACACAAGGGCCAGAGGTTTTTTTTTTTCCCTCGTGCAGACTTGTCAGGATCTTCTCTGTTCTGCTCACGCTCTTTACATACCAGCGAAGAGAGCCATTAACACTGATGCCTTGAGGCATGACCGTGACAGGAGGGTGTAAGGAGGGTCAAAGGTCGCCCGCTGTAGAGGCAGAGCAATTTGTTACTTCTTGACCCAAAGGGTTTTTTTTTTTACAAATGTTGTTTCTTCTTCTTCTTGTCCTTCTTCTTTTCCCTCCACTTTATT
>NC_024323.1:7793969-7795774 GCF_000523025.1 Cynoglossus semilaevis | reverse complement strand
CAGAACATGTGGTCAAATTCCTTCCAACGCTGTCACAACTGACACAAGTGTAGTTTACTTTTTTGTAATGTCATTAACACACAGAGGCAGAGACAGTGCAGTAATGTAGCACACACTGTTCTGATAGGTCACTGCAACAGAAAAGAACCAACAAGAATCAATCACAAAATCTGAATCAAAATCAAAAAATTAGAATCATAGTCATTTCTCACTCCTGCACAGTTAAATTTTTTCTAAGGAATACTCCACACCTGAAGTATCACAAAAAAACCTGTAATGTCAGAATCTTCCTACCACAGGACAGACTATGATAGGAGTATCATCACTGGAGTGAGACTGTTAGTATCAAGTTTAAATACAACTATATCAAATGGCAAGAAGCAGAAGGCCTTCAAGCTAAACCTGCCAGTCAGTGTTGTCGTTGAGAGGACCCACAGGCCTGGGGTGTAGAGTGACTGGGGTTCTGGGAGGATTGATTTTTCTAAAGTTAAAAAAAAATCCACAAAAGCACATAAAATGTCAAACTGTAATACAATCACAAAGAATTCTCTTTTAATCTGCAGGGCTGTGAGCAGAGGCTTCACATGTCAGTGTCCAGCATTTTATTCTTTTGTTCCATCTGTCATCGGCTGTAGGTTTTTGGGAGTAAAACGGTTGAGTGTGTGGGGTGAGATGAAATTAGTTAAATTCAGTTTCTATTAGCAAAAATAGAAAATATATAAAATAATGCTACACATTTGTGCACTAACCAGAAAAATATATATAATATATATATAATAATATAATCAATTCATTCCAACTGCTTAGTCCTGTGAAAATGAAGAAAGAAATCCCAAAATTAGCTTCAGACAGAATAGACATAAAGGAAGATGCAGGTCTTGGCTTTAAAGTGATAAGAGCAGAAACATTTGTCTTAAATGTGGAGCTAGAACCAGGCAGCTGCTGTAGATAACGTGGCCTATCTCCAACTCATATTCTGTCTGGTTTGGTTTTGTCCATCAGATATCCCTCTGGTTAAACGTCTGTGACTCACGATGATGTCGGCGTGAAAGTAGCTTTTTTAAAAAAAAATCTTTCTGGTTGGTTTGAATAAAAGACAAAACTAAAATAAACACTTTTAAACGGTTATTTATACTGATTATGGTCTGGGCATCAAAATAGTCAACAAAACAAGAGGTGCGGTGACAAAGATATTAATTTATATAAACAATGGGAAGTTAAGCACTGCCAAAGGGCACAGAGACAAAACAGAGTTTGTGGTCACAGCGTGATGAGGATCTAACTCTGCCAGGACTTTGTTGTGTCACATTGTATGAGTGAGTGTGAATTGGTAGCTTATAATCTGCAGTGTTTGCAGCAAATTCAGCTGCACGTTCTCAGTGTATGTTGAGTTTTAATCAAGTGACCTTTGAACTTTAGATTTACAGATTTACTCCCTGAGCGGCGACTGTCAGGTGACATGAAGTTACAGTTCAACAAACATTCCTGTATAAACAGGTAATAAAGTACTTCAACACTTCTAAGGTAGACTTTATATTTGGATCCTAATCAAAACAAGTGCGAATACACAGATGAATTAATCAATTAACAAGTGAATTGTTTATTTTTGTTAATTCAAATTCCTTAATTTGACAAAAAATATTTTGTTTATATTACTGGAACTAAAAGACAACAATCAGTGAATGACCTATAAATGTTAGACATATTAGTACAGTGGGTGTTTCTTTGCATTAAAATGCATGAAAAAGTCAGATTAATCTTTATTAATTAATGAGTTTTTGATTAATTTTGACATGCTTAGTATA
>NC_024323.1:7791183-7793635 GCF_000523025.1 Cynoglossus semilaevis | reverse complement strand
TCACTGTTCTACATTTATACATGTTCCGTGTGGCGCCCTAATGATTTCACATTGCAGATATGCGCTTTTTAACGAGCCAGAGGAGTCTGTAAAGACGGACAGATCAGTTGGGCCCATGGGAGCCACCCAGACTCCTACAGAGAGGTCCAAAGGCCAGTGACAGAGCTGCAACTGCTCTGTCCGTCCAGACTGCTGTGGCCGGGGGTCGGCCCCCGGTGTGACGAATGGGACACTTGAGCCAAACTGTAACACCACCAGCGTGGTGGGTCCTCCTAATCACTCTGGCTGCCCAACGTCCAGCATCAGGTTTCAGATTCCAGGGGATGTGACAGTGCAGCTCCGGCCCAGTGGTGGCTCTGGAGTCTGGCACGGTTTAACAACAAACACAAACACTTTTTCACATGCCAGGCGCTGCACCAACAAAGAAAAGAACAGAAAAAAAAAACACCAAAAAAATACAGACAGATGGACAAATGAACACATACTTTCACGCGGGTGAATGTGCAGCCCAGGCTCCTGGGCTCTGTGACTGTTACTGAGATGGGGTCACAAGGTCAATCACAGCCAGCCCCGGTGTCAGATTGGACCTGGATGAGAGTTTACAAGAGTTGTTTCACCCTGCAGATGGAGGGTGGACTCTCCTGAAATATAATCACTTATATACTTGGTGATGCCATTCCAATAAAGAGTAATATATGGAGAGAATGGGACCAGCTGTCCTCCTCCAGTTAAGTCTTTGCACGGACCTCTTCAAAAAACAATGCAATAACACATTGTAATTCAGGGTGTTGTGTTATTAGTTCCACGCATTCTAAAGGTCACGTAAAACTTGGCAGAAAGTGAAATTGCCAGAACATAAACACTTCTATAAATATATGCTTGACGATTAAAGTTGGCTAACTCTGTGGTTGAGGTGGAGGGAGGCTGGATACAGAGCTGCAGGGTTAAACGCTGAGCGATACAGTGTGCTCTGCTGATATGCAAACTACACGATCAATTTACCATGTTAATTAAACTTGTCATAGCTTGCATAGGGCAGATGGTCTGAGGTGAAAGATGGCCCCCTGCCCCCTCTCTATGGCTTTTATTTCTGGTTTAGCTGGAGGAGGTGGAGTGAGAAAGGGGCAGAGCATGTCCTCTGTGCCCAGGATTAAAGCTTCCCTGTTTGGGTACGTGAGACCCACACCTCACCTCATCTTTGTCGACATCCACCAGGACCAAAATTAAGCGAGGGGAAAACTACGCAGGGAGATATTTCAGTAAACTGTGTGTCAATAAAGTTGTGTGCCAAACCAAACTCCATTTGCACTTGTTTCTCCCCCTAATCGCTCATCTAAACAAGCTTGAGGGCTGGTGAGAAAGGAGGAAGAAGAAGGGCAAGGGGGTGCGAGGTGGAAAGGTGAGGATGTAAGAAAGGGGGGGGTGAATGGGGGTCTGCCAAAATAAATGCATGAATGCCGTCTTTGACTGGGCGGCGCCTTTGAAGTGAGCTATAATTGCAGGCCTCTTGTCCAGCGGTGGAGCCTGTGGCAAGCCAGGTCCTGGCCGAGCTGACACGTCTGGCTGCAGCACAGAAGAAACATCACGGATTAACAATAAACAAAGTCAAGAGGCTTCGATTCAGCGCGATGCATGCAGTGTCATGCTTTGGTGCCAGAAAAGGGGAAACACACGGGAAGAATTCTGTGACTGCTTCATCCATTTGATCCTGTTTTAATAAAGGCCCAGTGGCAGACATCATTGCACTGATGTTTAACCTGTGTAGTCACTTATGCAAAGCCACCCCACCTCAGCTGAGAGATGACGGCATGTATAACAAGCAGCAAAGCAACGCCAGCTCCTGTGAGAGGATCCTCACAAAGCTCCTTTCACGGCAGCACATACATTAGGTAAGACCTGTGCCCTCTGGGAACAGCACTACCTGTGTGTACTGTACTCCGCAGTTCCCATGAACGCACCAACTGTATGAGCATTTGTTTAGGTGTTAATGCACGTGCATGCACATGCGTCCGTATGCTTCAGGGCACGGGGGTGAACCAGGGTCTAAATTGTGGCGCAGTAAAGTTCTGTCTGACCACAATGATGTATTTACACCAAGGGGGAGGAAAGAGGGGGGGGGCAGGGTGACAGGATTACATGGGATGTGATTAATACACATCCCATTGATGTTTTGTTTAGAAAATAAACTCAGCTAGTTCTGTGATTATTACACTGGGTTAGGTATTCTCCCTGATGAATACCTTATACAATGCACCTTTCAGGGTTTTTTTTTTTAATAAAATGCTTTTCTTTTGCTATGGGTGTGTGTTGCCTGGATCTTTTTTTCTTTCTTTTTTTTTTCCACCTTGGCACAGGCAAAAGGGGAAAACCCCAGTATGGTATTGCCTTACAATAACCCTCAGTGTGTACATAAGCAAATCTGTACTTAAAACAAATGGAAAAATGTCAGTGT
>NC_024323.1:7743611-7791147 GCF_000523025.1 Cynoglossus semilaevis | reverse complement strand
GTGCTCGGCTTAAATGGCCACCATTGTTACCCTCAAAAAAAGTGTTAGTGTCAATATATCTTTGAGCCATGGTTTAATTATTCATTCAATCCCATTAAGACCTCTTCTAGGACATACTTGCAATTAATGTTTTCTTTTTGTGTTGTTGTTTTGTCTCCTCACAGCCCCTTTGTACAAGTTTTCATTTTATGTGCAAACTCTGCTGCTCTTACTGGAGCAACCCAGGCCCAGGTGGTGGGATAACGGACAGATCTGGCAAATATCCAAGAGCTTACCCATCCTGCCTGTCTCTCACACACACATCTTCCATGCTCAGAATGCTCACACCTGTGGCCGGGCCTCTCTTTTTACTGCCAGTCTGAAGCTCTGTTTTGCTGTGATCCAGCAAAATCCCAGATTCTCAGACAAAACATATACCTGCATCACTGCATCTCAGGCACAGATGCACCTGTGTTAGTACATTTCCAAACAACATGGCATTAGAAACAACACACAGATGGCAAAGATGATCGTGTGTGTTATTTTCATATAGCCTTAATTTAAAAGGAATTCTAGAGTGCTGCCCTATGGGAATGTAGAAAGTAATAATAATAAGAAGAACAATAACAATGATAATAATAATAATAATAAAAACTATTACAAATAACAATCAATAAATGTTCACATTTTAATGTGTTTAAATGTTTATTGATCATAGTTTTGATTCACTGTAAATATAAACAAGTAGACAGTAACCTCCAAGTTGTGTTGTTGTATTGGATAATGTGATAAACGGATACATTGAGAACACTCCCATACTGCACATATTATGATAAAAGTATGGAACAACCAGTCAATCACGCAGTATTAACAAATATGTGGCGCTGAAATATGTTCAGGCTAAAATAAAAAAAACAAACAAATTTCTTCTCTCTCATGTAGCTTGATACATTATTATTCATTTAATTTATTATGACGCGTCATTTCGGAAGGTTAAAGGTTATCTACGCTGGGAAAGTGGTGCTTCAAAACTATCACGGAGTTTAATTGTTGCGGTCAGCGGCCGTTCAAGTGCATTACTAAAGTTGCGTATTTTTCAGAATACCGATAGTACGTAAAGGCAACATTTCACTGCCACTCTTTGTTGGCAATGACCAGCGTTTTGACTTATGTGTGGCTACTACTGTCACTGTTATTGTGTTTATTTCTACACACTGAACCCATTTCGTGGCGGTCATTGGGAAAAAATGAATGTGTTGGAGCTTCTGTACTTTCTAAGGAAAACACCGTTGCCGAACTCAGTGTAAGGTAAGCACTGTCTATCTTACACTGTTTGTTTGTTGTTTTTAAACGCCGGCGAAGACAATTCAAGAACAGCATGAAGTGACGCAATTTTACACCGTGGAAATAGCTCGCTACATAAGTAAGTTAATATAATATAAATAAAATAAATTAATATTAAGAGTTCTGTCTTCAGGGGAATGTCGAAAAGTATCTTTATTTTAGGAAAACGAAAGGGTGAATAGTGCTATACAAACCAAGCCGTTTGTTAAACACTGATGCAAAATGGAATCTTGGGGGAAACTATTTTTTGAAATTTATCCCTTTAAAATGACGTAATGACCTAAGTAAAATTATTTCAAAATTGCAGCGTTTTACCTTCTGTAATCTCTAAGAAGACAAATGAAATATAAAATATGTTGTTGTAGAGGCTTTTATTGCGTGAAATGTTCGGTGATGTTGTGCTGCCTTTATAGTCTGAAGTTTAAACTTCTATTACAGTTTAAAGACGTCAATAGAATATGGGAAATGTCAAGCCTTGTGGTTTTTGAAGCACCTCTAGCTGTTAGCCTTTCTGGCAAATATCAGTAGCAATGTTGGATTAGACTGTCACCAAGAGAGACCTGGGTACAGACCAGTTGTCAATTCATACAAATTTTGGCTGTCATTCCAATCCAGTGTCCAGATTTTGCTCAGCTCTGGCTCTGATTGTAAGAAGTGCGGCACATTAAACCTGTCTCTGCATTTTGGGTGGCCCACAAAGTCTGGCCCTAGAGCCTGAATGGGCCCATTGCCAAAGTTTGGACATGCATGGATTAAGTCTGTGAATAGAGTAAAAAAAAGTTAGGTGTCACGATACCAAGCTGGTCTTCCTGTTTCTACCAGTAAACTCAGATAGAAAAGCTGAAATTACAACAGTGCAGGCTTCAAACCTCACTCCATCATCCACACATGCCAAAGAAAAGGAGGGAAAGAATAACAGACTTTACAGCCTCTGGACTCTCCTCTTCTCTGCTCTGGCCTTTGGCCCAGTCATAGCAGATAACTATATACAGCTCGTAAAAAAGCATAGAAGTGAAGCAAGAGGGAAACAGTGTTGATAGTACTCTGATAAAAGGAAGAAGACATATGATGGAAAAAATGGCCCCACCAAGAACTCAGCTCTAATTCTGACATTAGACTAGGAAAGATAATTTGCTGTGAAGTTGATGAATGAATAAAGGAGAGGAAAACACTTTGTATGAAAAGGAAAAGCAGTAAAACATACACAACTGATTATTACTAGGAAAAAGGAAAAGGTGGCCAACATGTAGTGAGAGGAAAGAGAGACGAACCAATGAAAGTAAGTTATGAGATGCAGAGATATGCAATGGAAATACGGCATGACTAACATATCAAACACACGCAAAATAGAAAACGATGACAGAGGACATACTTGGATCTCATCCAAGTCTAATGAAAAACACACAGTTAAGTCTCATGCTGATCCCACACACCTAGTGTGTCTCTGCAGGTCTCTTTCATCTCCAGCTCTGAAGCAACCGTCAGCCTTATGAAAATTGCTCAGATAATAAAAGTATGAAGGGTAAGTCCCGGAGTCATCCTCGGCCTGAAGACAGCCTGCGGACAGATAAAAAGGTTGTATTTTCACAGAGAAGATGTCATACCTGGCAGGACAAAAATGAGTGGAGACAGAGTGAGAAAAGGAATTGGATCAAAGGTTAAGTGCAGATGGAAAAACACGTGACTTTGGGGAGTTTAAGAGTTTACACAGATTGATAGGCACTGGAACATTTTTACAAAAACAAAATATAAAAGCAGGTTGATGTCAGCCCCTACAGTACCTCACAATTCATGTACTCAGTGTAAAACCTGGGCCTGTTTATTTGAGCACAATGCTGATATACTCACATTTGAGTTGAAGAAAGAAACACACAATGTTCTTTTTCGAGAACTCTGAGTTTCTTGAAGGCAAATAGTTAGCATTAAACAATTAATTGTTGGTTGGTTTTCAGAGCAATTAAGTGAAATTAGATCATTTTTCACAGTAAACATGATTTGTGTAATCTCACATACAGTCAATACAGTGAATACAGTGAACAGCTCTACTGTAGGTGATTGTGGCATTAATATTGAACGATACTGCGGTGGAAATGTCTGTTGCATCCATGTAGAAATATGCATTTTGTGTATTTCTTTTTTTTTCAGGTGTTTCACTAATGAATGGTTGTGATTTGTGTGCAGCTCTTAGTCTATTTGATTTGATGCTAATGTGGTAGAAATTGTTTGTTTTGTTAATGTTGAGTGACCACAACTTGTTGCTGTAGAGCAACAGGCTTATGTAATGTCTGCAACTTATTATACAAATGTGATGACACACACAGAGAGAAAGAGAGACAGAGAGAGGGAGGGAGAGGGAGAAAAACTGAAGTCACGAGTGGAGAAGTGGCTCAAAGCTGTAGCGTGAGTCCAGAGGTGTGTTTTGCTGATCTTATCTGCACAGCTATAAACAAGTGTTACTGAGACCAGACTTGGACACAGGAGCATGTCCAACATGCTGACACACACAGCTACTAAGCTGAGTACGGTATTAAACATAATACATGTCTAAAGGAACTCGAACTCTGCTTGCTGTCCAGATATGGTCAAATGTGTCCGTTTTTTTTAAAATGTATTTTGTCAGAACATCTCTTTTTTTATTTTCCCTCTCCCGTCTCACTTTCTCTCAGATTTGCCAGAGTTGTTACGCACTCGACATTTCTGTTACTCGTGCGGATGTTATCACACCATCGACCTCTCTCTTCTCGTCTTTCTTCTTCTTCTTGCAGCTCGACTCTGTGTCACAGCTTGCTGCTACTCCATCACACGCACTCCCACCGACTTCTGTTCCTGCTGTCTTTTTTTTTCAGATCAAAAGATCAGATTTGGCCCTAATCTCATGTATCTCCCACTGGTAGACTGAAATGAAAGACTGAAATGAAAACTATATACACAACCTACACTTGTGCTCATATAACTGAAACTCATACATATATATGTATATATATATATAAAGTTGATTAATTTTACTTTTTGAGTGACCTACATTCACTCAAAGCTAATGTAAACGATAAGCCTGGCAAAGTTGGAACATTTTTTACTCAAAAAGTCACATTTTGTCATGCTAATAAGTGACTTTTTCCCGATTTTGTGACCACATTTCTTATGTTAGCCATATTGGCATAGCCCTCGACTTGCAATGACAGATTGTGTCTGATAGCAGACTCTTTAACCGACATGTCTGCACTGTACTGCCAAGTGAACTTAAGTCTATGAATCATGATTAATGTTTCATCTCAGATGTTTCTGCTGTGTTATTTATTGAGATGTCCTCTTCAACCCTGCGTGTTTATCTGACTGTTTAAGCCCATCTGTGCACTGGCAATTGAATAGTGTTGACTAATACCCTGGAAACATATCAGTACACAAGACGGTTTCTGCACAGCAATGACATTCCTCCGTCTGTCTGTTTCCCTCCTGTGTCTTATTTAGTGTTTAGGGCAGGTCAGTAGGTCAACTGTTTTTTAAACATGTTTGTCCACCTACTGTACTTCCCCCACTGTACAATGGTCTAAAAAATTAAGGTTGGTCATAAATGCTTTATTGGTTGTATTGATCTGTGTCTGCTAAGAGTACGCTTGGAATCAAGTATGCTTGCAAGTGTTGCAATCAAACGTCTGACAACAGAGCTACCAACTGGTCCCTCCACAACCCACAGAGAAAGAGACATAAAGAGGAAAAAACACTGTGCCGATATTGCACGTCTGTCAGGAAGTTTTTTGTTGAACATATTTTGCACAATATGAAACGGGTTGGTGGATCCATTAACATGATGAAAGTACAATCTGAACCAGCAGTGGGTTTGTGTTACAGAACAGTAGTTCTTGGCTGTACCCGTTACTCAATAATTACGGCACATGGGAACGAGTGGAGAAAAAGAAGTACAGAAAAAATGCCAGAACGCAAAGAACAAGCGCGGGAGGAAAATATCATAAAAGATCATAATGTGTTAAAGTGATAAAAAAGTGGGGGTGTAGGAGGGAGCGGGGGCATGGGAATTCAAACGAGAGCAGGGTTTGTGTGTATGGTTTTGGTGCTTGTGGATGTTGAAGGTGGTAATGTTATACCTCCTCTGTGTTTTGACATCTGAAGACTAATGGAATAGTTTCATACCAACAAAAAACCAGACAGCTTATAAGGCCTCTTTTCTAGACATAAATAAAGGGGGCAGAGGCATCAGTTTCCCATGATGACATCAGTGCTTTTATTCCTGATATCTGAAACTATTTATTTAGATTATGGCCACACATTGCTCTACACTTTGTTGTTTTTTGTTTTGTTTTTTGTCATCTGGAGGTGCAGAGATGAAACCATCGGCTTCAAAGTGGAGCAGTAGCAGAGTTCGCTTCAGAGCTTGGACTAAATTAGAGACAGACTGAGTGACAGATGAATTTGTTCCTACGAGGAAATGTTGTCTGCATAATTTGGAGAAGTAAACTGCAGGTGGGTGGAAAGAGAAGGAGAGAGAGCTGGGATTGTGGATGGAGAATGAGAAAAACATCCACATGGTCAGACAAGTGCTCTGTTGTGATCATCACCTAAGATGACCCTGTGACAGATCAGATCATTACCATATCCTTAGCCTAATCAACTCATCTTTGATTCCATCTTTTGGTCTCATAGACTCCGGTCTGCTGTGCACATTTAACAAAACCACACGTTATAAACAGAAGAAAACTCAACTCTGGCACAGACTGGACCTCGTTTTCGGCCAACCTGCGTGTCTAATCCATTAGTGAGCAAATTCGCAAAAATGCCCCTTAAATATCAACACTTTGAATGAAACTCCCACTACATGTGTTCATCAGCATGGTGCTGGGAGTGACATCAACATCAGTTCACCAGACGACTCTGCAGATGTTGGTCTGGAAAGGTATTTGTTCGTCCCAATGCTTGATATAACTCTGGAGTGAATAAAGTTTCTATTAGTTGGAGTGAAATGTAATTTCTGAAAGTTGGTTTTATTACCCCAGAATTAGTCCCTTTTCTTATAGAGGAAGCCATGTTGAATCACCCATTTTTAACATTGGATTAAAGTAGATATACAATTATAGCTGTTGTGTACCTGAAATGATAATTAAAAAAAAAAAACAAAACATGTTTTATTCACATCCATTGATTTTTGGTACTTTTATTCACAGAAATGATGAACAGATGTTTGTTGTTTACAAAATGATTGTTGGGAATATTTCTCTTAGTCTGTAAGATGTTTGTTATGGACAGCACCACTTTCTGAATCTCCCACACATTGGGGCAGACACAGATCTTTTGTGCGCCGACCTAAATGAGATGCGACACCTCGACACTTTCTGCAGTTCAGGCGGCTACAATCTCACTGTCAAGTGTCTAATCGTTCATCTGACGTTGATAAAATCTTGGAGTCCATCACCCAGAGATCTCTGCTGCCGCTGCGGTGGTTGCCTGACGACGTCTCTGTTGTGACCATGTTTAGCAGATAAACCAGGTAGTGTCTTGTTTGCAGAGTATTTGCAGAAGGTGATAGAGTTCCAGTTCATGGTTGGACTGCCTTGTTATTTCAGAGTCAGATTTCAGCTCTCTCAGCTCGGACACTGTGGCCTGTTTTCACACACTTGTAGTTTTTTTGTTTACCTATTGCATTGCTACCAATATGGTCATCTTCATTCTCTCAGAGCTTTAGTCCCATACAACTTTTTCCACATATTTGCCACTCAATTAACCTCCACACTTTCAAACCTTTTTTTCCCCTCTTCTTTTCGTGTGACCTTCTCAACCCTTCTTCTGTTTTTATATCACTGCCCCCCCTCTTCCAAACACAGGAAACCTGTGCTGGAAACCCCAGCTTGTGTGTCACTTCACTTTAAAGTGAGAGTATCAAGTTGGAAAATAAATACAGGACAGAAAGAGTAGCAGTAGAACAAAGCAAGTGAAAATCTGGTGTGGCTGCAGAACTGGGTTTTGGCTGATGTCCATGACGATAGAAGGGTTGAGGTACAGCCTGGGAGGAGGCGAGTATTAGAAAAAAAAAAAGCCTGACTGATGTTATCACACACTATCACTGCACTGGTGGTGTTGCTGAGGCGTTACTTTTTTACATTTTGTATGGCAGCCCTAATAAATAGGTTTAAAAAGATGCCCTTGGTGAACGTTTATACGATTACGATTATAGTAGCAACGTTTTATAGTACGATTGTATTATAGTACGATATAGTACGATTATAGTAGCAACGTTGACTCCTGCTGAGCTTTAATAGAGCCAGACAAAATCATTGATCAAAAATGCTATTACATGGCTCTACACAATGTAATTAAGACAAACTTGATGTGGGCAAACATTTATTTTGAACTTGACTGAGAGAACCAGGGTTACCTGACATCAGTGGCATGTTATGGCACACAGGCTGTCAAATGTTGGGGCTGATTATATGAAGGTGTACATCACTTCTTTATTCACACATCAAAGACTCCTCAGTGTCACAGTGACAGGATGGTCCGTCCTACCCTGTTCACTTCAAAGAAGTACAAAAAAGAATACACAAGGAGATGCTGTTACACATGTACTTTACACTTTGTCTCTATACAAAAAAACCCTCGTCATACAACAACAACTTAAGTGCTTTATATCAACAACCTCCACATTTTTTACTGTGTAATGTGATATTAGAAGAAACGTCTTCAAATGCCACACATAGGTGGGCAAGCGTCAAGATGAAAGAGGGAGATTTCCCGACAAGTCTTAGCAGCTTTGTTCTCCGCAGATCCTAAGTGGAGATTTATCTGCTGGAATGTGTGAGGAAATAGCAGCCTGCCTATTAAAGAGTTTGGCAGGAGGAGAATATAATACACAGGACAGATAGAGTATATGTTTAGGTGGCAGTGGGTTGTTAAACATTCCTATAAAGTTGGTGTGGGGACAGGCCATGCTGTGTTCTATGACCGTGTCCACATGCTGACAGCTTTACGCCTGTGGTCCTGTACTTTAACTGCTGCCTTGGATAAACCCAAAAGCCATGGACTCTCACCACTGGCTGTATAATCCAGGAAAAAGTCCAGTCTGGCCTGCACTGAAGCTTTTTTTAACCTCAGCAGTCAGGATATTTTTGGTGTTATTAATCAGAAATTTGATAGTAACTTTTCAGCAAAAGAAATGGTTATCTTCCTCTTATAGACTCTGTTTACAGGATACAAATTTGTGCTGTTTTAAGTTAATATACCTACCAATATAGTCACTGGGGAAATGACACAGCCTCAATAGTTCCTGGTGCCCGACAACTAGGTAATCTATTGGTACTAGACTGATATACTGTATATATATATATAATTAGAAGCACCATAACTCTCATTTTGTCTCCATATGTGTTGTTGTGCAACATACACTGATTCCTTATTAGACACCACAGTGCATGTTAAATGGGTTAGGGTCCTTTTGTTTTTGTCAGTTCCTGGTGAAGTACATTGCAATACAGCTGCATTATGCAACATTCTGTTAAATGCTGCATAATACTTGTAATGACATTTTGAGGAGTTTGCCTGCTCACAAGAGATACTGTGTGTGGGAGTGTGTCATCCATTCTTTCATACTCCTCCACTTCTTTTAAAGGTTGAGAGGGAGCAGGAGCCAATCCCAGCAGTCATCAGACGAGGAGGGGTACAACGGGTTCCCACAAACTGGAACAAGAAGAGCAAGTAAACTCCATGAGCACCTGCCAGGGCTTGAACCGTGATGATCTTGTTGTAAGGTAAGAATATTAACTACCATTCCACTGGGTGGTCATTTGGCTACAGTCTGAAAACATATTTTCAAGGCCTTAAAGGAAGACGTAAAAATTGATTTAGGATAAAAATAATGAAGCTTTAAAAAAAAAAAGAAAGAAAAAGTCATTACATGTCTGCGCATCACCTTCAACAGGTGCTCTGTCTTAACCAACCTCAAAGAGCAGACTTGGGGTGACACAATCTGACACAGTGGTTGACTTCATCGACCTCTGAACTTCCCTCCTAACCTCTGTTAAAAAACACAAAGCTTGTCTTTCCTCAGTCCGCCACTCAGGTCTTAATCACAGAAGAGGAAACTGTTGGTTTGGGGCTTCACAGGAAAATGTCTCAAGCTGTTTATAAGGTGAAAAGGTCAGTTCACCCGTACTACAAAGAAACATATTTTCTCCCATACCTCCCAGGAGTGAAGCTGTGTCAGAGGTTTCTATTCAATAAGATATTATAGTCTGAGGGACGGAGCTGGGAGAAGTATTCATAATATAATTTTTAAGATTTCTCTTTTTAGACCGGATGGCAAATGTGCCCATTTGTCACATGTACCTTGTCTTCCTTCCTCATAGGAGGTGCTATAAACACCATTTGAAAGTCCTGTTGAATTATGTGCAATCAGCAGGCAAAATAAGATTCCATAGTAGAACTGAAGTTTAGTGGGAGTTAAATGGAAGCCATTGTTAAACTCGATGTTTGCAGGTGTCATAGACATTTCTCAAGACCTTCATTTATGTTTCTTCACAGAACCTTTGCTAGTCATCACTGATCACTGTCATTTAAAAGCCATAACATAGTTGTCTGTGTCAGTAACTACGCTGTGAAGGTACCAGAATAGCTGATCAACTGTCATAAACCCATGTTTGATCAGTGTCAAGTTTTAATTTCTCAACATCTACAGAGTCTCCTGGTCCATCCGTAGTCCTCAGCCAACCCCTTCACCTCCACCGCCCTGTATTTCCTCCTCTCATCCCTCACACACAGCATCACAGTCAGACTGTCCAACCCAAGCACAGCCTTTGATGATTTGAGCATTAAGTGTTTCTAAGGGTAACTCTCAGAAGTGCTGTGCAATGTTTGCCTTCATCCTGTTCATACATCTTGTAGCAACAGTGGCGGTACACTGTGACCCCCGCAGGTGCTAATTTTAAACATGTGTAGAAGTTCCCCTTAAACCAAAACACAGACGGTCACACACAAACACACAAGTGTACTGAGTCACTGTAGTCTCACTCCTGTGGTGCTCAGTTGACCATTAATACACTTGTTTCTGATAGGATGTTCATCAACCAGTTGAAGGAGCCAAACAAATAGTCTTTCAGCTGTGAACAGTGTCTCCTCTCCCTCCCTCCCTCTGCTCTTTTGAGAGGAGTGTCTTTTAGCTGAGGGGCTAAGGACGTTCTTTCTAAGAAAGCCCCCATTGACTCTGTTTTTCATGTTGTAGAAGTGGATCATCGTTGCTTATTATAAAGAATAGTCCCTCCCTCCTGTTTTGGATGAATGAAAATTGAATCAAAGTTAGTCAAATGTAGGCTGTGAACAGGAGGAAAAAATGTAACAGATGTTGTAATCTGTCAGTATCATAATGTAGTAACCTTCATCTTACTATTTTGTAACTGTCTGTGATCTTATCAAAGAATCCCCCTGTGACAGATTTGATATCTGAAGGAAAAAAGTTCAGGACAAGAATGTCTGTAACAAGGACATCTACTTGGACAGTGTCCACAAGGCCATGATGGGTGTAGTCGCTGGATTGCAGCCAAATCTTGTTGGAACAAAAGAGAGACTGAATGGAGATAGAAATCCCTCCAAGACAAAAAAGACCCTCATCTGACACTGTTCTTTCCTCTCCGCTCTCAGTTTAAGAGCAAGTGGAACAAAAGACGGCACAAAGAGGAAGAGTGACAGATCTGTTATCTATCTGTTCCGATAGAACCACTATAGAGCCAGAAAATAAGAGCAGAATCTGAGAAGAAAAGGAACAGATAAAATGTTGGATTAGTTAACAAAAAAGAAGAAAAGGACAGAAAAAATGACAGAACTTAGATTTAGACTAATTTTCTTTTTAAGTTTGCACCCTAAACTTTTCTCACTGTTACTTTCTGTGAATTCAACTGATTTGCAGTATACAGTACAGAAACCTGGCATCTCTTTCTATTCCTCTTTGATTACGTCATTGGAAGCATCACTGACGTTGCTGGTGCTTCTTCTTCCCTGTTTTCTACACAGACTTTCTTCATCATCATTATTCACATCATAGATCAAATGTATTTTGGCGTTTTACTATGAACTGCTGTTAAATATAGTGATAAACATCTCTGGTTTGATCCAGTGAGGGATTTAAAGATAAATGGTACTGTACTGGCCTAGCGAGGTGAGCAGGCTGAAGCCTGCGCTTCTGCAAAGACTGCTGGGATTGGACCTTCCTCCCCCTCATCACCTGGAAAAGCATTAGTGGGTGGACGTTAAATGACTGAAGAGGGCTTTCAAGAACCTAAATAATTATTTTAATGCGTAAAGTAAATCACAATCAAACTTGTATTAACACCAAAACGGTACCACGGCTTAATTGAAGAATTCTTCAAATTGTCAAACAGCACGCTCACGTTAAATCAACTCTCCTGTGACTCACAGTTCATGAAAACTCAGCTCTGAATGTAATGAGCAATTAAGACCATTAAGACCATGTCTGCTGTGTGTTTATCCATATGGTTTTCCTTATGGTTGATGTAAAAGGCTGCAGTCGTTGACAGTAAAGTTAGCTGTGACACCCAAGTCGTTGTCATTACTCACTGGATTCCAGTGGTTTTCTATAACGAAGGACAATCTGGTTTTGCTTAGGCTTCTTCATGCTGTATAACATCAGTATTTGTGACACGTTAGTTTCTTTCCAAACAAGTGGAGTGTTTAACACATGTCTCCTGATACCAATTCTTCCACTTCATCATCCTGTAAATTACACATTTGATATATGATTTCAGATGTTCCCTTTGCCAACATGATGTCAAGGATGATGTGTGACAGAAGAATAGAAGCAAGAGTCAAAGGGAAGGTTTACAAGACAGTAATGAGACGTGCACTGTCCAAAAGGCTCGAGGTGTAGATACAGTTGGCAGAGATGAAGGCAGTTTAGAGATAAAGTTATGATAAAGCGCAGCCACAGAAGTGTTTTTGGCTTGTTTGTAACACTAGTAGCTGCTGTATATGCACACTGATCCTGCTATTTTGTCAGGGGTCAGAGTTGAGAGGTCAATGAGGTGACAGTAGGATTGTCAGAAGATAAGGACTGAACCGACTCGGCTCCATCACAGTTCTGCCACAAAAACAAAAGGCTGTGACCTCATCCCCTGGGAAGTGTTTTGATGTGAGCAGAGCTGCTGATTTGTGTTTTTATACAATGGCTAGAAAAGTTGTTGCCTATAACTTATTAAACTGGTTCAAAGAAGCAGTAAACACAGCACAGACGAAGAAATGACCACAAAACAGAGTCATCGGTGCATTCTCACCGACGGGGTATGAATCAGAGTGCTGATACAGTGGAGACTCCCTTCAACTGCTGGAAATGACATTACTATCAAGAGGAGGGACGTTGATGCCGGTAAAGAAGTAAAGATTTTTTCACTATGACGCCACTGAGGTCAAAAAGTAAAACCCAGCAGTAGCAACTGTGTCACCATCAGTGAAGTCATTTTTAGGTTTCTATAGCAGTGGTAAATTCCCATAAGTCACTTCTCCTAATGTCTAACCTATTTGAGTGTAATTGAAACAAACAGCGATGTGACCTGGCCATAAACTTCCCCCTTGTTCCAACTTTTGTAGTTTTACGCTATAAATGTCCAAGTTTGGTTCTGTTTTTCAGATAGACTTGAGGTAGCCGAACTGCAGATTTGAGGTTGTTGTTTGCTAACTTTTTAAAAAATTGGTTATGTTATCAGAGTCTTATAGCTGTTAATATGAACCAAGTTAATTTACAGTAGCATTTTCTGGGTTGTAAAAACAGAAAAAAAAAGACATTGATGTCACTTTATCTGCCTAATTTCAATGTTTTTGGCCTATATTTGCCAATATTAACTTTATGTTTCTGGCTAAGTTTATTTCTGCCCACTATAAGTTATATCTTTTTTTGCCAACTTTTAGTTCTTTTCAAGATGTAATTTTGTCCTTCAACTTAATTATATATTTTTATTTTAGTTTTCTTCGGATGTTTGAATTAAACTGTCTCTTCTGTATATCATTTCCGACCATTTTAATTGACCAAAGGTATGAATAGAAGCTGCAGCGAATCCCACCACCCACATCACAGGTTTTTCCCACATTAACACATTTAGCCTTTGTGAGTGGTGACTGCCTATAAACCTGAGACAACAACCTTTATGACATCACAACAGGACAGGCTGAAGAGATACCTGCGTGGTGCTGCATGCATTTGTTGATCTAAATCTAAAGCACACTGTCATGACAGAACCTTGTTGAGAGGCCATATGTGAAGGTAATTGTTCCTAGATGAATTAAATGTTTAGACCTAAACATCAGGGAGTTACAAGGATGTTATAAGGACGGAATCAGCAGAGACCAGCATGCATTAGCCTTGCGTGACTCCTCTTATGATGCCATGCTGCACGCCACCCATACTTACGTAAAGGCCAGCACCTATAACCACAAGCCGGTGCTTCAAGAGACCCTCATGGGACCAATTGTCCTCAGTCTGGAAACAAGAGATCATGGATAGACAGCAAAGAATGTTGCCAGTACTGGCAGTAATTCTGGTATTTGATTTTGCATCTTTGTGCGTTATCTCAGGGTAGAGATTGAGATGGAGAAAGTTCAGGAGTAAAGGGAGGAAGAAAGAGCGAGGCAGAGCAGTGTGGGCATGCCTGCTGGATACGTCTTTATCTGGCTTCTTCATCGCCTCTGCATCAAATCATTCAACAACAGGAGGACTGCTCCTCACTGAACCGGCGCAATATCTTGCAAAGCATCTCACAAGACTTTCATGCAGAAGGATCATTTATTTTCCTTGCAGCTGTTTTCTTGAACTCGTCTGATCGCGGGGTAATATCCTGGAAGCCACCCTGACTCTGCTTTCACACAGGTCTGGTTCCTGATTGTTCTGACGAACTGAATCAGACGGTCTTATTAAACAGCATAGCTGGAATACAGTGCATGCCACTGGCCTGGACCTCTGTGCCGAATGTCTTTATTCCCCCTCCCTCTCTCCCCCTCTTCCTTCAACAACCTTCTTGCCCTCTGCGGATTGTATCAAACCCTCTGCACTTTAACTCCTCTCATCCACTTTCACTTTCTCTCCCACGCTCTCTCACTTAACCTCTATCTCATCCTGCTTTCCTCTCCTCTTATATCATTACACATTTACATAGGAGGCTCAGTGCCAAGCTCTCCAATAGTAAGACGCATTGTTCTAATTTACTGTACTGTCCCAAGACTGTATTATCCCCAAATTATCAAACACATGAACGATTTCCTGCTACAGAGTTGGGTTTCCAAGTGCAAACATACTCCCATTGTCGGTCTCTGACTCCTATGTACACACAAGTCCTTCGGCATTTAACGTCTTAGATGAACTCAGAAACTCTGAAATGCACACTTGTGCCACAGGCATAAGAGCAGCAGAGGTCCACACAGGCCCTGTTGTCCTGAAACACTCGTTTCAGAGCCAGAGGGAACGTAAAGCAGTCAATAGATGAATGCTATCTTTATATCTGCTGCACCAGAGGTGATTTGAAACACTGCCACTGGACATCTTAGAGCCCCACACTCAAATGGAGCCTTTGAAGAGCTGACAGCACCTTCAGAACCCAGCCAGAACTTTGATCTCAGTGGTGGAGAAAGGAGAATGTTAGCATTAAAAGAAGACATTACTGGTGCCATTTGAAATAGTTGAACTTTATAAATTATATAAATTTGATATACATTTTTTTGTTTGTTTGAGGCACTTTATTTTCTTAGATTTGCCTTTTCCTATTACCTGTTTTCTCCGCATATAATTTTAAAACTTGAAGTCGGTCTGAGCAGAAACCATGAAAAACCCATGTGCAGTAAACTATATATTTATTTGACCTGGCTGGATTATAACACCTAAACTGGCTGGGGGTAAAAAAGATGAGTGCTGTTTTGTTTTGTTTTTTTTCAGTAGAAAAGTTGATTTATGCCCAGAAGCCCAGCTACGGAGGAACCAGCTTCAGCCTATAATGACTTTAAAAACAATAATTGAAAAAGCCATACCTTACTCTTCCAGTCCAAACTTGTAGAACGTAAAATACACAACCATACCAATAAAAGCATGGTTATCCTGCGGCTGTCTCTGTGGGAAAGACAGGAAAGTGATGCTGCCTTTACAGTGTACTGAAATGATTCCCTTTTCCATCATTTTGTACACAATGGCAGGACCCCCTCCCTCCTGTCTGCCAGAGGGATCCGGGTTTGATACCACCTAGTCCCCAAATCCCTGGTTGGGTTGCGTCTGGAAGGGCATCCGGTGCAGCCAAATCAGTGAGTGAACTACGGCTGTGGCCACCTCTGATAAAAAGGACCAACCAGAAGGGATTTTCTCCCCCATACTATAAACAATACTGTAGTAATCAGTGGCAGAACTGCACATGGACATTATGTACCATTCATGACGTGTACTATTCTCCCATATGTTCCCTGTTGGATCAGAATTATTTATCAGCTCTTCCCAGTAAAAAATAGAATGTGATATAAATGTATTATCATCTTAAACAGTGTTTGGTAAACATAAACATTCACAGGATGTTATAATTCTGGGTTAGATCTTTTAAATAAGCCCAATTACTGTACACCGCACAGGGGCAGTAATCACTTAAGTAATCCTGGATCAGGAACTTGTGGTGTTATTCTTTGTTTAATCAGAATGCCTCAGCTGTAATGACGTCTCTTGTTGGATGTCGTTGGGCTTGTGGGAATTAAGCGATCTGCCCAAAGTTGTGTTTGTTTAACTCCAACTTCCTGTTTTCCTATCACACATCATCAAAATGCTCCTTCTCACTTCCTGCCCGCAGGACTGCAGGTAAACCAAAACATTACATCAGGGGGGAAACTCATGTCTGGCCACTTAGGACCCTGGAGGGTTTCTGAGGGGATTAATATACACAGTGGTTGGCAGTGGGAGAAGGAGGGTTAATTACTAAAGCCACTTCACTCTGTAATGGCTGGCTGTTTCACTTCTGTGGGGTGGTTTTAATGGGATTCAGAAGTTAGGCTGAGCAACAGCACAATCTGTTTTTAATGGGACTTTGGATGGTGGGAGTCAGGAGCTGTTGGTTTTTGCTCTGGCTGTAGTGTGATCTCATTAGAGGCCTGTAATAAAAGAATAATGAAGTGATTAGATCAGGAGGAGACGTAAAATCAACTGAATGACATTATCAACTCCTTCACACCATTCAGGACACAAACCAGGCGGTTCTCTCACCGCAGTCACACTTAATGGCTGCCGCTGTGGTTCTATGTTTGGTTTAACTGCTGCGGCAGGGTCAGTGTTTCAGCTACATTTTAGTTAATGTTCAGCCATCTTTACATTTATATTTTTGGAATAATAGTGGAATTAGCCTTCTTTTTATTATATTCTTATGTATTTATAGATTATGTTTTGTGTTTTGGTGCCTTACTGATTACTATGCTCTTCATTAGATTAGATTGGTTTACATTAGATAGAACTTTATTAATCCCTGAGGAGTTCCCTTTGAGGAATTAATTAATTATCTTATCTCTTGGTAATTTGAGAGACATGAAGATAAAGAACTTTCTTACATGTCTTTGTTCCCACGTTTCTTCTCACTTCACAGAAGTGTGTAAGGATGTATATTGTTGTGACTAAATAAAGTCTTTTCTAGAATACTTTTTAAATGTTAAGTACCTTAGAAAGGATCTTCAGTTGAACAGTGATTAGCTGTTCAATAGACTACAACAATAGAGTATGATGACAAAGCGCTGTCTGTGTCACCGGGACCCCCCTCTGTTTGTGTGTCCACGGCTACAATGACTGAATGGCGTAGAAAAAGGGCTTCGAGTCACAGAGATCAACCTGGACTTATCGCCCCAGTCCCCTGCTGCACCACCAGGGATTAAGTGAGCTCTTTTTGGAGACCACTTTCTTACACGGCACCGCAGACCTCAGTGGTTGTTCGTTTCTATGAATGTTCGTAAGTCGGATGTTTCTATCTGCTGTATTTGAGTATTTCATTACAGTTGAAAGTTGGTCCAGAAATAGCTTAACATCAGTCAAACCAGAGTTTGGTGAAATAACTCTACAGCAAGAACAAAACAAAGACATTAGCAGTTATTTTATTACTTAGCTGTTGACTCACTGATCCTCAGACTTCATGCTTTACAATCACGACATCAAACTAATTCAATAAAATAAATAGTGTTACAGTCAGTCCAAGCTGTTTCTTGTTGTATTTGCCTTTCCTGAGGCTCTGTGTGCAAAATAAAACCTACCTGCAGTAAACCCAGCTACCACACTTTATAACAGAGACAAACTGTGTCTGTGTCTGTGTGTGTGTGTCACTGTGGAGAGCTTAAATAAGCAGTGGGGAGTTATAGAAGAATTCCTGGACGCTGAGCACATGTTCTGTTTTGTCCTCCTCTGTGTGTTCGCAGGTCGGTTGTGTCAGTCATTTATGTTGGAGTGTACGTGCACGGGCCTCCTCACGCAGTGGTCCTCCGTGATTTACGCCTCCAGGACTGCACGACAATGAGCATGTCATTTAAAATAGCAGGTGTTCACATGCGGCTTAGCTCATGGAAAGCAAGTAAAAGATAGAGAGGGAAATAGAGAGAGAGAGAGAGAAGAGGAAAATACAGAGCGGTGTGTATATGCATGTGTGTATGTGTGTGAGTGAACCTGAATAAAGCTAATAAATGTTGTAGTCAAACTGGCATGCAGGTCAATGAGTTTCCCAACCGCTGCTGGGCCTGTTTCTCATCCTACGACAATAACTTTGCCAGGCGACTTCCAGCAGCACTGGTTGCACTTATCCTGCTGCTGTTATTAGCTTTTTGGGGAAAGTCATGTCAGAGATATTCGGGTCAGACTGAAAACCACTGAATTTAAAGCATCAGGGTTAGTGGTGAACCATGCAAGCATGTGTGAGTGCTTTTGTCTGCACATACTGCAATGACATCAGCGTAACCCCTGCACACTGATGAACTGTGTGCAACTGAAGAAGAAAGATAAAGTAAAAGAAAAAAAAAATACTGGAAGTGGAGTTTTAATGGTTTAAAAATATATATATACTGGAAGTGGAGTTTTAATGGTTTATTTTCTGCTTGGGAGCCAATAAATGTTCCGGAAAACATCCTCAAGGATTCTGATTTTCTTTTCTTTTTTTTGCAAGACAAAGAGAACAAATGAGGTGCTGTGAAGTCCGAGAGCCGCCGATGGTAACAGGCTGTCAGGGATCTCTTCACAGTCTCCCTCTTCTCCCCCACTGTCCTTCCATCTTTCTCTCCCCTTTCTCCCCCACTGTCATGACCTCCCCTTACAAGCCTCTCTTTTGGACTGGTCTCCGCTCAGACTCTCGTCTCTCCTCCTCTGCTGGCAGTTAAGTCGACCATGTGGAGAAATTCTCCACAGAGGTTTTCTTCAGTGATGCTGTTAACTCTGGTGCATTTTCACCTCACTCTGTTGAATGAGGTGAAAATGTGAAACTTAAAGTCACAGATAAGTGAAAATTACAAGCTTCCAGGGTTCAGCCATGGTGTCAGTTTTAGACTTTTTTGCCAACGTTTTAGTTTTCAGCTTGAGTCAGATAAGGGTGAAAATGATTAGGACATCAGAATGTCTACAGTAAGGACGTCCAAAACAAATAAGGATAAGTAAAAACAGAGCAGGCACTGAGTCTTGTTGGCTAGACATTGTTTAATTAAGTGCTAGACTAATGATTCCCAACCCCTGTGCCGTGGCACGCTTGTGTACCATAAGAGATCATCAGGTGTGCAGTGGAAAATAATCCCATTACATTGATGTGGTCTGAACTGATAGCAGTATTATGAGAGTGTACGTGTGTGTGTGTGTGTCTGCACTTGACAAGATAACAGAATGGTGAATGTATGTCTTGGCACATTTAATCTCCTTCTCTTAGACCTTTACCTCCATGTTATCGTCCAACTAAATGTCGAACCCCAGACCTTACTAGTACATTACCCCTAATTTTAATCCTAATCAAACAGTTGAACTTCCTCACACGTACCCTGACTTAAAAATCAACTACATGCTTTAATATGATCTTTACAAGAGTAAAATCCTAACATTTTTAATTATTAATTTATATGATAATCATGATATAATTGACAATCCAAAGACCCATGAAATCATAAAACATAATTTTTTTTTGAAAGGAATACTGTATGAGAGAAATACTGTATGGCCTGCTGGCCAATAGTGGTACTACACCTATGCAAAACATCTTTTTTTTTGTATACAGTCTATAACCTTTAGGCTAAAACAAATGTTTACATATAAAAATGTTCTTGGATACAAAAAATTCCTAATGATTTTATTTTGCTTTTTTAACTGCTTTCACATCCTCCCTGCTTTGTCAGTCAGATCACACTGAAAGACATTGTTATTTTTACAGTCGGACCAGAACATTATATTTAACCCATACTCCTACTGTAACCTCAATATAATGTCATTTTAATCACTGCTTTAAAAATAAGTTTCTACCTCATTAGATATGTATTTCAAAACTGCTAGTCCACTGCTATAAACAAACAAAACACCTACGCTAACAAATAAGGATAGTATTTAATGAGGTCTCTGATTGGCCGGCCAGTCCTGTGTTGAGGTAAAGGAAGTCCTGAGCATCGTCATCTTGGTTAGGAAAGGAATCCTAGGAGGAAAAAGAGGCAAAGTTCAGCCGAGTCCATTACTCCTCTGATGGTAGTTAGATCAAAGTAAACACTGATAATGGCTCAACCACAGTTAATAATACTGCTGCCCGAGAATGTCGACTGGGCTGGCTACTCCCGACCACACACACACGTGCACACATACACACACACACACACACACTCCTCATTCCTCAATGGCAGTGACACATTCCAAGTTTTCTTCCTCTCTTCCCACAAACCAAACACTGCTCACTCCTTCTTTCTAATTGTAGATTTATTTGATGTGCACAGGGAAACCAGCTCCCCTCAATATGCGCTCCCATCGGAAAACATGCGTGATCACACACTGCACACACTTGCATACAAATTCCATGCATATAGTACATGCAGCTACAGGCATTATAAATATAATAGACAGAAACCTGACTTATCTCTTTTCAGAGACTTCCCACCCCCACCCTAACACATACACACACTACAGCCCTTACTCACTTTTCTCCATTCACAAAGACGTGACAGAGGACCTGTCAGGTTCACTTCCATCAAGTTGTACTTGGAGGGAAAAAACCAAGTTAGCTTTATGTTTTAAACCATTAAGGATTAAATCTCCCTTTCTTTCTGTTTTTCTTTCTGTGTTTGTACTCTCTAACTCCAAATATCAGCCATAATTGTACAGTTGTAGAAGTATCTAAATTAAAAAAAAATCTAAATAAATGTAAATATAAAAAATGTTAATGCTTAATTTTGTAAGTGAAGAGCCAGTTTGCAGGAAATTGTTGATAATGCATGTGAAATGATGAATGATGTATGATAATAACCCTGGAATTGGAGTCAAAACACTGTTTCCAAGCCCCTATGGCATCTGCTCTGTTGGATATGCTGTAGCATTTAAAAAAAAAAAGGTTAAAAAACTAATTTACAATAATTTGGTTTAAAGTTTAACGGTTCTGTCAAAATCTGATAACTGGCTTTAAATCTCAACTACCACCCTCTAATTTAGGCTGCCCCCAAAGCAG
Organism: Cynoglossus semilaevis; assembly: GCF_000523025.1. Lineage (NCBI taxonomy): Eukaryota > Metazoa > Chordata > Actinopteri > Pleuronectiformes > Cynoglossidae > Cynoglossus > Cynoglossus semilaevis. The sequence goes on along the minus strand of NC_024323.1, from coordinate 7,770,154 downwards.
CAGGCAAACAGAAAAAGAAAACTTCCAGAACGAGGGGGAGGTCATATTTTCTTCCCCTCTGCTGTGACCCCGTTGTTTGCAATGTGGGAGATTGTGTTTCAAACCTCAATAATGTGATAAAGTGAGGAGAAGATGATGTATAATCCAGGTTGGGGGCCTTTTGCTCGTAAGCACTGTAAGATGAGTCCAGTGTCAGTGGTTTCCCACTGAGGGAGAAGCCGGCTGCTGTCCATCTCAGCTTTATCACCACCATCACTCAGCTCCACTGAAGTCAGAGGAGAGCTGTTTGGTCTCAGAGCTGTTTTTTGAAGGGGGGCTTCACAATGGCCCCATCCTTCACAGTGGTGAAGACATAATGGTGACAAAGCACTTTAACATGGAGACAGCAGAAAGGTGAGAGAAAGGAGGAGGAAGAAGAAAGGAGCCCAGACAGTGTGTGATTGTGGACCTCTCTGTGTTGGCTCACACGTGGCCCAGACTAAATGGGTGTGAGCCACATTTGGGCCACATTTGCACGTTTGGCAATTTTGTCCTGCAAATATGTGGTGTTCCAGGTCTTGTGTAACCTGGAGGTTGGGGTCTATTTATTGTGTATAAAAGTGTCACTAAAGTAGAGGTTTATATATTTTATTTTTGTAGAATTTCAGACAGACAAAGGCAACTCTTTATCATCAATTTTCAGTGTTTTTTAGACAATGCCCAGCCTCATTCTGCACAGTTACAAAAGTTTTATTTTGTAGATACTGAATGTAGGAATTGAAAATGCATGGTGCATCACAGAGTAGAAATTGACAGGTGATTCATTCTATACAGCTACAGTAGGTGCTGAACTGTATTATCAGGTCTGAGCCTGGGAAAAAAAAATCAAAGTTAATGCGATGTTACTGAGTGGTTATCATTCCAGAAGATGTCCTTAATTTACAATCTTGATGGTGAGTTAAAAGAAACCGAACCCTTGTCCAGACCTTACAATGCCCTGTTCAAATGCATAGCCTGTAGTAGTTGTAGTAGAAGTAGTTCTCTCCTGCCTAACTAATAAATCAACTCCTTTTTTTTTTTTTTAACTTTTACCCAGAGGTGAAAGCAGAAGTGCAGGTTTGTGCCGAATTTCACCACCATCACCACCACCACCTCTCACCTCAATCAGCCCTCACTGCCCTAATCCACTGTTTACATAAAACACTGGGCAGTAATGATAGCCATGAGACCGTGGACCACCCCACATCCCTACACACCTTCCTCTCCCCGACAGCCCCTACCACCTACCACCACTAACCCAAAGCTGTTTTCACAGGAGCCAAAAACTTTAAATACATAATTAGCAGGGTCATTTGTGCGATGCGGGCCCCTGCGAGGGCATGAGCGTGTCCATGTGAGCTTGTTGGGGTGAAAGAGGGTGAGTGAGGAGTGTAGCTGGGGGGCTGCATACAAAGACTTGCGAGGGACACGGACAAAGGGCTGCATTCATGGCTTTGGCCCCAGACAAACTTGGCTGTCGCCATCTTCAAAGGCCACCTCTGCCTTTCCTCAAACCCAGAAGCCGCAGGTTGGGGCCGAGAGGAGAAACATAACAAGGCGACATGGAGGGAGAGAGGAAAGGGGTGGATAGGAGAGGTTAGAGAGGGGTGTGAGTAATGAAGCAAATGTTACAAGATGTGTAACCGGGGAAATCGGGGATGTGGGCTGATTCCTCAGCACTTTCAACAGTGTGGACATCCGTCAGGTTTATGACAATGAAAGTTTTAGCAGTATAAAAATAAATGGGATTTTTTCATTTGTAATTTAGACGGAATATACAGTCAATATCAAAATGGAGACTGATAATGGGTAAGATTGTACCTAAATCTTGTTATTCTGAACCCCTTCTGACCTTTGACCCTGTGCATTGTTTTCATATCACAGTTTACACTCGGGGAGAACTCAGAATTCCACTCCACCTCGTTTCACACCAGGAGACCTTTGTTTTCTTCAGCTGAACACACACTTTCATTCCAGTCCATTCAGCCGCCCATTTTTCACACCTTCACTTTTCCCGTCGTCCTCTTACGGCCTGGTTTGTAAAGGCAGGTTGACTCAGTGCTGCCCAGTCTGCCCCGTGGGCTGTGGTGCTGATTACTCACATCCTGAATCTACTTGTTCTTTGTTCTTACGTTTCCTCAGTTTCCTCTTCTGTTTACACTCCTTTCTGCACTTCAGCAACATTTACTAACCGTCATTTCACCGTACAGCTCTTTGAGGCCACCTTAGTTTTATTATTATCCTCCTCTATCATCTCAGATCAGCCACCTTGTGTTGTCTTGTATTTCTTTTTACTGTTGTTACACTGTGTGGCTTAGTGAATAGCAATTTTAATCCTCTCAAATTGACATGAAATCTGCCTTTGACTTGGACTTCCCCCAACGTTACATGTTGTTCTTTCTCGTACCTACATGTTTGAAGTAATAACTCCTTAACCCTGTGTCTGACTGAGGCAGTGCACGTCCGGTGCAATAGAAATAAAACCGTTTCTCTTCCTTTACTTGTGGCTTTATTCACGATATCTCCCGGTCCACTGGCTCACAGTGCCGCTGCCTCTCTGATTCTTCCACTCTTTCATGTCGTGCCCTTCCTTAAATTGTCCGGGAAGTGCAGAAGAGAAGGACTTTAATGTTCCTAGGCTCTGAGATTAGGGTGAGCTGCAGAGGAAAAAGCAATAAAGCCCCCCAGCACCGAGCTTGGAGCTGCTGGAGGATGCTGGACTGAAGCCGAGCTACTGCTCAGCCTGCAAGCCTGGAAAAGCTCACATTTCCTGTATACACCAACACCAGCCTCACATTCAGCTTCTGTCCTGCCTCCTGCAGCAGCACCAGCAGCATGGACTCATGTATCTATTCTTTTTCTTCATATTTTACAATTATGTTCTGAACTGTGTTAAAGAATGAGCCTTTTTAAGTGTCTATAAGAGAATTTCAATCATAAATGCAAAATGCACATTTAGTCGAATTCAGCCATTTTTGAAGCCATTACTAAAAATAATGGACATTTAGAAGGACCAGAGCACGATGTAAAGATGTCTCTGGTCTAATCCTTTCAGTTGAGCGATCATGGAGACTGTTTCAGTTTTGTTCTTGTCTGGAATGCAGTGATCAATAGTTTGCTCTTCGATAGTACTTTTGTATCATCCTAGTGAGCGTCAAAGCTCCTTCAACTAATTTGCATTCATGCAGCCTTTTTTTTTTACTGTTCTTCTGTTACTTAAGTAACTTGACATTCCAAAGCATTTCAGAGGCCAAAGGGAAAAGGAGACAAGTATCCTGGCCAAGGACACATCTCCTTTAAAAATAAATCCCCCCACCTTTAATCTACAGCCAAACTTCAAATTTTTAATTTATATTGTCAATAAACACTTTAGTTCCATAGTTGTCTGTTGATCAAACCGTTGAACCCTGTTTTTGTAGTATTAGCTTTTTATTTGCCCTGAGGGCATCAGAGTAAATAAGTTCCCATGATCCCACAGTACCTGTCCCAGTCTTCCATAATTGATTATAAAAACAATGTACACAATTCTGAAGATTTTCCAATGAATCTCGGCACTTTTATGACATTCTTTATAAGCAGAAATTCATTTATTGTTGGAAACATAAATATATAAATTATGATTATTGCTGTATTCATCCAATGGGAGCACACAAGAGAAGCAGTAAAGGCTTAGCATCCTGGTATTTATCTTCAGCATGGTCCCTGTTTAACTCAGAACAGTGTTACATCGGAGCGAATGTGAACAGTGACAAAACATCGGCCCGGGAAACATAGCACCAATTAACCAATGGTAACTGTGTACGTGTGTGTGAGTGAGTGTGTGTGTGAGTGTGTGTGTGTTGAACAGACAGCCGTGTTTTCAGTTCATTTCCTTCTTTTTCACTTCCTTCAACTTTACTGACTGTCTCTTTAACCCTGACTGCTTAAAACAAACTTCCTCTGTGGAACAAGTGGACGATGAGTGTTGTTTCTGCACCATATCTGCCCGGTTACACATTCATCCCTCTTTACAGGAAAGGGTAAAATGTTCAAGGAAATTGTTTGCTCCGTCACGGCCACACAGGCTGCTAAGGAGAGAGATTTGTTCTCCTGCCAACCAATGACTAAAGACTGGCCAAACAAGGAGTCCATTCATGCACCTGTCCATTTTGTTTTTGCTGGTTCTTGAAGTTGGACTTTGATCTTTACAGGTACGGGGTGTTTTGTTTGTGAATCAGAGATCATTGGCATTTTCCTTATCAGAGTTGTAGTGATATCAATGGAAAAACATCATCATGTAACAGTGACAAAATACGCAAACACTCACTCACACAACCACACACACCTATTCATTCACCCACAGGTGCACACACACACACAGTCTACCCCTTATCATTTGAAGACATGGACATTTTTTATGATTGGCTACATCAAAGATTTTTGTCATGGCTGTGATAAAGATACAGCACAGCCACCATCACTAAAGTTGCCATGTTTACACCAGTCTGCTCCACCTCTGACACTGATCCACACACACACACACACACACACGCCAACAATCACTTTTATCCCCTCCCTTATCTACAGTATCACACCATCTGCCTGTGTTTTTGCACGGTTCATTGGATTAAATACAGACATTCAACCACAACAAAAGAACATCATTCCTGGTTGGATATGAGTAAGCATAATATATTTCATAACAAAAATAAAGCATCTTCCTCTCACATCACATCTCGTCCCTGCACACATTTACAAGACTTGACATCTTTTAGATATACTGTAATATAATAGGAAAAATGGATGAAGGGAACGACGAAAGTAAAGAGACTGAGATTGTGTTACTGATGATTGCAAAACAACAGACCTTTTTTTGCATGTTCCGAAAACTCTTAATAATATTTCTTGTTCTTTCATACTAGAAGAGACAAAAACCAAAAATGTCCACGTGTATAAATAGTTTGTAAGTAGCGGTGCATCTTGTTCAGGCTGAACTGTACATGGAAGGTGGGAACAGTCACAGACCACCAGAGTTCTCTGAGAAGATCTTTTGTCCATACTCAGAGAAAACTCCAAATTGTTTGACGCTCCATGGAGAGTCATTTGAAAAAAAAAAAATCAAACACCTCCATAACTCTCCGGTGTTTTTCTATATCTGTCTTTCTTCCTTCCTGTGTGTGTGCAAAAGTCATTTAAAGAGGGCAGGGCACTTTTAATGTTGCCCAGCTGGAGGCCGTCCACCGCTGTTTCCTAGTCTGAGCACCAGATTCCCACGAAAGCTTGATTGATCTGTTTTATAGCCATTTCTGTTGCACGTCTTGTTCAAACAAAGTCGGTGAAAATGTTCAACACAAATCCCTTTCATCATCTCCCATCAGGCCTCTGACTGCCCCTGCCTGAGCTCCACAGCACAAGTTCTCTTTTCTTCTTAATCATTGGCAGGTTTCCCTTGTCTAAGTAGGAGGTGTACCACGGAGGAAGTCATCACAGTTTATTCTTGTTATAAGCACCTTTGGCATCTTATATAAATTGTCCGTCTATTAGTTCTGTCTCTCGTCCTTATAGAAAGGTTGGTTTTCTAAAACGAAGGTTGCACAGCAGCGGGAAAGAGCAGGTCTCATGATGATGACGTCCATCGTTAGGGTCCCTCCCACTCTGAAGTCCCTGGTTGTGACTGTTCTCACCTCACGTCCACTGTAGAGGAGAAAATAAAAAGTTCAGCTTAGTGTTTTTACCTTGTACAAATACAACACCCTGTGCATTACATATTTGATGAATCAACTGAATAATAATAACAATAATAATAAAATGTCAATGTGGCTCATGCAAGTTAGAATACTTGTCACAAATACCCCAAAAGCATCTGCATTATGTTTTTTTTCCCCAAATTTGAAAACATTTCAGAATACAATTTTTTTCCCCATAAACCAAACATTTCTTTACGTGACAGGCAACAATTAGTGATTACAACATTAGGATTTCACTGGGGCTGTCATTTTTCTTTATCCAAATCTCAGTTTTTCTTCTTTTGCCATTTTCATACTACTGTTAGCAACTGCACACTACAGTAAATAAGACTCTCTTTTTTTCAGAAAAATTGACAGCCCAAGTTGTGACAAAATGGAACGCTTAAACACCACAAAATAGAAAAAATAAATAAATAGTGCAACGTACTGCAAACATACAGTGGATTTTCTCTTAATTTTTGACAATACCAGAACGCAGAACCTCATTACACAGTGACGTGAAGCAGACGTGCGCGGTTGCATGCGGAGCAGGCTACAAATCAACATGCAGCATTGGGACATAAGACACTCCCTCTTCTCACACTGATTGGCTGTGATGTGATTGGTGATGGTGATTGGCAGAACCTCTGTGGGCCCTGACTGGGCCAGTGCAGCGCCACAAGGTGAGAGGACACCACGGTGCTAAAGTCCTACCTGTTCCCTTCACAGCTCTCCATTGGACTTTGGGCAATGAGTGCAACTTTATTATGTTGCCAATAAATCCTTGCTGGCCCTTAGATTGTTAGGTTTCCTTTTTTTACCCTTAGCCCTACGATGGCCTGGAAACACAAAGTTGGGTAGGGAGGATAGGAAGTTGGGTTAAAAGCAAGCAGCAGGGTTTATAGTACAGATAGAGGTACATCAGCCCGGGGACAGAAGCAGAGAGTGCAAAGATATAACACACTAAATAGTTCAGATGCCTTATCAGCAGATAAACACCTCGCTGTGCTTATCTGCTGTCAGTGCAAAAAGCTTCAGATCAATGCATTGGATTTACCTGCCATGCCGAACAGCCTTTGAACACCGCTCCTTAACACACTGGCGTTAAGCTTAGCATATATATACACACACACCCACACACAACTCATCATACAAGCAGGTGTAAACACACAGGGTTTATAGTTTTGTGATTGCAGACCACCTGACAGGTGTGTCTAAGAGACGGGGTCATTCAGTGCAGAAACCAGTAAGCAGGACAGAAAAGGACCTTCAGGAGAAGCATGAGGAAGCGAGCAAAGGAAGTTGATTTAAAACAACGTAGGACATGGGGGAAAGTCACAGCCTTTAAATTCAATCTCTGAGTTTGAATTTATCTGCAAGGGCCAACACTGGTGACATTCAACCTAAGGACCTGGAATCTTCAGGACAAACTTACTTATTTCTGCATCTGCATGCTCCACCACGTGGTGATGGTGTGATGTGCACACACACTCCAGGTGGTCTTCTAGTCGGACAAACACCTCTTTCAGCTTGGGTTTCCTCCTCACATACTCCACCTTGGCCACCTGAGGAGAAGAAGAAAGAAATGATAAGCTACAGAACCAGGTCCAGCACATTGTTCTTTACCGAGGGGCCATCCGTGAATGCACACACTTTTCAGCCAGTATGCCGAGGCGTAGCACCATGACTGATGACTCTTTCATGAACCAATTTTTAAGAGGAAAAAATAACTACACTGTTGCCTTGTTTCGCTGTGTTTGAAGTGTGACGGCAGAATTCCTCAGAGGAATGATGTATTGAATTGCACTGGCTGTGTCCTCCAGATGATTGGATGTGTAAATATCGGAATAGCATGTATGTCCAAGGGACATAAGGGAGGGAGAGAGAGAGAGAGAGACCGAGGGACATAGTGTGTGCCCTCACACCCAGAGAGAGGTTACTCTGGCAGGGGAAGAGAGACTAAGGCACCCCAGCCTGGAGCATCCACACTGAGACAGACTCACAACCCAACACCCTTTCCTTGTCCAGACATGTTTTAAAACCACATTTTGATTCCTCTTTGGAAAAGTCTTGCTTAATACTGTATGTGTATGAAAGGAAAACAGTTTACACATAGTAATACAGCAGATTCTCCATCATCCTCCTAGATTTCTCACCCCAGTGCTGAGTTATGAAACCTTTATGATCATTCAAGCTGCTGGATAAAGGTGACCCCGAGAGGTCACATCAAGGTTACAATGATTTTTTTGATTGTTTTCGGTGGGGGCCTTTTTCATCAAAGCGCCAAGAACAGGCCAACAACCGCATTTTCCGTAGAGGGCCCCGGGGCCACGGCTTCAGCCGTTGTTGTGGTTGCAGCTCAAGGGTGGATATGTACTGACAATCTCCCTGTGCTCTTCAATGTTATCAAAAACATGGATTTGTGAGTGAGAGTCTCTCTCTCTCTCTCTCTCACACACACACGCACAGACAGATGGAGTGCCAAAAGTGATGAGAAGCTTTCTCGCTTTATCCTGTGGCACCATGCCAAGCCTTGAATCTTGACGTTGAATTAGTCATGCAGACACTTGACTAACCATACCAAGCTGGTCCCCTGCAACAGTCTCCTTTGGTGGAATGAAATAAAAGAAAGAGAGTGATTGGGGGGGAAAAGGGTAAGCAAGCAAGAGAAGTATGCAGTGAGCAAATAGAGGACAATAGTGTCTGGGTTAGCAGCGGTGTGTTTACTGTTATCAGGCTCTGATAGAAAGAAAGACAGACGGGACGAAAGGGCCGTAACAAGTAAGAAAGGAGAGCAGGCGTGTGAACATCACTCACTCAGTGGCATGTACTTGTGTGTGTGTGTTTTGTAGTTTGTGTTACCTGCCTAAGATCATTTCTCATACTGCTGCTGATGTTTTAGGACCAACACCTGGTCCTCATAAGGCAGATCCTCAGGTCTGAGGCTCCGGTGAAAGTTATGAATGAAAGTAGAGCTCTAACAAGAATATCTGCACAAACCCCAGTGTGTGTCTGCTAACAGTGGGGGTTATTTAGGGGGGAGGGAGTGACCATGATCATGACTAGCCTTAAATGACATTCATGTGTTACTCATTAACATTTAGTGTCTGGGTTAGCCACCAGAGACATTTATTTATGCTGACACTAAACACTGTGATGGTAGAAATAGAAGTTATCAAAGTGAAGTAAAAGAACAGAGAGCTGAAAAAAAAAAAACAGCTAAGCTGAGTCTTTATGTGGGCCTTTAAAGGTAGCTACGAGATGACAAATGTCAACACGTTCTTTTTCTTTCATGTTTCTTGTGTGATGTTATGGGAAAGTGATGATGACTATGTCAGCCTTTACTTTTACATCCATATCAAATTTCCATTTCCTCCATTTTTATCTTCAACTGCTTTTAAGGAACACCACTTCTTTATCCAGAGTCAATGACTTCTCACATAAAATATACATCAGACGGGACCCCCATGGTACAACAAGGGGCCCCTCACTCTCTTTGTATAAATCAAGCTCTGAAAAAAATTTCCTAGCAAACCCGGTGCTGAGAAATAGTCCCCTGAGTGGGTGTGGAATGATATCTAGACCAAAAGGTTGAGGTGAGGAAGGGGACTCTGGGATGTGAACCCCCTCAGTTTGTGCTCCGAGTCTCTACGGGCCTCTGTGTGAAGTTGTCCTGTTTGGGTTAATTGGAGATTCCCTGCTCAAACGAGTGCTGATGAGAGCATGATGGGAGGGAAAGTTTCACCGCAGCCTTCCAAGGAAAACACAATGGGGATGTGGATGTGCACTGTGGCCCACCATGAACTGGAACAGTGACAGGAGTGAGGAAAAATAAACAGGAATGTATAGACATGTTGGAAAAAATGGGGGAGGTGAAAGGTGGCAGGGTGTGAGGAAAATTAGGAAATGGAGACACTCAGAGTTTGTTCCCTGCACAGAAGCAACTGTTGTTAGGATGCTGCTGCAGTGACTGAACAGAGGAGGGAAACATCTGGGGGAGGATGATCGGAATGAAGCTTTCTGTGCTGTTGTTTGTCTTAAATTTTAAATCACACATATGAGACAAAACAACACTCTAAAGACTGGCGAGATGATTTGGTGAGGACTGTAGTGAACCGCAGAAGACGCAGAATGAACACCAGACGAAAACAGCTCTGACAACCTGCTGCTGCCCTTCGCTTCAACCCCTGCCATAAAAATAGTCACGACAACGTGTTAGAGTGCTCATCACGAGTGGTGTGTGGAGGACGGTGGAAACAACCGGAGCATTTGTCACTTCTCGTGCAATTGCGATGCCCCAAAAAAGAAACTTCAATGCAGAGGAGCTTGACCACATCATGTGCTCTGCAGCTCTAAACCTCAGAAATTGAAAGAATTGTTTTTACGATCTCAAATATCAAAGTCAGTGTAATCTTTTCACTTCTTTCTTAGAGAACAGGAGTGCAAATGAGATAGACGTTTTGGTGGAGTTAAAGGGAGAAGTAAATAAGATTTTAATGAGAGAGTAAAAACGACAGCCGTGGAGACTGACAGTATGGCCAAATTAAAGAGTGGGAGATCGCTGTTTCACAGAGAGGCAGAAAGAGCGAGGAGGGAGTGAAGGGTATTTCTCATGACAGACTCCAAGACAAAAACGTTAGCCGCTGAAGTCAGTGGGGAAGACTGAAAGGGAGGACAGGAGAAGAGGAGTCAAGGAAAATAAAGAAATGAAGTAAAATATGATTACAGTACGGCTGCTACTTTTTCTGCCCCAACTGATGCATTCCATCTGCTGCAGCGGTAGCCAAACTCTCCCAACTTCTGGCTTGGTCGGAACGCTCCCATGGTCTCTGACCCGGCCCACACCCCCCGCCGTGCACGACACACACACACACATTTATACACACAAACTCCCTCACCCTTCCTCATATAGTAGAAATACTGAGTGAATCAAAGGGAAAATAATTCACAGCTGCAAAGGACTTCAAAAAAGGAGGCCCCTCGTTCCCCGTCTGCCCTACTCCCCCCCTCACATAATCCCCTGGACCCCTCAGACGATCATAAATCATGCTCACTGTATCACCGTCACACTGTCTTTTATTTATGAAACACCCCGTAAGTCAGGGTCCCACACAACCAGTGGGCTACTGCTACTGCTTCCCCCAGCGCCCGGATCTGACCCACTGTCACTGTGTGTGTATGTTAGTGAGTGACTGTGTGTGTGCAGGGGTCAGAGCCAGGGCCAGTGCAGATAGATGTGTGGACCCCCACACTCAGCACTGTGGCTATATCCGCCTGGCCGCTGTCAGCCTCCTCTTTGATCCAGCAGCCATCAACACTTCATTACTTCTGCTGCCCGTCTTCCTCCTCCTGCTGCTGCGGCACATAAATGGCCCTGTCCCCACGCAGCGGTGATGGAGTTCAGTATACAACACACACACACACACAAGCATCTCCTTCACAGGTTTACACAGATGTGCAGTGATGACCCTCTCTGACCTTTGCACTTATGCTGCTAACATTTGCAGCTACTGCACCAAACTCACTGAGAGGAACTGAACTGTCATGGCAGATTATCACATGCTTATGAGCTGTCTAACAGGTCGCCCAGACTGTGACAATCGCAGCAACATTAAAGTACAGCTATTCTATAATGTGTCGATCAGATGATGTGAATAGATACGAGTGTAGATGAGCCTGTTTGAATTATCTTTATGGGGCTTTATATGCATTGTAGCCATAAACAAAATGCAGCACGTACTGTATAAAGCTTACAGCGTCACTACAGTACTTTCCCTGTACATTGATCTCACCACCTACTTTATTTATTCCTGGACTAGAAGACGCTATTAGAACATGTTTCTGCATTTTTGTCTGTCATAAAAATATATATTTTGATACTGATCTAGGGATTCTACAATGAAATCAGACATAGATGAGAGATCAGAGGAAATGACTGTGATATGAAGGATCTACTCTGAAATTCTTTCTCTTTTACTCCCACACGTTCTGTCGTATCTACTGTAAACTGTAGCAAATCTAAGAACGGGAAAAGGCACGATTTTACAGCAAAAGGGCATCAGGGTCTGCCAAAAAGGCGGGTGAGGGGTGGGGGGGAACATGCAATAACCACTGAAGTGAAGCGTGGTGTCACTGAAAGTGCAAAGGGCGTGGAGTGCAGGTCAGAGGAATGCTGGGATGGTGATGAGATTGTGAAAACGTATGCTCATTAAGATTTGAGTCTGACTCTGTCTCACTGCAAAGACACTGGTGTAAAAAATGTAGGTAATCACGGGGGACTCTGGAGTGGACCCGTGGTTACAGTAATCAGAAACACCTGGGCCGTTCCTACTGGGAAAACTTAAACTGTCTACTGTGAACAAGGCCTATGGTTTATGAATGCATTTAGCTGTACTGCAGTACTGTGCCGTCGCCATGCGGACAACACTACTTAATGAAATCTGCAAAATGTATAAAAAAAAACATGAGAACGCATGAGAAAGAACGTGGGAGGGAAAAAATGAAAGAGCGATTTAAAAACCTGCCCTTCTTTTTCCCCCTCAGGTTAGCTGTATTAATGCAGGCTTATTTCACTGCCTCTAAACAGGACTTGTACAGTACAGGACTTGCACAGACCCGTTCTCTTTTTTTTTGGAACCATAACATGAAAAAAAAAAGAGAGGGAAGAATTAATCACCAAAGTTTGCACTAAAAGAAAATGCACAGTGGCATGAGATGGAAAGACACACAGTGCATGTGTTCTATTCCTATCGTTGGCAAACAGAAGCAAAACAAGTCAGAGCTGCAGAGAGCAGACAGGCAACAGTTTTAGTTTTCTAATAAACGCAGGGTGAGGCACAGACTGAACCCCTATTCAGACTGGCAGCTGAGAGGAGAGACAGGAGGGAATAATTTGGCATCAGACAAAGTTTCTCACACACAATACGGCAAATGTCTCCTGACCAGAACGAGTGACCTTTTCTGGGATGCTACGCCTCTCGGCTCCTATCACACATGGCTGGAAGCGCACACAGCCCCGGTGAAAACCGTGCAAAACACGAAGGTTTGTCTCCAGTCTGTGCACTCATTTTGTCCCCCGTGTCACGAGGGGACAGAGTCGCGGAGATGCACGGGTGGCAGCATTCCAGAAATATTTTAATTGAGGCTTAAAGCAGTTTTGTCCACCCTCGCCAGTGTCCCTCCATCATGCCTGGACACTGTGATCATGGACAGAGCTTCTATTGAGGATGAGGAGGCTATTCAGAGACAGAAACGTTTGCAGGCAGACAGACAGACAGACAGACAGACAGGGTGGTGCTGTATATCAGAAGTTGACTCTCTTACAGCGTTGTGAGTCAGCATTTCTGCTGGATTCTGTGCCCTGTACCCCTACAATGGTCAGCTTGTCAGTGCGGTACAAACCTCTGTACTCTAGGACTCAAAGAGAGGATCAGAGAACAAGTCCTCCTATCCATAATGAAATCTCCTTGACCTGTGCCAATATGCCAAGGGGAAGGAGGCGCAGCAGCAGGCGGGCTTGGTATTTGTTTTATTACTCTGCAGGTCTGTTTGAGGCGGCATCTATAAAGCCTTGCACGAGGAGCGGGAGAGAAGTCACTGTTCTGGTTACCACCGTCAGACAAGACCACGGTGATTAAAGAGCAGTGACAATGGAGCGCATACATAGATTCAAAGAGGAACACAAACATAGCTGGAGTGTTCCAGGCCATCCTGTTTATCCTACAGTTGTCGTCTACTCATCCTGAGCAGAGGACATAACTCCCATACCTCCAAACAGAGCTGGGCACCGGCTAACAGGCTGTTAGTGTAAATACAGCAAAAAATACGACTCAACTCCTGCCCTCATGTCTCCCATGATGCTCTGCAGATGGGCATGTTTTCAAGCAGGTCATGCCTCCCTGTTTTCACAGAGAAGAATGGCCAATCACAGAGCTCTACAGCGACCAGTGACACTCAGATGTTCTCAAGACACAGGAAACTTTTCTCTCTCTGTCTGAGTGCTCAACAGATGTCTTGGCGGAAAATAGCAACAATCCTTTCTCCCTGTTTTCACTATCTCCTCCTGTTCACTTGTGCCTGATGGTGAAGCTACCAATGAAAACCAGTAGTAGAGGAAAGAAGGGAGAGGTGATTGGCTGAAATTTAAGAAGTGAGGGGAAAAGGGCAGCGAATGTCAGAGGGGTGAAATGGAGAGTCAGAGTTTACACTGAGACTCCAAAGAACCGCAATCTTTTTCACTTCACAAAGGGGTGGCAGTGAGTTTTGACAGAGCAACAGTAGAGAGAGAAAAAAAGATAATGTAGGAAAGTAGTGTGACGGAAGGAAACCTAAACTGGCGTGTCATGTGATTTACTTACCTGTAAAAGAGGACAGTGGGTTGTAAGTTGCTGCTGAGGCGTGTATTTGCAACTATGGTACTACAAAGTACTATGAAGTAAGTAAGTGAAAGGCTTTTTAGGAGGCATCTGTTTTAACTTTTAGTCACCAGGTTATGTGATGACATACACCAATAAAGATAGTAAAACCAAAGCAGACATTTTGGTGCTCTCATAACATCAAGTAAGAGCAATTTATTTGTAAACTTTCCAGAATCTAACACTAGAGGGAATATATTTTCATTTTTCATTTTAATTAACTTAATCTTGACGTGACCTTTTATTCAGTACTTCTACTCCCATTCTGTTAGTTTTACCTTAACGGTGCGGTGGTGCCTGCGGGAAGGGTGGCAGCGCATGTTACTGGTGTTGCAGCAGCCCGTGCAACGTTTCACCTCCACGCAGGGCGGCCATATCAGAAAGTTGGCAGATGTCGGATCCACCTGGCTTCTGGGGATCTCGTAGATCACCGTCCGTGTCTTACACACCGCTGGGACCGCCTCCTCCACTGTAAGAAAAACAAAGAGAGGGAGTGTGAGAGGGTGGCGTGATTTGGATGCTTTCTAATGAACGCTCAGTGGCACGTTTTCCAGATGCGAGCACATGCTGCTGTATTGTTGTAATTTGTCCATTCTTCTCCAGGGTACTTCTTTTTGCATTCCTTCCGTGCTCATCTTTTGATGACTCACTTGATGTGGGAGCTGTTTGTCTTACCTCAAATCACACCCAACTTGCTATAATGCTCTTAAGGCGATCTGCTATCCAAAGAGCTGATCTCATATCAGCTAAGGAGCTTTGGGATAAAGTCAGTCAGACACAAAGAGACTGCAGCTTTGTTCAGACGCCTTACCGGGGTTAATGCAGCATGACTAGTCCAGAAAACCTTTACATCCAACAGTGAGAAATCTAATAATGGCCTGTGACCCTGCTGGCCTTGGTGAACGTAGGGAGGCAGTAAGCATTCCCTTCAGATTTAATGCCCCAGCAGGCACTCAAACCTGGACCTGTGACGGCGCATGTACAGTAAGATGCCATTATGTTGTAAAGTGGACATGTGTTTCATGTCCAGCCTGTGAGGGCTTTTGTAGACAGCTGCCTAATAGGTGCACTGTATTATTTACATTTGGTGCACCGTACATGTATGAAATCCAACCAGGCCCTTTTATCCCACATAGCATTTCAGGCTGCACTGTGTCTTAGCACTGATTGCAGACTACATGTTGTTCTCCACGCCTCGATCAGATATCGTACCGCGTGGCGCTTTATGAAGAAATCTGACTGAGAGCCCAGGCGCGTTGCAACTTGAACCCTGAATGCCTGGAATTTCCACGCTCAAGGATATATTTCTCTCCTGACGCGTGTGCCTTAGATCTCCGAGCCCTGGGCCAATTAAAAGACTTCATGTCAGATGTCCTGTTCAACCTCACACACTAGACTTGTTTCTCATGCTTCCTTGATTGCCATAAATACTGGTTTAATGTCTTCATTATGGTTCCTTTTATCCACACGAGAAGCCATATAAAAGCCACTAACTATTAGCCTTGTTTGCAATTAGCGTAAATTGATCGGTTCCCTCCCCTGGGAACTACTATGTCACGGGTGATATTTTTAAGTTGGAGGTTATTTTTGCAGCATCATGACAAAGTTGTGATGAATTCATTACTAAATGTAAACAAGAGTTTCTAAGCCACAGAAAGTCGCACTCACTGCTGGAACTCTATGAAAAGAGATTGATGATAATGTTTGGTGACATTTTGCAGGAAATGTTTGTTTGTTTGTCCTTTTCGTATCTGATGTTTATTGAAATAAATTTAAATGACACATCGGTCGTGTCCATTCCTACTCACCAAGACTGCGCTTGCGTCGGCTGTGGAGCTGGGTGCTCTTCAGGTCATTGTATTGACTCTGATGACGGGAGTAGTTCTTGTGGAGGCTGTGGTGTTTGTGGTACTTGTGCTGCTCGATCACATCATTTCCCGTACCTCATCAGAACAGAAGGCAGCCGTGTTAATGATGTCACACAGAGAGAAGGCAAAACACACAAACACAACAGACTTATTCAACCAGTAAATAAGCTATGAGTGTGTGACCGCCGCTGCAACTTTCACAGTGTCGATAGACTGTGGTTGCTGTCTGGCCAGCCACATCAGAAGGCCACCGTTGATGTTTTCATATACCCTGTTCCACAACAAACGAAAAGTCGGTTAGTCACGCGACCGTAATGACATGTTTGCTTCCAGATGGCTGCCTTTGCTGCGTGTAACACATTCCCTTTATGTCTAATAGGTCCCTACTGCATTGTGATTTGCGGGGCAAAGGGTCAGGCGACTGCTGACAATCACAAATTGGCGTAAACAGTCCACGGTGCAAACAGGGTGCAAACAGGAGGCCCAGTTTAACACAGACTTCCGTTTAATTGCGAGCTTTGTGTGTCAGCCGTTCTTACTCATTTATTTGGCCAGAGATTTCCCAGCAAGAATAAAGAACTGAGATGCAGGTGAGTCAGCACGGGCTTTCAAAAAAAAAAACAACAAAGAAAAAACAGCCAGCTTTCTCAGACACACTAAAAGGAACTAAAATGGTAATTTAACAGGTGGTACTCAGCCGCCATTATACCTGCTCCTAATTAGTGGTTTGGTGTCTCTCATTTAACCCAAAATGTTTGCTTTTGCAATCATTCCCCAGCTCGGAAAAGTACATGTTGTGCCGTGCTACAAAGCAGACTCATGAAAGTTTGCTAACTGCAGTCTAATATAGCCGGCTCAGTTAATTCACGGCCACGGTCACCTGATAAAGCCTGCTTGTTTTGGTCCCCACCCAGAATATGACTAGGTACAGAGTGCCACAGCAGCAATAAAATGATAAAAACCTGTTGGCAGGATACTGCCGCAGCAGAGTCTGAGTGTGTTTACTAAGTGGGTGGGTCACCCCGTCTGTATGTACAGCTAACCCACCCACTTGCCTGGACAACACAATCCTTCAGCGGTACAATCAACATCAACCTGCACTCTCAGCTACGCAAACTTCTCATTATCCTCCTTAACAAACTAAAACCCAATGTACACCAGCAACAAAGCTCAGCCAAAGGAAAACACATTCCACTCTTCCTGTTTCTTTGTGCCGTGGCACCAGAGTCACCTGAAGGGATTTTTGTTTCTCCATCTCTATCCAGTCTACCTTTGAGATTGGTTGTTTATTTTGGTTTGGATAAATTCTGTATGGGAATTTCCTTCTAGTCTCCGAGTCTTTACTTGTACACAGTCAGTCAGTGAGTTGGCCAGTGACCCAGAACCAAGTGCTCGCACACAAAGGATGTTTTGACTGAGCTGAGGAGTCAAGCTAGACGATAATGGATGGCACTAGGTCTGTGGAGCATATTGACTGATATTGTTTGTAGAGGAGTTCTAAAGGACGTGAAACGGCCACATACCAACACGGTCGTTGGTTACAAATGATTCTGTTTCTCTTCAGAAACAATGCAGCTGTCATTTGGCACATTAGAATCTCTGTCATATATCATCAAGTGGAAAAGTTTTTGAGATGAGTGTCTTGATGTCCATATTTATTTTTGAGACTTGAGAAAATGAGGCTGCATTTTGTGACCAGCTGCATTCGCTATTTGTTTTATATGGTTTACGGTCTGTAGATGCAGTAAATCTGTCTGTATTGGCAGTAAAGGACATAGAGTGTATGTGCAGACAAACACCTGCACCGTCTGCCCTGTCAAGTGGACTCATCGCAACAGCATCTTTTTAGAACTGCTCGCTGACAGAACACCCACTGTGCTCCTTTTTCAATCACACGTCCCTCTTTTCATCTTCCCCCATCAGATGAGGACAGCAGTAAGGGAGCGTCAAACCGCTGGCCACCCGGAGACAGCTTTTGTCAGAGTAGAGAGGGTATAAAAGGAGGGAGGGCATAAAGAACTCCTTTATAGACTGACAGAGTCCATTTTTCAGGCCAATAAAACAACCTTTCTGTTGTGGGTTTTTTTTTCTGTTCACAGGACGTTGGAAAGGGGAGAAAAGTGTAATCAGAGTGAGCTGGCAAAAATAATTAGACAAGACAAGAGAATAAAAAGGGACCTGAGAGGAAAGGTTAGAGGGTGGAGGCAGGAAAAAGTAAAGTGAGGTTCTTGGCTCCTCTGCTGGTTCCAGGTGACTAAGACTCAACAGTGACAACTCCAGAGTGTTGTCAAACAGACAAGACAGGAGAAAACAGGGCAGGAGACAGTCTAGAGCCATGAGTCACACTTTAGTGGTTGTCAAATTAATCACTCCATCAGTGAGACCTTTGACTCCTGCCCTCCCATTGTTCCATTACACCCCGTCCTCCCCAGCTGCAGTGAGAGTCACCGTAACTCTCCAGCTGCCTTTCCTTTTTTTGTGTCAACGTTTATTTAGGTCAAACAGCTTTTTCTTCAGAGTGAATGCAGGTACGAAGCTCAAGGTTTTTGTTTCTTAGAGACTGTATGTACCAACTAAACAGAAGGTGGACCGACTGCCAGCTTGTCAAAAGCAGAGCAGATTGCACAACGGCTTTCGGCCCGGGTGAGTGAAGTGTGGCAGGAAAACAAACTCCAGAATCCAGCTCCTACCTTCACCTCCATCCAATGTCAAGAGTCAGGTTCCCTTTTCTGTCAAAGTCTTTCACTGAGAGAGAGATAAGAGCAGGCGGGCTGGAGGAGGAGGAGGATGAGGAAGAGGAGGGGCGGGCTGGAGGAGGAGGAGGAGGAGGAAGAGGAGTGGGACAAGGTTGAAAAAGAGGAAAAGCAGGCAGAGGAGCACCTCAGGGGCCAGACGACCCTCTGCAGACTGCAGCAGGGAGAGCTCGTCTGTCACCCAGGGCTGTAGACACTGTCTCTGCATCATATAGACAGAAAAACAAGTGCAAAGGTTGCACAGAGCAACCTAGTGCTGGTGTCCTGACTCATCTGTCCTGAAACACCTGACTTATGAGGTCAGTCTGAAAAAGTCTGCGATAATCAGGATGTAAAGCAAGTGCTGCTTATGTAAAAACACACTTAGACCAATGAAGTACTAGACACACACAGAGTTTTTTAGACGCCATAGTTGTGCAAGATCTGACAGATATGGTCAAATATTCAGTATCTTTGGCTTTACGTCCCCTGTCCTGGTTGACATGCTATACCATGTGGCCTACAGCTCATTCTATACTGGTAGCTTTACTGCCCCTGCCATTTGCAACAAAAGCACTGAAAATACCCCTGTGGCTGGCGTCAAAGGTCTTTTAATGGGCAGGCCCGGGCTGCTGAGCTGGCCCTCAGACAGATTTATGTCCTCGTAATAATTATCAGCCTACTACTGTTACCCCGAAGCATTCCTCTGTTTGAAGAGAGACATTTTAATTCAATTATAAACACTTTTTGGCGCTCCAGAGATTTATTAGTGGGATCCAGCATAAGCCGATCACTGATGTGTGGAGCAGGTCTGTTTGGACTGCACATTATAATTAGCTACACTAATGGCGTGGGGCTAATTGTTAGTTCATAAGATAAGAAAATGTTAGCATACAGGAGGGACAGTGCTGCCTCAGTGCTGCTGAGCTGAATACAAGTTTTGAGGTTTCTAATGAGCTATGACCTGCGTGGCAGCTTACATCAGCGCGGGCTGTTAAAACAAATTAAGTAATTACCTATTTCTATCAACAAATGACTGGAGGAGACCTCTAAATGTGATGTATGGCCGGAGCCTGAGTAAATAGAGGCTCATGTTGAAGGGAAACAGCTTCTTCTAGCACACTCCTGTAACTTAATCTACTGTAAGACAGTCTGAGATAGACATGTCCGCTGCCACAGAAGACGCAGCACCTCCAAGAACACGAGGTAAAGAGGACCAGGCTGACCTGTTTACAGCACCACATAAGGTCCATTTGCTTCCAGGACGGTTTATGAGGGTCAGGAGAACGGGCGCAGATAAATGAGGAGGTCCAGGTTAATGTGTGCCTTTGTCGCATGTGAATCACACGCAGCTTCTGCCCCGCAAGCACGCGATAACTGCATTTGGCAGCTCCAAGATCTCTCAGCCATTTCCTGTACATTGCTGTGGTCATGAGCCAAACTCCACTGACACCCTGCTGCTAATTATGACTACCAGCGTGTGCCAAAACAACAGCTATCCCTCTGTCATTACACTTAAAACAACTTCAACATCTCACCTAACTGCACTTTATTAAAACTTCCTCGGCTTCCTCGGTCGGCTATTGGACACTGGAGGATTCATTGAACGGTTGCCCAGGACCACAGAGTTCATTCATGACTCACTAGCACACACTTGAAATCAAACCCTTGACCTTTTGGTTTGAAGGCAACCTTTTCTACTCATGGATTTACACAAGATGCACAGTCATTTTACAGACTTTTAATATACTGAGGATAGAATCATTAGCCTCCCCCAGGCTTTCACAAGATATTTAATGTTTTTTATAGAAATTATATGAGATTAGATATTTATTACGTTTTTGTATCGCCCACTGGATCAGTTTTGTCAGACGAAGACACTTGAATCTTCCTGAAGAAAACATCTCTAATAAATTTGAAATAAGTCCTTATGAAGACCCCCACCCCCCAGTTTGGAGTCAAGTCCTTGTGAAATATTGCATGTTTAAAATTCTTCTCCTCATTCACGTCATTAGAACTGTTTTTGGCACCTGCCTTTGCATGAGGAACATTTCTAATAAGGTGTCAGTAGATAAATGAAGGTGATAGATGATTTCATGAACAGATACATTTTTCAGTCAGGTGATTGATGCCCCCCACCCCCTCCCATTTCTCAACGACAGCACTTTGTGATGTGGTTCATTATATTTAGACACATTTTGGCCTGCACTTTTTTTTATCTAGAGTTCATGATCAGGAAATGAAATACTCCTATGTTCTTGAGAAAAATGCTGAAGGGAAAGTGCTGGTTGGTGCAAAAATAAGTATTTATAGCCATCAAAATGACTTTACAATATTTTTTATAGCAGTATAACAATGTGGTTCCAGATGATTTGTTTACTTTTCAGGTGTTCCGAAACACAAGTGTCACTAATGACCTGAAACATTAAGGGGGTCACTGGTGCGTAAACAGAACATTCTACAAAATAAAAAAGCTCTTTCAGGCTAAAAACAGGGTTTCTAAACACCGCTGCATAGATTGAGTATCTAGAACTCAAGTGATGAAAGTAACAAGAGGCAGAATTTACCTACGGAGTCTATCTCCAGTAGCCGCTGGAGGTCGCTGATGCTGTGGATTTCACTGTGGGACAGTCTGTCTATCAGCTCCTGGGGAAACTCCACTTCCTTCGGGGAGGGAGGGGGCAAAAAGAAATCAAACAACAGAGGAAAGTTACAGAGGTGTGTTGGGTCAGTGGCTGAACATGTGTTTATGAGTGTGTGTGTGTGTGCATTGTTTGTCTGCGACGGTTTTGCAACTATGTGTCTTCTAACACCGCGAAGCCCCTCCAGACAGTGCTACAACATACAGCGGAGCTGAATCCCCTCGTGGAGTTAATTAATACCCCTCCACCTCCCCATGATATTCTATACAAGTAGAATGTAACGTTTTTACAATAGTGAAATCGGCATAAATGTTTTTAATGAAGGGTTTTGAAAAGACGTATTAAAGACACATTTGACGGTGAAAAATTATACTGTGACGTGTAGGTGCATTGCCGAATTAAACAGCGGATTTCCAAATACACGTCCATGCGCTGAAATACTATTTTTCTACTCGTGTTTCTGTGTGGATTGAGAAATCATCCCAAAAACTGTTTGTTTTCCAAAGGGATTTGGAGGCCGGGACGCGCCGTGCCAGTGTAAACCTCAGCAGTGCACTTGTTGCGGCGCTGCACCTCAGCACCTCAGCTGGAGCAGCGTTACAGAAACTGTGCCTATTTATAACAGCCCGGAGCGGTTCCCATGAAGGAGCGTAGCCCAACCAAAACGTTTGCCCAGTTGGCGCTGGCTACTACTAACAGATTTGGCACAAAAGCCAAAAATAACTGCGATACGCGTCCCGTCATTTTGGTTCTCAAAGGCCTCAGTCACTGCGCCTCATGGTTACTGAGGCATTTTTCCCCTTAAACGCTGTTGTTTAGATATTGGTTCTATTTTAGGAAGTTCGGGAAAAAAAACCTTTTAGGACGGTTGAGATGTGCATAAGAATGAAAATATCTCTAAATGATCAAGATTACATGCTCATTCATTCTCGTCTATAATTAACTAGTTAGTAATTATCAAACTTTTCAATTTGCAGTCACATGTTGTTTTTTTCATGCATGCACAACTGCGCGCAGTGAGATCTTTGCACCTTCACAGGCATAAAAATCCCGCACTAGTGTTTACGACCCGGGGCCAAGTGGACCCCAGGCTGTGTGGCCCCTCACAGACTCCCAGACTAACCTGTAATAACTTTACCTCAGCGCTGACCAGCAGCAGGTACGCCGTCCACAGCAGGAAGTGACAAAGTGCAGCTCTCATCTCCCTTTAATTTTGACTGAACACCAAATGAGCAAAAAGTGTGGTGATGGTGTAGGAGCCTCAGAGTCGCTCCTGGCCCCACGGGATCCACAACCATCCCCTCAAAGAGGGGGAGAACCGGGGTGACAGAGTCAGACTCTGTAGGAAAAAAAAGCTGATTTAGGTAGAAACTGGACTCTGTTTTTTCTTTCTTTATTCACATTCAGCCGCAGCGTCCTCGTCACCAAAGCCCCACATAGCTCCTCAGGCGCAAGTGGAACAATCCCAGCAGACAGGGCTGACGCGCATTGCACTTGTCCTTTGCTCTCTCGCAAATTGGCCTTGAAACGAACCCTGCCCAGTCCACACACACACACTCGCTTTCTCTCTTCTTATATTCTGAACCGCAGCTAAGACGCGCGGCTGTGCCTTGAGAGTCCTCGGAGAGTATAATCCAAACGAGGAGCTCCTCTGAGGAGAAGACCAGAGTGGAGAAAGTTGTCCGTGCCGTGTCTTGCCCTGCTCCCCGGAGCCCGTGTGTCCTGCAGCAGCTCAGAGACTGTGTGAGACTGTGCAGTGAATGAAGTCAGAGCGCGTCTGAGCTGCTGTATATAGAAAAGCAGCAGCTTGGTGCCAGTTGCGCCTCCCCTCGCGTTTCAGTGATGGTGCATCTATTCTGCTGAGGGGAGCTGGTTGGTTGGTTGCTTGGATGACTTCAGACTTCAAGGGCATGCCCCGACCCCTCCCCCAGCCTGTGTATGTATATATATGCCCCCTTAGCATTGCTCTCGGTCCAGAGCTTTGAGCTGTAAATGATATTGATTATGTCCTAATGCCCCAAGTGAGGGGTAAAAAGAAAGAAGGATGCTGATGAGGAGATGCTTCACTCACATTTTCCTCAATGCACTGATTTAATTAAAGAATATGTAGCAAAATGAATTAAATATTTATTCACGTCTCAGTCATTTTTTAGGATATTAAATGATTTTCGTGACAGCAAGAAGCAGAATTATTTATCAGCCACACTCTTCAGCACATCTGAGTCAGCGGTGAGTCATGGGGTCTGAGGATGATGATGTAATAATAACTCATGTCCTCTTAATGGTTTGAAGAGATCATTATTTTATCATCTTCTTCTTCTAGTGTAAAAGGTGATGTAGCACAACAATTGTTGTATAGATCGTGGTCCCTATATTGTCCAAGATACACAACTCGTCTGTCTGTCCAGTTTAGGGCTGATTCAAAGTCTAAAATGGAGCAATAAGACAACTGTCCTGATCTCTTGACTTTCCCCCCTGCACGGATTTTCAACCAACCACAAACAGAGCTGAAAGCTGTCGTAATATGACAACCTTTTATTATTATATCAGGTTTCAAGCTGCAAAATGAACAAAAAGTTTCTGATTCAATCTTCTATAAAAACACTGAGGAACACCAGCACAGTGTTAGCAAGAGATAATCCAAGCGTTGTCATCCGTCCTCTGTCTCTGTCTTTTTGTTTTCACTAGAACAAACTGATCGATGTTAGTTCCATTTATATTAGCTGGTCAAGATGTTGTCCCACATCGGTTTGTCTTTTTCTTCGTTTCCCGCCTGCCATAAAGTTCTCTGGCGCCCCCTAGTGGAGGTGAGCCACCTGTAGACTAATTTAATGAAGGTAGTCCTTTGACAGTAAGACAACCATCATCTCATGCAGCGTTTTAGAACCTCCTGAAGATGAGTCCAGAACCATCTCATGTTTGAAGGTGCCAGGTCTGATTTTTTTCATGACAGGAGCAGATCTGAGCTTCAGGTCATTCCAGGCATGAGGTGGTGACCCCCAGCAGGTTGAGACATGTTGGAGCTTTAAACACTGGACAGTGGAGGTCTGTGCCTCATACAGTCACACTACAGTCAAACTATCCCCCCAACACCTATATGTGTGGCCATGACAGGAAGTGACCACTTATGTTCAGGTTAACGACAGACTGGTTCTGACCTGTTTTGATGAGGCTGGAGGTAGCATGGAGCTGTGCTGTGCTGGGAGGTCTGGGAGGAGAGCCCGGGGCTCTGATAAACGAGGCCTCTACTTGTAGCGGCACAGACACACAGACCCGGACCGAGACGATGTGCACGCCGTACACGCGTTCTCAGCCACAGGTTACAATCAGCGGGGAGCCATAGGTCAGTCAGCCAGGTGGTCTGCTCGCCCGGGGCCACTGAGGCTGGAAACAGTGTGTGGAAAAGAAGCTCCACAGCAGCTGGTGGAGTAATGGATGGAACTGTTTTGTTGGGCTGTAATGTTATTTATTAGTATGTTATATAATACAGGTGAATATTCCATTGTAGTAATATAACATCTGTACAGAAATAATTCAGTGCAACAACAAATATTTTTATCAACCTGGTAATGCAAAATACTATGTTTTGGACATATTTTAAATTAGAAATCCATTACAGGAATCTTAGTAAAGATAGCTTTATACGACTGCTTAAAAGAAATCCATTACAGGAATCTTATATATTTTACACCCTGTAAAGATAGCTTTATACGACTGCTTAATCATATAATGCAATCTGTTTGTTCTCAACATTTAAGTTAGCTTAAAGCCTGAAAAAGAGGGGAAAAACATGAGCAAAAAGAGCCTATAAGTAACTGAACAAAAAACTAAAAATAATTATAAATAAATAAAATAAAATATGAACAAAATTATAACCAGTCTTTACTCCAGGAACATCTTTTAGGTAACCAAAATAAAAAAAAAACAAAATGCTAAAAGTGTTCCCTGTCTACCACCACCATCAAACTAAACTAAATAGGGGAAAAAAAATAGGCAATAGATGAGGCCAAGCTAAATATCTAAAAATGTCAGAAACAGAAAAAGGAAACAAAAGAATGTGTAACCTGCTTCCATAATCACCTATTCCAAATATTTTCAAAGCAGATTCTCCTTTCTTTTAATGTCACATGACTCATTCATTACCAAGTCTTTATCTAAACCACATTAGTTCTAATGATGATGTTGTCATGGCTCCATTACAGGTCAGACTCACTGCCTGCCTGTGCACTCTCACTGAAGTGCATGATTCATGTTTGTTGTACTGTAGTTGTTTTCACTCCTTGTCGGGGAAAGTCCGAGTCAGAGAGAACGGTGTCAGGTGAAGTGGTGAGCAGAGGAAAACAGCAGGTGAAGATGATGCACTGCATTCCTTCTCCCCCCTGTTTCCATCTGGGATTTACTGTCTGCGCTTTTGTGCTTTTATTTAAATGAAATTTCAGGAATAACTGAGACACAGCAGGTGTTCAAGATATATGGACAATATATGGAGCACTACACTCTATATGATTAAATCATCAGCAAATATAGTACAGTGTCTGATGAAGGCTGAGCCTTGGAAACACCTGAATGACTTTTATCACAGTAACAGCACCACCTTGAGGTCACAGAAAAAAAAATTGTACGCTTGTATCCAAAGTGTTGCAGGTTAAAATCCTGGTTCTGGTAGGACTGTGTTGTGTTGAGCAAGCACTAGTAATCCAGTGTGTCACATCAGCTATAAACAAAGAGTCATTTCACCTAGAGGGATTATTGACACACTGAAAAAAATGTTACATTTTGTTGGAAGAGAATCACCTTCACTGTCGTTGTACAGATGATTTACATTTAAGAAATGATGAAATCCCTTATAAACAAGTGAAAATCTTGACTCAACAAAAGCCAAAAAAAAAGACAGACACCCAGAGTCACTCTGTGGGAGGAGAAGAATAAATGAAAACAACAGGAGTCAGAAATCATTGCCTTCCCTTCTTTTCAGCACAAGCTATTAGGCAAGATGTTTACTGGCAACTGAGGATTGTGTACCTAACAACATTAACCCATTACAGTGTTTTATAGATGCTGCTGTACAGTAATTCCAGCCGTAAAGACTTTGCGGAGAGGACTTGGAGATGACTCCTGGTTCTCTCCCCACTGGGCCACACAGATTCACCCTGTGAGAAGTGTA
>NC_024323.1:7717360-7743372 GCF_000523025.1 Cynoglossus semilaevis | reverse complement strand
TGAGAAGGGTAGGGAAAAAGGCAGGAAGTGGGGAAATCTTTTAAGAATGCGTTGGATGTGAGTAGTCATGCCCTCAGGGCTTTGGAGCGTGTCTCAGTCTGGACGAGTCTGTGTGTTCTTATCATCCATTTCCATGGTTACAGGAAGAGGTCACCTGGGTTCTTTGACCTTGGCAGAGCAGTTATTTATTTTGAGATGCTATTTTGGGGTGAGCTATATTTAACTGAGTTAAATATGTTTAAGGAGTGGAAACACTGTTATTCAAACACAAAGGATATTCATATATACAGTGTATTTAATATGTCTGTACACTCTGGTTGATGTCGACCGTTTATTCCTTGGAAAGTTATCAGTGAGGTATTTGACTTTAGCATTGGATCTGTGATGGTCTCTGGTCAGGGAAAAAGAGGAAACGCATTTAAGGCCCAATTATTAAAATCATAATGACAACGTCCATCCAATTGTTGCTGCTCTAAAACACAGTCGATACACATTGTCACTGAGCGCAGGCCTACGTCAGCACCGTGACTCTTGGAGCACACCTTTCTGTCCATAACTCAGTCTAAACACAATGCTGAATCTCAGGCCTCGGTGTGTGCAGGGAGCCATAAAGGAGATAACAGCGCTGACAATAGAAACTCCGTCCCCTGATAGCCGTATATATTCACCGCCGCAGCTGTTTCCTTTATGGTCGTTTTGACATGTTTTCCAAGGGGCATCCCAGTTCTATGACACCTTGTAATTTCAAAGACCTGCTGGTTTATGGGGTGGATTGCCCTGCAACGGAGAAATAAACATTGATCTCAACTTGGTGTCTCTCCCGGCACCACCCAGCCATATCAGGCCGGGTGCATGACTCAGGGACTCAAGGAGCAGGTTCTGTGTAGCATACTGAGTGATCTCCTCCCTTATCTCCAGGCTAGAACAAGGCTAACCAACGCCATAGCTGGCTCATCAGTGCCTGTGATGAGAAAGTTGTATAAATTAGTGGGTTGTGTCTCTGTGTCTGTGTGTTATTTGACTCCAGATGATGCCTTGTAATAGGTCCATTAGAAACATCTGTGACATTTATGGTTTCACACACACTTAAGTGATTCAGGTGAAATCTCACTGGAGCAAAGGTAAATTCCCGAGAAATTATAGAGCAGAGTGCACTTCCAGGACAAAGTCTACAGGCAGTGAACATGGACGCACTAACACGTAGGCAAAGTCACATTCTTACTCTTTGTTCAGTGAATATTAAGCGGTGAGGGGTGGGTGGGTCGGGGTCGGTGGTACAGGAGCCACACATCCAACTGGTCCTCTGAGCAGCTGCTCTTTTATAGCAATGATTTCTAGCATTCATCTCCGTAACACGCATAGCGACCTGAATGGAGCGCGCTCTGGGGCCTCCCCGCGCCTCCTCTGAACCTCCTTTTCCTTTAAGGCCCTATAGGTGAACAGGCATTTAGGGCAGCACAATGCCTCAAAGCTCTTTCACAAGCCACAAGTGTCAAATCAAGTCCACCTCTGGAGGGAATCACAAAACGTACACCATATGCCCACGTAAAAAACACAAAAACCAGTGACACGAAGAGAGTCTCAGCACGAGGCACTGGAGCAGAAAAGTCCAGTTCTTCAGAGACCGCAGCATCCTGTGTGTGTGTGAGCTCCAGAGCTGTCAAACTGCTGTCCGTCACTTGTTTGACCAGGCATTGACTTTTTCACTCTGTGCTGCTGCATGAAAACCACAGGAGAAAACTAGAAATAGGTGTTCAGTGTGAAGGAGAACTGACACAGAAGAGAGAAAATACTGGGAACAGGTTGGAAGAGATCTCTCCCTCTGAATCTAAATCTGAGTGTGTGTGTGTGTGTGTTTCCCCCTCTCTGCAGCCTCAGCAAACACCATCTGCAGGTCGTGGAGTTTAACCTCGGCGTCCAGGTGAGAGCCGGACTCCTCATCGCCGCCTCTCACCACACCACCGCAGAGGAAGGAGACGGCAGGCCAGCGCTCCCCGACTGGAGAAAAGGAAATCCAACGTAGCAACAAAATCAGACGTGAAGCTCAGGTAAGAACACTCCCACGCACGGCATGCTTTCTCTAATGAACCCACAGTTCCACTGTGAGTGTGGGAATCTGCAGCAGCCTAATGCACTAGAGCTCACACACCTGCACTCTTTCATGCACATTATCTAATTTCCACGAATTGACAGACAGACAGACATGAAGCAATCTGGGCACAAGTCCTTACATGCAGTTCCCCGTTTCCCCCTGTCCTTGCTCCTTTTCCCCTTAAAACACTGCCTCTTTATTCTCCAACCAAAAGGGGAAAAAAAAACTCTCGCTTTCAGCAAACACACACGCACACACACACACAGAGAAAACAGGGGACTTCCAGCCACGGAGAAATAGCAGTGTAATTGCCGGTGCTCTGTTGTCTATCAAGACGTGACCTTTTTAACGTGTGGGTGATGTGTGGGGAGCTGTGGGAACCGGTGAGGTGGAAGAAAGTGGTCTCCCCGACTCTGTGGTGGTCTCACCCATACTCCCCCGCCCCCCTTCTCTTTGGCAACACTCCGAGATCTCCAGCTGCATCATCTTTAGATTTATTCTGTGATGAAGACGGAGAACGCTGCTAATCAGCCAAGTCTCAAGTCCTGGTATGAGGACGGTGGGTAAGGACGAGGTGGGATGAACAGAGCGGACCCTGTGTCCTCGCCGTCACAGAGGGATGGAGCACCTACACTGTAGTCACACAAGTGTTTGGTTTCTAACGCTGTGTATTGGCAAGAATCTGGTGATAAATCGTGATCTTCAGTGTGTTGATGTTTTCTTCCAGCCATATTACTTTCTGTGGGAGGCCGAGGAAAATGAAGTGGGCTCATGTTGCCTTACATGACATCTAGTGACTAAACAGTGAGTGGAACCAAGGGATTGTAACCCTGGGAGAGAAACTGTCAAACAAAAATGGCTTGAAACGTGTGACACTCTGGCAGAACATCAACCAACAAACTGTTATGACAAAGATAAATATAGTTATAATAGTAGAGCACATGATTGGAGAGCGGTCAGTGCGCTTGCTTTACAGCAAGAAGATGGTTTGACTGGTTTGATCCCTGGTGGTGACTGATGGTCTTTCTGTATTGAGTTCATATGGTTTCCCCGAGTGTGTGTGTGTGTGTGTGTGGGTTTTCCTCCCACAGTCCAAACACATGCTGGATTAAGTTAACTGGACTCTCCGCTGACCATAGATGTGTGTGTAAATGTTGTCGTGGTAGTGGTTTTATTCAGTCGTATAAACAAGTAGAAAAAAACTCAGATTGAATGTTTAAAAATGTCTTTGCTAAATATGTGCAGTCACTGGACGTCACTTCTGAAAAGTAGACAATACCTGAACACCAGTGACACGCAGTAAAGTTCAAATCCAACCTGAGAGCTGAAATACTAAACAAAACACTAGAAAAACGAATTTGTCCTTTTGAAAAATTATTAAAATCTTTTTATTTCCCTAAAAACCTGAACTCCTGCTGCTGTTTTCACTCGTGTAAACTGGAAGATCACTTCTGGCTGCAGTACCTCCGACAGCCTCTACAGTCAGCGTTTGCAGCTTTTGGACCACCATTTGTTTTTGGGTGGAAATGTGTGGAATAAGTTCCAGATTAGCCACTGGCACTGGCACCAGTTGTGGCACTGGTTACAGGTTCAGAAATGGCATTTGGCACCAGAACCACTGGGCAGGAAAGGTCTGACTGACAGACGGGCTCAGTTCTCAGTGGGAGAACACAAAGCTGTCCTCAGAAATCTATTAGGAGCCTATAAGCCCGTAATGACTCCAATTGGCATGTCACTGGGGGCTTTCACTTCTCCCCGTGTCTGTCACTAGCCGTGGGCCCACTGATGGTGCAGGCACCATGGGATAAAGGGCAACCACTGGTGGTGGTGATGTGATGATGGCGGAGGAGACGAGGATGTGGAGGAGGAGTGGGGGGGTTAGAGTCACATATCAGGAGGGGGGGGGAGGTTAGGGAGTTATTTCCCTGGTTGACTTGAGTGACATTAGCTGTCTGTAACTAGGAAGGGTGAGAGGAGGGGAGAGGAGACGAGGGAGGAATCAAAGCAAGAGATTATGAACTAAATAACTTGTCCTCGATCTAAGAGGTATTTAAAAAGTACCAGAAAGTGTCGCGCCCAGTTTTATGCCGTACCATTACCAGGACATTATGTTGTTTGAGTAAGCTGAGTAATAAATGTAAGTCCCAAAAAACTGGGTGGGAACACACAGGTGGCTCACAGGAGAATATTCAAAAGGGTGGGGGGTCTCCAAATATATTCGCTACATTTTTCCAGCCAACCCATCACTGAAGATTTACATCAGACGCAGGCTGTGCTTGTTAAATTTAGTGGCTTTACTAATTAAGAATAATATCAGGTGTTGAAGAAAGTGTAAAAAAAATAGCACAAAACTTCAGACTATTTTTTTCATTTTTCATGATTTATATCTTCAACTGCAAATGCAACAGTTTGGCCTTTCTAAAAAGCGTTGGCCCCACGTACATTAAGAAGAAGAAAAAAAAGTTTGGGAAACAGTGAGCTATACCATAGACTTAATTTTGGCATGGAATTTTCACAGCGTAGCGACCGCACCTCAGTGAGCCACGTAAGCACTGCGGCTCCAGGAGAGAAGGCCAGTTTATGGGTTGTGCTGTGATGCAGTTTCACACACATTGAGGTAACAATTAATGGTGTTTAATGTGAGCCCCTAATACAACAAACTCCCTGTTAGCTCATCTGGAAGCAGCACTCGAGCAGCTTTAAAGAATAATTACAGCAGTTTTTTTGGTAAGCAGCTGATGGAGAAAGGCCAGGGCGGAGACGTAGACCTCGGACTCTGAGTCCTGGTGTCTGTGAGGGAATATCAACAGAGTTGATTTTTTTCACATTAGGAGTTATCGAGATACAGTTTTAGAGTTTAGAGTTTAGAGTTTTACAAACCGGTATCATTATTAGTATGTTCATTCGTGTACTTCCGGATTCCGATACTTGAGTAAATATGCAACGAACTGGAGGCAGTGTTAATAATAATTGAAAACCTGAAACTACAACTTTGAAGTGTTTGTCTGTTATATTTCTTTTTAAAAAAGTGTTTGCGTTGCCAGTTTGTATTGTTTGAACGACAAACAGGAGAGAAACATACAACATCTGCACCTCCTCTCCATTCTCAAGGTGAAGTGTCAAAATCCAGAGGCAGGAGGAGATCACAACAAAGTGATTATTAACAGGAAGTGGCTCCATTATGGGCTTAAAGATGGGTGAGAGTGCTCTCTGGTTACAGCACTCACCCAAATCCACGCATTCCTGTGGGGTTTAGAGGAACCAAGTCACCCCTGGAGACTCCCACGGGCGACCGGCCTCGGTCTACAGGCGGTGCTTGGGGCGCAACTGGGATGTTGGAGGTCCTTGAAGGTAGGGCTGGAGGTTTGGGGATGTCCAAGTGTTCACCTGTGGTGGGAGGTTGTGTTGTGGAGGATGAAGAGAAATCTCTATGGATGTGTGTGTGTGTGTGAGCACACACTCCATCCTAATGAGGACAGAAGACGAAGGATGTCCACTCTAGATCTGTTTGGCCAAGAATGCTTTAGTGTCTCCGGGGACTGAGGTCATCCGTCCTTTCACAGTGTTTAAAACAGCCATAGATCTGTGGTCATTATCTGATTGGTCGTTTCCTCCTCAATCCTAGAGGGACTTTTTAACTGGGCGCATTCCTTCATCTTCCTAATGTAATTAAAATACAGATCAGCTCATTTTTTATGATCTGCTCTCTAAACACCAACAATTCCTCTCGGAGTAGGAGGCTGAGCAAAAAGAGAAACAATTCAGACAATTGCTGTCCTGCGTCCCAGGGGAGGAGAGTCCAAGTGAAGAGAGAGATTGTGCCGGGCAGTGATGGACGTGGGCGGGGAACTGCTGAGTCATGTGTGCGATGGAATATTTAGCCGGTTGTTTTTTACCCCCTTGAGTATGCAGAATGTTAGGAGAACATTTTAGGGCTTTTGTTTGTTTGTTCTGCACATCGTTTGGAGGAGAGTCGGTGGAGTTTAGCTTTGAAGACTGGAGACACGTCTGGGACGTCTGGCTGTGGTGTCAGAACATGTATACATGTGAATTATACACTGTGGTCCAGAAGGAAATGAGTAACAATAACAAGCTTGGGAAAGAAAGACCGAAAAAACAAACAGATTTGATCACATTAAGTTTTTTGGAGCTAGCCAACTGAAACTTTTCGGTGGTCGGTTCCTACAGTCACCAACACTTTGATTGTTGAATTTAACAGTGGTTTACAAACTTCCATAGTTGAGTGTATACTCTGGATAGAAATCTTAAGAAAAATATATTTACATAGAGTTAAATTTGTCCTTACTAAAAATTCTATATTCAGTGCAAATAAAGAAATTAAATAAAGAATTATTTTTATTTCTGTGTACCTTTAAGGACAATTGAAAAAATCCTGAGGATTTCTTCCAGTTCTGAGATTTTTAGTCGTTTTTTCCAGCATTTTGACTCTGGCTTTTCTTTTGTTGATTCTTGTGCTGCGTCAGTGCTGTTGTCCTGGGAGTATTATAGATTTTTTAATACAGAAGATGAGAACTTCTGAATAAAAAAGGCTTCACATAACTACCACAGTAAAACAGGAGCCATGATGCTCTATGTCTTCTGGAGAATGTATTGTTGGCCATTGGTTCCCAAAGTGGGGGGCGCAGAGCTGATGCCAGGGTGCAGGATGAGGCAAATCAATTTCAATCGCAGTATTTTTCATATATTTTGTCACAGTGGAGTTTATTATTATCCAACAATAGTGATATGAACAACGGCCGCTTTAGTTTATTTACTTTATGGATTTGTACAATTGTTATCAGTCCATGACTCGCTCCAGCAGGTAAAACCTTTTTCAGACATGATGTGATAAATTTCCTTCCAACCCAAACGGACTGTGTGGTGATCTACTGACCCAATTTTTTGACTCTTTCTCCCCCCATGACCTCCCCCGGCACCCCTTTCTCATCTCTGACCTTTCAATCCCATCATTCCACTGCTGCTCACTCACCTGTGACCAGGCCTGGGTGGTAACCTATGACCCCAGAAGGTCACGATTAGAGCTAAGAATCAGAGCAGCAAAAGTAAAGACCAGGCGGAGGTGAGATGTTCAAGGACCATTCCTAACCCAGCGTGGCTGAACCCTGTGTATCAAAGGCTGTGGTCATTAGTGCAGGCGGTTGGTGTGGGAGGGAGGCAGTGGAGTGGGGGGTTCTTTTCCACCAGGGAGTGGGGATCGTGGAGGAGGGAAAGACTGGGAGACTCAATGGAGGTTGTAGCCCAGTGTTGGCAGGCATTTTAATTAGCCTGGATCTCCACAGATGAGGGGTTGAAGGGAGTAGAGCTGGTGGCTATGGGAAAACAGAGCAGGAGAGGACGGCAGGAAACAAAAGAGAGAGTGTCAGGAAGAGAAAGACGGAGGAAGGCTGAGGGTCACACGCCAGAGGGCCGCGCTCACTGTGCCAAATCTAAATATGCAGCACCAAATAAAAACATTCTCTCCCAAGACACCAGTCAATGCAACAAATAGACACAAATAAAGCCCCCCCTACACACACACACACACACGTACCAAATATTCCCAGGAACGTTATCTTGTAAATTTTTGTTACATTAAACTTGCAGTGTGGTGGGATGCACAGGAAGACAGCGAGAGGAAAAATGTTCCCATGCTGGGATTAATTCTGGGATAAAACTTTATCTCAGTGGACTTTACACCACTCCAGAGTTCACCTAAAAACCCAGAGAGAGAGAGAATTAATCAGCGCGGCCGGCTCAGTCTTCCCTAACATTCCTCCTCCTCCTCCTCCTCCTTCTCCACCTCCGTCTTTATTCTCTACATCCTCTCCGTCTCCTCCCTCTCCTCCCCAACTCAGTGAGTCGAGCCTTTGTTTGTTTGGACCACAAAATGTTGGGCATTAAAAATACTCTTATCAGGGAGTAGTACTGTAGTAAGGATAGTAGTAGCTGTGAGCCATTCGTCCTCTTCAAGGTGTTGTTGTCCTGGAATCATGATGAGACCAAGAAAGAACTAATAATTGCTCAGTATATGAATAATTACTTCTATCTCCAGGGGGCGCCACAGCAGGTAATCTATTTAGGTGATAGCTAACATCTCACCAAGGAGACACTGGTATGTCGCTGTCTCCTAACCTAGGCCACTTGGTCGGTAGGTGAACTTCATACTAACTACTTTATCAATATGACCAGTGACATTTCACTGCAGTTTATTACATAGTTCTTTAAAGCGCCGCTGTGTGAAAAACAACGACATCTAGTGGTGGAGTTGTCATATTTGACTAGTCCTCACCCTTAACTTTATGTGAATGATGGAACAGTCCTTCATGATTATTATTATTATTATTATTATTACTTTATTGTAACAACAAAGTGACTTCCATAAAGATCCACTGTGGATTTAAATAATCATAATAATAACAATAACAAGTTATAACACATTTTCATCTTTTATCTCAAATAATCACCTGGGGACGTCCATTTATTTTAATAGATAGAGATATAATTTGTTAAATTCGAATTGTTTGTAAAAAAAAAAAGTTTGTGTCAATGTAGCAAACTCTAAAAGTGAGTGTACAATAATCTTTGAAGGTGTGTGTTCTTGTTTCCGTGTGTGTTCTTGTTCCTGTGTGTGTTCATATTCCTTAAAGGATTCTGTGCCAAGGTATCAAAGCTTTACCCTGATGTTTCTGCAACTGTGCCAACATTTGTCCTCAACTGGGCCACCCAGGATGGTCCAGACACACACACACACACACACACACACGCACACACACACTGGCAGTTCAGTACCTGTCATGATTCCTTTGGCGGCATTTTTTTCTTTTTGATCCCTTTGTTCAGATAAAAGTTAATTCTTGGCTTTGACAACAACAGCAGTTTTAATCTGATTTCCACTATCACAGAAAGACCAATTATTCATCCCACGGATGTAATTTTCCACCCGACTAATATAACAAAGCTACATCAAATGAACAGATGAAACTGTGATCTGTGGAAAACAGGTCAGGAGGAAACGGTGAGGAAAAATTACAAGTGGTTCCCAAAGTAGGAGGCAGGTCCCAAATGGAGGGGGATTGCATATACCACAGTGGAAAAGTCCATTTATTTTAGTTGTTCTAAGGAAACGTCAGTTTTGTAAGAACTGACAGTGTTTTACATGAAGTTCTGTTGATTTTTGAAGCAGTCGCTGTTAAATCTACAAAACTCTAAATATCAATTAAAGTCTTGTTAAACTTTTTAAACTGAAATGTTTCCTGGCTTTAAGGAGAAACACACCGACCTATCACCTGTCTGAGTGTCCGTGTGTATTTAAGTGTGTTTTTGTCAAAGTGATGAAGGTGTGTGTCAGTGTATTAGTGTGAGGAGTGGGCTACTGAACTGGACGTCTGTGAGTCGGGGGCACATTCCTCAGTTGATTTACTGGGCATTAAGATAAAGTGGAATGTGTCAAAGCTGCTGAGGCCTTTGGTCCAGGGTGGTGTAAACAGACTGGGTGGAGACCTGAGACCCTGACAGGCCAGACTGACGGATGACTGACACTTGGATTAATGAGAGGTGGATGAAGAAGAGAGGAGGGGGGAGTGAGGAGAGTGGGGTGGGGGGACGTTATCTTTATTTGTGATACAAATGTGGATTTCTCTCAACAACGTCAGCATCTTTCACTGTGCATTAACCGTCACCTCCAGGTCAGACGCCCCGGTGCTTGAATTCATCTTCACATCCTCCTGCATCAGTCTGGTAACTAAAGGTCAGACTTTACATGGAGACAGCACACAGTCTAGTCTTTTGAGAAATTAAAGTAAAAGAAAGTGATCAGAAGACAGCGACTCAAACCAAGGATTTCACATACTTAACTTTTATTTTCTCAACATTGTTTGATAGTTGAAATAAAGAGATACAGAGACAGAAAATACAGAAAGTTTTGTACAGACGCTGGGTTTTGGTTGTGCAACTTTCGAGAGGTTACAGCTGATTAACGTAAAACAACAGAAGTTTACGTGTCCGTTTTAACTTCTATTTTATTTTTCTTCAATGTCTTAAAATCGGGTGATGTGAACTGCTGTAACAGCCCGGCTTCATCAGCTTTTATTTAGCAAAGAATCAGAAGAAAAAGCAGCATTAACAGCAATACAAGGTATAAGGTGTGTGTGTGTGTGTGTGAGTGTGTGTTGCAGGTTTCAGTCCTGAGACAGTGTTGTAATTACATACACACGTGTGTTATATTTTAGTTGTATATATGTGGAGCAGATCTCACAGATCAGACTGAACCACTTTAGATAAAAAAACAACAACAACAACAAAAGAATTGTTTTCTTCTCAGCAATAAAACTGGATTTAAAAGCCACACAATAAATTAGATTAAAATTTTAAAACATATCGGCGCCTCTAGCAGCGTTGCTATACAGTAATAGCAGAAAAGCAGACATTTATAAAACACTTCAAATGAACGTTTTCTTCAAACCCCTACATCTAGTTTTATCAGGAAACACAGTCTGTGGAGCGCAGACTCTTGTTGGACCCAGAAATAGCTCCACACACACTTAAAATATTTTTCCTAAAAAAAAAAAAAAAAAGGCAAGCCACAGACAGCAAGCAAAGAAATGTGAACTCACTTCCTCCCGCTGTACATAAACATCACTTCTCTTCCTGTTTTATTTCCTGAATTCATCCACATCCTCCCTAAATTCACAGAAGTGCCAGCGTCCGTCTCTGTCGGTCTAAAAGCATGCATCGTATGAAGTCGTCAGACTGTGATTCCTTCAACGGGGGTCTCTGTCCTTGCGCTCTGATTTTCACACTCCTGCGTTGTTGTTTTTTGTTGTTGGTGACATAAAGCTAGCTAACAGCACAGGTCAAAGTGCACAAGATGAAAAAGAAAGAAAAGGTAAAGCACAGCACGGGGCGGGGAGAGGGGCAGAAAATATGTGCTGTCTTTAAGAAGATGTAAAACCCGCGTCCTTTAACCCGTGCCCTCGTCCATGTCCCACCCACGGTTTAAAACTGTGATACTGACGCAGCCCACCCCTGCTGGTGGGGCCCCCGGGGGGAGCCGGTCTGTCACACGGTGAGAGAGATGAAGCTGTTGTATCTCTGGATGTTTCTCTTCAGGATCTCCGAGCACGGCCCCAGCACACGCTCGAAGCGGGGCCTGTCCAGCTTCACACACTTGAGTGGACCACGGGCGACTACAGTAGCCGCCCTGGGCCGGTTCAAGAGCAGGGCAATTTCCCCTGGAGGAATAAAAAGAGGAGGGCATTTAGATGGAATCGCATTCAGAATGTTTTACGTCCACAGAGACTTGAACAACTCTGGAGTGGGGACCACTGATCTACAGTTCAATCATAGATTTCTTTAGCTTCTGTAATTTTTTTAAATCATTTTCCAATCATTATTATCCATCATTCAATGTTTTTTTGTTTGTTCTCATATGATTTATAAATTAATAAATAGTAATTATTTAATCCAATAAATGGGAATAGAACAAATCATCATCTAAAGACCCCCGATAGATTTATAGTCAAATCATTGAATAAAGAGTTGATGATAACACATTATTTTCCAGTGTAGTTAAAAACAGGGCTGTGAATCTGGTAGCATGAGCTTTTTTCTATTCTCTCAGGATTATTTGCCTGATTTTCGGCATAAACTAATTTTTAACTTCCAAAAATGAGGAAAGTTTAATTGATAAAACAATGATTCTAATTAATGAAAAAAAAATCCTTCAATGAAACTTTTAAACCCACTAGGATCCTGGTAACTCCTGGTTTTTTTTGGTCTGTCCAGCGACTACTCACCAAAGTAGTCTGAGGGACCGAGGCGTCCCACCTCCACATACTCCTCGTTGTCAGACCTGCGCTGCAGAACAGAGGCTATTCCCTGGAAAGAGAGAGAGAGAGAGAGAAGGAGAAGAGGGAGAGGAGGTGGGAAACATAGGAGACGGAAGGATAAAGAGAGAGAGAGAGAGAGGGTATTTAAGAAGGGGTTGAAAGTCAGGAGGGATTACGTGAAAGAGAAATTCAGCAGCTTAGTGAAAACACAGGTGCATAGGATTTGGCCCACTTATGTGGGACAGACACCTGCTCTGTGGGCCATGTACTGTAGTATTGGAGCAGAAAGCCTGTTATCTGAGTTGGTCCAAGTGGACACTTGATATGAAATTGGTGATTGGTTCTGCTGTGTTTTCTCCAGAGTGACATAAACACAGATATCTAAGGCTGTGAGAGGCGGCACCGGTTCTTCTGTTTCTCCATCCTCTAGTAGCCAACAATAACATCCATCTGCAACTGGACTGATGTTGTGGCCCCAGGGAAGCTAACGGCTAACACTCAAAAACTCACTCTAAAGATCGTAAAAAACCAAGTGTGGCCTCTGAGCATGTCTGTTTTTAGAGCAGATGTTTATAGAACGACATTTAACCTATAACACAAAGGTGAACACACACACACACACACACACACTGCCAAATGCTCTTCACTGTATATCCATAACAAAGTTGGTCCAAGTATCCAGCCAGTCTGCCCAGACATCAGCTGTTGATTATTTCCATTATGTGTGTGTGTGAAGATGTGTGAGACTTCCGCACTCGCCGCCCAACAGATGATCACAGCTGATGCTGTTATATCTCGCAGCTGTTCAGTGAAGCTGAGTGTGTGTATGTGTGTGTGTGTGTGTAACAGAAACGAATATCTGGATATGAGGAGGTCTGGTGGAGCTGGAAGTGGAGGCAGAAGATGGGAGTGGCCCTGTGATGGATACACAGATACTGATTCTCTGTGTGGTCTCCTCCGGGCCTGGGGTCACCACTGTGACCTTGACTTGACACCAAGACTATGATGAGACAAGGAACACGTTTTGCTAAGACAAAAGTCTAGAATTTGAATGAACTATGAAAGAGACGGAGACGTGAGTGAGGACCAGAGACTGACGCTGCTGTCCTTTACTCTCTCTCTGTTTCCTTCATGTCCAAACAAAGTGAGGCAGTGCAGTGTCTTCATGTACAGTAGTCGTGCAGTGAACAGAGCCCCCCGCCCTACCCCTCAGGCAGTGTGGTCCAGATAACCATCTCACACAGTGCCACCCCGAGGGCAGCTCCACAGACAGATGTTTCTATAAACATCAGAGCTCCAGTTCACACGCTGCCTGTCACAGGGTGCAGAGGACAGACAGAAACGAAGATAACACAACAAATCCAGAATAAGACACAGGAACAAATGAATGGAGACCAGAATGTGTTGGTGCAGACGGACTGGTACGATCCCTCGCTGCTCATTAGTTTCCTGGTCACTTGTGGGTCTACAATTGCACTCAAGAAAAAAGTGGTTTCAAACATAAACTGCATTGATCTGTAGTCCATAAACTGTTCGGCTCCATTAACTAGATTGTTTCTGTGCAGAAGCTATTTGTAAACAACAGAAAATGTGTCTTCATTGAGACCCCCGTGGGACCCTTTTATATCCTCTCTGTGTAATGATTTTTGTGTGGTGTCGGGGACACATGTCAGACGGAACAGGAACAGATGTAAGAAAACCAAACATCACTGAACCCTTTCCTTTCACCTCTGACCAGGACACTATGGAAGACTTAGGGTTAATTTGGTCTAAAGTTTAAAACTAACGAGCAACTAAAGCTCTCACGGACAGAGGTGATATTGTTATGTGGTTGTAGGTGAAGCAAAAAACACACGTTTTTCTGTGAGCCACAATTGAAAGTTTAATTTGTCAATTAATCTGTGGCTCCAGAATTTGGCCATGTTTAAACTCAGTGTTTGAATTTTTACACTTTTTTATTTTTGGGAACAAATTTAAAGACAAAAATACACTTGAGAGGCCAACATGACCTGGGAGAGCGAAATGACCTGTCCACTAATCTGTACTTCTAGCATTAGTCTTTCTGTATTAATGGAAAAAAAAAAAAAAATATATATATATATATATGTATATATATATATATACAGTAGTAAGATCATAGTCCAAAATATATATATATATATGTATATATGTGTATATATATATATATTTTGGACTATGATCTTACTACTGTATATATATATATATACACAGCATATACAATTAACAATATATTTCTCTCTTCCTGGTAGTCGTTCCTCACCATGTCTGAACAGAGAACAGTCATTTGGACTGAGTTTAAACTGAGAGATATTCAGTCTTTGGACAGTCCATGTTAACCTTTCACCTTTCATCAGACACTTGTTCCTCTGGCTGATGGAGAAAGTGTCATCGTTTCACTTTAGTAAATCCTCTCCTTCTGAAGCATGTCATTAGTGACTACGTTATTATGGTGTGAAGATGAAGATGATGATGATGATGATGATGATGAGGTCTAGGGTGACAATGAGTCTCCATGTGAGAAAGAAAAGCAGCCGGTGATGATGTTGCTGCTCACTCGTCTGTGTAAATAATGTAAATCAAAACACCTCTCTCAACTTCCTCTCTGGCTGTTTGTCACTTCCTGCTCTGTCCTCCTTGACTCATCTCTCTCTCTCTCTCTCGTTTCATCTCTGTCTCTCCCTCTCTGTCTCTCTCTCTGTCTCGGGAGGCTGGGACTCCTGACCCCGTGTGAAAGTCAGCAGTGCACATTCCACCACAGTCCACCCTGCTCTGGGAAAATCAGGATCTGCTAGATGACTGACA
This sequence comes from Cynoglossus semilaevis, assembly GCF_000523025.1. Lineage (NCBI taxonomy): Eukaryota > Metazoa > Chordata > Actinopteri > Pleuronectiformes > Cynoglossidae > Cynoglossus > Cynoglossus semilaevis. Next base: position 7,728,630 of record NC_024323.1, on the reverse strand, counting down.
CAGAGAGAGAGAGAGAGAGAGAAGGCAAGGATTGACATGTGTTGAGACACAAGAAAGCTAAGGGGAAAATTAAAGACATCAGGAGAAACCATAATGTAGATGAAAGGAAGACTTTCTTCTTTGAGTCAAATAATCAAGTTTCTCAGTGATGCTCCAAATCCTCTGTTGTGTCACATTCACAAAGACTGAGATTTGGAGAAGGAATGTACTGGCTGCTTACTGCTGCCTCCTCCGTCTCTTATCCTATAATCCTATAAAGATTTTCTGCATTTTTTGCCTTTCCCTTCTCAAGGATGTTAAAACGCCTCAGACTGATGACTCATGCTTTACTAACTGCTATATTTTGCCTCCCAAACCCCAACTGGATTCATATTTTGCACAAACAGCTTTTAAGGGATTTCTGCCGCTTTGCGAGGTTTCAATTGGAGGCTGATTCTTGACCAAGACTGTGAGGTGGATGTGAGATGTGTACTTACAGAGTATTTTACAGAGTAGCAGTACTTCATCAGGGACACATAGCTTTTTGGCTTTATATTCAGGTTTGCTACATTTGAAAAGACGCAGCAGCCAATTGGGATTTAAGAGCTCAGCGTCAGTCGTCTGTGTGACAGCCCCTGCCTCTACTCTATATTACGACAGCTGTTTTAGATGTCATGGTGACAAAACCAGATGCATGGCTTCTGATTTGCAGAGAAGGAAGTAATTATAATAATAATAATAATATATATATATATACACACATATAAAACCTGGTGCAGTTTTGTCTTGTTTTGTCAAGAAAAAGAGTCACAGGTGTTTCATTGTTCCCAGAACACTGAAAGTTGGAACTTAAAACCTTTGGGTTGCGGTAGGTCTGAAAAGTGAGGAATCAAAGCTACTGTAAAGCAGGTTCACTCCTGACGTGTTATCTTGGTGAATTGGTGACATCTTGATAAAGACTGACAATAAATTAAAGCAGAGATTCGGAGGAGACAATGACGACATGACAAAATACTGCAGTCCCACCTCTTGGGGTTTATGGAATAAATCAGCCCAAGTAAACAGTGTAGGTGTGGTAGTTGGAATGACAGGCAGGGGCGGGGGGGTCTTCCTAACAAGGGCCCCAGTTTAACAAAGCCTGCAGCGCCAGGGCTGTTCTCACAGAATTAGTGATGGAGCAATACAACAGGGAAACACCGGCGTCTGCTGCTGGTAATAAACCAGGATCAGTTCTGACCTCATTAAAGACTTCACTATGATCTCTGCATGATGCCACGTACGTTAGCCCTTCAACCTAATTAACGATGCGCTTGTGACACGTGACATGTGGGCCTCTCAGGAATCAGAACACGTACAGCAAAGAGAGATGGGAGAGAAGTTTGTGCAACCAAAGCTGGACCAATCGTATCCTCTCATCTTCACTTCCTCTGTCTGACATTGGTCTGTCCTACAGTAGGAGGAGGTTTCCCCTACTGTTTCCATATACTGGGTGGGTGACTTGCTCCTTCTCCCCAATCCTGTCCTCTGTCAGGTTGATGGTCAAGTTATTTTCAGTAACTTTGTTTTCTAGGTCATCATAACAGAAGTAATTAAGAGTGACCAATCAGAAAGAAAAGATTTACATCCTGGTACACAAAGTACACACACATATACACCCACTTTCACATTACCTCTGTAATGATGAAGAAGTCGTCTCCAGGTTCTCCCTGCACCACAATCTTCTCTCCATCCTCAAACTGGACCGGTTCCAGAGCATCAGCCACAGTCAGACGTTCCCACTTGTCCAAAGACTCTGTGAACAGAGAACTCATGTGTATCAGTAAGTGTGTTAACAGTGTAACTAGTTCACAGATCACAGAGGTATCGATTATGTGACAAAATATTCAGCAAAGTTTTAACCTGCTAAACATAAATAAGTCCAGGGAATGATCAAAAACAGTGCAGTGTGTGTTCTACTTCACATGTTTGATGCTATAAAGTCTAAAATTAAGATTTCTTTCTGCCACTGGTCCATTTTCACTTCTTTTATAAACTTGTGAGCGCGTCCTGCAAAACCCGATGGAATCTTTTTGGTCTGGTGTGGATCTCAAACGCCAGTGGCAACAGCTGTCTTTCCGACTGTCCAACCACACGTACAGTGAGGTGGTTAGCCCGAGGTATTTCTAGAAGCTCTTGGTATTCACGCAGAATCCCAAAAACACAGATGGTCACACATCTCCACTGGGAAAAAATGTTCCACAGAGGTTTGACTTACTCAGCTGAAGATGATGTTTTATTTTTGTAGACACCAGATCCAATAATGTCTTCACACAGAAGATTCACTCACCTTTCATGCAGTTAGATCACTTATCTGCAGTGAGAACTCTCTTCTGTGTCTCTTGACGGGTTGTAAGTCAGAGGCGTAAGACTCGGGAGACTATTGTCTCCCATGAGCTGAGAAACTGATCCCTGTGTGTGTGTGTGTGTGTGTGTGTGTGTGGGTGCACTCAGGATTAACTAAGGTGCAGCTCTGGATGTCTGTAGGTGTCCAGTGTCCCCTCTGGTGGGGCCGGGGTGTCTGCTGGTCCCAGATGGATGTCCTCTGTCTGGCTGTAAGCTCAAGATTCTATAGAAGTGATCCTTAACAGCCCGACAGGTAACGTGATCCACAAATGTGCTGACTGAAGAAGCTACGTTTCATGCTTCGCGGAGCCTGCACCCACTTGGATCACCTCGCTTCACACACACACACACACACACACACACATATGTGACACACACAATTGGCTATTTAGACGCCAAAAGCGTCCTGTCCGGTGTGTTGGTGTGACAAAGAACATGTTGTTTTTTCTACCCTCCGCTCCACGACATCAAGGGCTTGTCCCCAATTTCGTGGCTATCTCAAGAATCAAAGACAAACAACAACACTCCCGCCTCCTACCCCTCCTCCAATTCACAGAGCCAGAGTGACAGAAAGAGAAATGAGACGAAGGGAAGCACTCCGGAGTGAGATGCGAGGGCCTGAATGCAGGCCCGAACAAGGCTGTCTAAAAAGGGAGGCGCAGAAGAAAGGAGATGAATGAAAGGAGAACGGACCTCGTAGAGACATTCTCTTAAGACCTGAGCTGAGTGTATGTGTTTACTCAGCCAGCTAATAACTCTGTACAGGGGGCATGGCCTTGCTCTATACACCACACACACACGATTGAGTGGAAAGGGATGAGATGTCACTTCCATTTGCGACTGGTTTTGAAAAGTCTGAATGAATCTCATTCGCTGTTTTCACTAAACTCAATGGCCTGTGCAGGCCCGTGTTCTCCTAATTCCAGTGGGAAAAGAGAGGCTTAGCTTAACTCCCCATTCTGTAATTGTCCACACAGACACGCTGCAACGAGAGTGGCTTCAGCATGAGCAGAAGATTAGGACTGTACACTCAGACAAACACTGCTATGGGCTTTGTGTGACAACTCGCGCCTGTGTTTATGCGGGCTAATCTACAGTATACAGTGTGTTGCACTCTGGACTCTCTGACCTGCTGCTGAAGAATTATGTGTAACTGGGTAGGCAGATGAAAACACGGCCATGTTTCAGCCTCTTTGAAAATACAGAAACAAACAAAGGGAGTAGAACTACAGACCCTGTAATCCACACACACATACACAGACTTACCCAGGATGGAGACCTTGCTCAGGAACTCCTCATACATCTTCCTCTTCCTCAGTGTGCTGCCCTGTAAGAGAAACACACTTTACCACACGACGACCCGCTCTTTCCATAATTGCACGGCAGTGCTGCACATCTCATGATAAAATGATAACTGTGATTAGTCTGAGAAAAAAAATGGTGATCGTGAGTTCATGGTTTTAAGATATAAAACTGATTTATTGAAATCTGGTGTCATGACAGATGGTTTTCTCCTTTTCTCATCTCTACAAATTAGTAGTTTTTCACAGTAGCAGCAAATGTGGGTCTTGCTTCAGAGAGTGTCTCTGACACCGTTTTGCTGGAGTCCTGAACTCCTCAAATTTAAATTACTACTTAGAGAAGCACATAATTTGCACTTTCCTGGTGTTAAAACTCAGAGTATCTGTGCACGGCAGGCAGTGATCCATTTTTATCATGGTGAAAAACATTCAAGTCCTGTTCAAAACTAAGACTGGAACTTTTTTTGAAAGTTCTTGTAAACATGTTATTCCTGTTGATGGTACTACACAAAGTTATACTAGCACATCCGGTAATGCGTGTATCAGTCCGTCAGTGTAGTAATTATTTATTGTGCACGCTCCGTAAATTACTTCCCAGGCTTTGACACTGAAGCAGCATCAGCAGCAAGGCTGGAATTTTGGGCACAGTTACAGATCAAACACTTTTTCCGCTCACGAAAAAACTGTAATCACAGAAAGTAATGTGTATCCGAGCATAAGCAACACAAATATACTACACAGAATAATACGCTTGACAAAAAACAAGAAGCAAAGTCAGAACTAAATGGAAGTTTAGTCCTCTCTAATCAAAATGAATTTTCTTCCCCTGCTAATAATGCAATCAATCAGCTGACTCAAGCTACAACTTTAGCTTGGACTTAGCATGCATTTAAATAATATATATTGTCTTAATTGTAAAAGTGAAACAGATAAACATAAAAATATTCAAAAAAAAAAAGAAAAAAAAAGAAAAAAAAATGTATGTGCAGAAATCAACTGTTGCGTACCAGCAACCTAAAATTTGCATATTTGGTGGGAAATTACAGTAGGAAAAGGAGGAAATATGTACTCAATATGCAGTATCACTGATGTATTTGAATGCCTATAACACAGTGATGTGTTAACACACCACTGTGTTATAACAGTTGTGTGTCACCATGTGTTGTGTTAGCCCATGCATTGGTTGGCTGTAAAAACGCACACCACATGACGTAAAAAACTAGTGCTAAATGACTTATAACAGAGCAAAGTAAATAAGGAGTCAGATTATTCTACGGAATTACATTTTTAGGATAACTGACCGCACAAAGGGCGAAGTTCATGTAATTAATGTACGTCTGACAACAGCGGTAAGCCACGTACATACAGTAGTAACGCTCATGCATACGTGTGTGGCCCACGCCACCCCCACCCGCCCTGGGAGCAGGGGGCTTTCCCCCTTCTGCCTCTGCCATGAACATCAGTTTGTTCCTGACAGGTCTAGACCCAGATGAACTCCTTCCCTGACTGCGTTTTCTTTTTTACTTTTCTTCTTCCTCACTGCGTGGAGCCACTCAGCCAGAGTGGGAACATGAAGAGAGAAGGAGAGAGTGAGGAGAGACATTACCGTCCGCCCGCCCTGTGTCTGCCTTTGCATATGGAAATGATATATTGAGGCTTAGGGTGTCTTTGGTGTGTAAGTGCCTGAGTCCCGCTGCTGCCTCTAATTTCATATAATTTCACATTTTGTCTTAAAAGGGGAGAAAATGTTCCCAAGTGAGCCAACGTCAAAGTCGAAATCGTAAACAACTTGATTAAAGGAATTCTAGGCTGCATCGCCTCCCTGCTGCATAAATGATTTGACTTGGTGTGTGTCTATGTGTACGCAGAGGGACAGAGTTGTTGTGTGGGTAGGAGAATGTGTGTGTGGCAAACACAGTCTGTTTTTAGTTCTTCTGCCACTTGTGTTTTGTTACTGTCGCTGCAGAGGAGAAACTTTAGGCTCATTAAGGAAGCAAATCCAAACACTTGCACATATGGAGTCTGCTTTTAACTCTAACTCTCACATGCAAGTTTGGATACACGGGGACGCAATAACTTCCCAAATCTTTTTTCATGATGATTATATATGTTTACTGTAGAACTCCACAGACTGAACTGCTGAGCTTAAGAGCCTAAGTCTTGGCCACACTGGATACATGTGTAGTGTGTGATGCTGCTGGAGGTAGAATTAAAGATGCTGAAATTTACATTAGAAGTCACCATGATGGACAGCAATAGTGATGAGCATGTCAGTGGGGAGGAGAGGGAGACAGAATTACTGTGTAGAGACAGGTGATGTGTGAGACTGTGAGACAATGTTAAAATCCAGTTGCAGGCCAGGTCAAAAGGTTTGGTGTGCTGAATTTGGCCTGCGGGCCACGCGTCAATGATCACTAGCTTAAAGCATCTGATCTAATGATTGCTGATTTTTTAAAAAAAAAAAACAACTACTAATTCTTTAGAATAATACTGCAAATATTGAATGCACAAATAACATGAAATTGTATTTTCCTCTTTTTATGTTTCATCTCACTACAGTGTAATCCTTATTAAGAGTTTGGATTATTACCACAAATATAATTTATATAATGGCATTTAATAGAAACAGATTTGATAGATATAGAAAATAAAGCTGGTTTGATATGGACAGAAGAAAATAGGCAAGAGCGACAAGAGTGAAGTGAATTAGATCGTAGTAAGTTCTGAGATTGATGAAGTGAAAAATTGAACCTGACTTGACTTGAAAAGCGCATTTTTTAAATGATCATTCGCTGCTTCATATCTTTTGTTTTCTGCAAGCATTCTTTATCTCTGCATCTGTGCTTCTCCTTCCTGCCGACCTGGGAGGGCCCGTGCACATATTTCATGCACCAATCCCCCCCCCCATGTTCCTGTTGGCGCTAATGTGTTCTCTCCTCCAGTGGTTAAAGATGAACCAGCCTCTGTGTCTGCTCACTGTCTCTGAGGTCGACTCATCAAAGAGTTAAGGTGTGGAGAGCAGCCAGTATAAACCAGCCTCACCTCGTGCCCCATCACCGTCACCTTCATCTGTGTCCAATGTGAAACACCAACACCCCGGACACAACCTTTCTCCTTTCTTGGGTTTTATTCCTCCTTGTCTCCTTTTGTCTCGTGTTCTGTTTGTTGACAGTGGTCTGTTAGTTTGTTAATGATGTGTCTGTAGCTGCGGGTTTAAATAAAGTTTGCAGAAGAAAAAAAAAAGATGACACAACAAGGAGAGTATTGTACCGGTGTCTGTAACACAAAAGAGAGTGTGTATTTATCACAGTGTTATTACTCTGTTTACAAAATGAACTTCTGGGGGGGTGGAGCAGAGGAGGAGGTGGTTTTTCAAGGCTCTAATTTTACAAGAAAATTTCACCGCCATCAGTGTTTTCATACAGAAACCGTGTCAACATGGTTTTACAATGGAATCATTCAGAGGTGATGTGTAGACCAGAGGTGAATGATGCACAGAAATGACCTTTTTTTCCATTGTTGAGTACTAATTATAATTAGGTTTGCCCTTTTCCCCCCTCTTAAACTTGACTGACAACACACGTAGAAATTCTCCTTCAAATTTGCAGTTGTTATTTTATCCTTTTTTTTTTTTTTTTTTTGCAGTTTGCAGTTAATGTAAATGTACCGATTCTGTACAGCAGGACTGTAGAGAAGCAGATGTGCAAGCGATGAAAATGATGGTAGCACAGCAGCAGCCCACCTTCCCAAGATCCTAACTAGCAAACTAACGAGCTGCAGACTCTAGGAATTATTTCACAGGAAAACACCACACAGACACACACACACACACAGAGTTAACAGGGAGAGTGGCAGTGGGAGAGTGCTCACTGTGTTGGCCAACAATGCTGCCAGAATACCACACTTTATAAAAACCGCTTTACAAATCATTGACAGCAATAATTAACTACAGCTTCACATAACTCAATTCTGTTTCACCCCGTCTTCTGTAGTGCTGCTGCTGGAAGGAATGAAGGAATGAGAGAGAGAGAGGGTGAGAGAGAAAGAGAAACAGAGGGTAAAAAAATCCTCTCTAAAGCAGGGTTACCAGGGCAGACTGTGCCCTCGGTTAAACTATGTGCTTCAGAGGTGACATGAGTGCTGGGCAGCCCTGTGGCACTGCCAACTTACACTGAGCTGAAAGGTCCAAAAACAAACTTCACTCATCTGTGTGGATACAAAAAAAAAGTTTCCAAGAGCAGAGTTATCACTGAATTTGGACGGTTATCTTGTTATCATTTAGTTTAGATAAGAAGAACATTTAAGGAAGAATAGTTTGCTAAATGCAGTGCTGTGCAGCTGTGTGGTACTTAGTGTGAGAGTGTAAGAGAGAGGGAGAAAAAAAAGAGAGACAGACAGACAGAAGGCTGTGGGTATGACAGTTAGGCCAGAGCACCTAGTGATTCCAGTTTAAACATTTAGACATTCCTGTTAGATCCTGGCTCCTGGAGCAGGACATGTATTCTGGTGGAGGCATCCGTCTTGACCCTGTGTCTCCTCCAACTCCCTCAACACCCTCCAGAGGTGGAGAGACCTCTCCTGCTCTTCTGCCCTTGTTCACTTAGACTCATATTCATAAACAGTATTTCAAGTAAATTATCTGGTTTGTTTTTTCCCCCACTGGTTTTAGCAACAAAAACAAGTTTAGTTGTTAACCATAAACAAAGGAACATGTGTCTATAAGACACTTCAAAATGTTGTTTGACAAAATGTTTTACCTGAGGTGTAGTACCATTGACATTACCTAGGAGGTGCCTTATGGGTAACTGTGTGACAGATGTGAGTGGACTGTACTGTACTGAGTGGGTTTATGTTGACCTACGTACCATGAGGATGCGGCGGTAGCTGTCTCGGTCGATGCCCCACAGTTTGAGATCCGTCTTGGCCTTGACCGTGGCAGCTCGAGGGGTTCCATAGATCAGGGCCAACTCTCCAAAACTGCCCCCTTCTCCAATATTGGTCACCCACTCCCCATTCACATACACCTGCAGACAGAGCAGAGAACAAATATGACTTTATTAAGGGTTTGATGCTGTGTGACCTGGTGTTATGGTTACACAGCGCTGATCCACTGTGTTGTGCGTTCCTTGATGCGGTCATTAGGTTTGTCTTTTCACATTAGATCCCCACAAGGTCCTAAGGTGTGATCCTTCTGTCCTTTTCATCTTTTCATCATTGTCTTCTTTTTATTTTCTCCCCCTTGTCTTGTCATTGTATTGATTTGGAAATAATGGGAAACAAAACCTGTCGTACACACACACACACACACACACACACACACACAGAAGGCGTGAGCTCTATTTAGGACAGTCATTATAGCTCATCAGACAATACAATCTCATTGGGACTCTTTCAGCTGGTCTACTGGGCCGCTATGGTTTCACCTGCCAACCCATTATCTACGATCTGGTTTAATGGGGCTGTATGAGGTAATGATCTAGTGTGATCCAAACAGTGTAAGCGCTCAGTATTCTGAATGCAGCACATCACTACCACTGTGAGACATCTTTAAATTATGAACTTTGAAATAGCAACTAACTTCCCAGCTCTGTAATTTCATAATGTGATTCTAAAGAGCATTAAGGCGCTGTGACATCACAGGCCACAGCAAATGAATTTGTACAAGATAATAAGTACAAGAGAAACTCCACATTACATGTGGCATGTCGATAATGTAAACAGTGTTCTTGAAACTGGGGCTGTGTGTCTGTCAACATTACAGCTCTTTACTGAGAGCCATATGTTTAAATTGAAAACAATTCATCATCAGCCCTCAGGGTGTGGGAGGTCTACAGTGTTACATCAGATTTTAGCAAAATTTTGCACACGGATTTATACAAAAACATGGCTACATGTGTACAATAAGGTTCTCCACCCAGAAAAAACACATTTAACACAGGAATTCATAACATCAGGGGTCACCACAGAGAACCATCTGCCTCCATCTCACTCTATCTCCTCTGCTTTGACACCAACCATTTCCATGTCAATCTTCCCTGAAGTCTTCCTCCTCTCTTCTTGCCTGTCAACTCCATCTCTAACATCCTTTATCCAAAAATATCCATCTCTCCTCAACACACGTCCAAACCACCTCAACCTCAGTGTCTCTATAACTTGATGTCCAAGCTGTTCCACTGTAACTGTCCCTCTGATCTGCTTAGTTTTAATCCTGTCCACTCTGGTCACTCCCAGTGGAAATCTGAGCATATTCATCTCTTACATTATGCATCGATCCTTTTCCGAAAAGTTGATTTCTACATCTGTCAGTTTTGTTTGGCACTATCTCCAGTTCCTAACGTATGAAACTTCACGTTTGTTCTGCTTTGTGAGCTCTTACAAATCTTTTCTCTCCAGTCTAATTCCACTGTTTGTTTTTAATCTGGAAAATACTTCAAAAATGATTTCTCTCATAGTAATGTTGTCCTCAACTGTATGTCCTGATGCCCTGAACTTGAACTATCCAGTTAATGTAGGTGAAAGAGAAGGAGTGAGAGTTTATCCCTTCAGTATCTGAAGTAGATCAGAGTTGCTGCGTTGACAATGTTGAAGGTGCAGAGCTGACCACAGGGGACCTGTCCTTCTTTATAAACCAGGGTGATCTCAGCCCTCTACAGTTACAATTACATTATATTAACAATTATATTAAAGTTGAAAGTGTTACATCAGAGCATTCAGGTCATTTTACATTTTCCTTTGCAGTTTTCCGAGATGATGCTCAAGTATCCTCTCACCCTATCCTCTATAGACTTTGCATTCAGACTTGACTGCATGTGATCTCCACCCCGTGAACGCACACACAATAAAATTTAAAAAAAGAAGGAGAATTGTATTGCGTTGAGTCAGCAGTTTGAAGAAGGTAAAACTGAGTTCATGAAAAAAAAAGGAGTTTGAAACAATAGGGAGCCGTGCCGTTGTCTGCTGTTTCGCAGCTGCGACTACATTTTCAAATGCACAACTATCAACTGCAGGCTGTGTGTTTGTCTGGTGTTAATTAAGAGGCAGCAAATCTCAAATACTGGAAAGTAGAGGAGCAGACAGTGTTGTATTTTAAAGTCATCTAAAATGTGCTTTTTGTTTTGAAGCCATGTGAGTTCTGTCTGACTCCGGAATCCTAAAACTCCTCAAGGTAATTAGAAATAGGCTCATTCCTATGTAATCATTGTTGATTTGAAGATGAAACTCAATAAATCACTGATATTCATCTGTAGCATCAGAGCTGGGATAAAAGAAATGACACGTTATTCTAAATGCATGGTATTGGATGTGTCATTTCAATTGTCATGTATTCACACAAGTGCAGGTCAATGTCAGTGGATTGAATCCATCTGCCTGCAGACATGGGGGGTGTTTATATCAGTGTCAGTTTCCAGGCTGTGTGAGGGGCGCCAGCAGATTCACACCCCGGTTTAATGAGAGACATCTCCACACTTTAGTAACCTCAGCTGCACACAGCAGCTGTCTATAGACACAGATGTGCATCTGGTGAGTGGCAAAGAAAAAGACACACAAGAGAATGTGGTGAGAGTAACGGTAACATAAACGCTGATTGACAGGGTCTGAGTTGGAAGA
>NC_024323.1:7693561-7717302 GCF_000523025.1 Cynoglossus semilaevis | reverse complement strand
GTGGGATGAAGAAAGTACTTGGTGACTCTAAGCTAACAGAGACAGTTTTGTCTTCTTCTTCTGCAGTGTTGCCTCTCCTTTTTTTATCTTCTTCTTCTCCTACTCCTTTTTTGTCTTTAACTTGATTTAACTTGATCCCATTTCTTCCTAACTCCCTTTTATCTTCTTCTTTTTTTTCCGTTTTCTTTTTGATTTTTAAAATAACGCTTTAGTAACAGGAGGTGTAAAAACTGTGAAGCACGAAACAATCAACAAATTAATTTAATGACTGTGTAAATATCATCACCTTTATCTTCTTCTCCTTCTTCACGTTTTTCATTTCTTCTTTTTGTCCCTGTCTTAATTATTTTCCTTCTAGTCCTCCTTTCCTCTCCTCATCCCATCCTTTTTTGTCCCCCTTCTTTTTTCATCTTCACTTGTTCTGATTCCTCATTTTCTTCTCCTCTATCATTCTTCTTTTCCTCTGACTTTCTTTTCCTGTTCTAAAAACCTTTTTTTAACTTCGATGGAGTCTTCAAAATCGATCACCACAGATTTGAGGCAGGGACCGTTTCTGTGCTGCCTGTTTTGACTAAAAAATGTTAATTGTGAAATTCACGTCACCATTTTTGACGCAAACCTATAAAGAGCCGTGTGTATTGGCACGCTGACTCACGCTTGCCAAAATGATTTACTCCTGATACTCAGGCCTCGCCGCTGTAAGCTGATAAGGTCACTTCCTGTTTTACTTTCCGTCAGCTCCCGTGTTATCTCTCCTCTTAACTCTATCACTCTTTGTCAGGCCTGCTAAGACAAAGGATGTGCTCAGTCTGCGTTCAGATTGTCATCAGAGTTGAAACCAACTTTGAAGAGAACAAAACATGGGGGCAACTTAATACAACCTGTCCATTGTTAAAGGGAAACTTTGTAGAAAGAGTGGGAAAGAGAGTGGTTTGCCACTGAGTCACACTGCTTTATGGCTTTTCCTTGAACAGGGCTGAATAGCAGCTAATAATTTATTAAAAACTATACGAAAACTTTATGGCAACACAAACAGAGATGGCGGGGGGGCTGTTATAAAAATTACTGTGCTTTTATGTTCTGTGGGAAATTCATGGGGCTCAAGAACACACACACACACACCGATGCCTTGTGATTAAATCATCATCATCGTCTTCATCATCTTTCTCAACTCCCCATCAAATATTAGACTAAGGTTTTTAGAAATATAGTCTGAAGATGTAAGATTCTCAGTAAATTACTGGAAAAGTCAGGTTGAAAAAAATGAAGACTGAATGTGAACATGTTTGTGTCTCTGTGTCAGGCACTTACGTCCACTTCACCCTGGTCAATGACATAAAAGTTGTCTCCTTCATCACCTGGATGGGAAAGATAGAAGATAAACAGAGAATTCAGAGTCTGAAGAAAAACACTCGGCATTAAACCAACAGGAAATCTCATTCTTCAGATTACGCTCAGTGGTGAATAAAACATTAAACCAAAAAGGGAGGAACTCTGGATTCAAAATTATCTGTCAAATATTTGGACAACAGTTTTGTGTGAGCTGGCCAAAAATCCCTCACCAGTCTTAGGTTCAGTCCAATCGTACTGAAATCAGAGTCAGACCTGCACTAACTTAGTGATCTTTATAAATACATTTCACACAGTAATTCATTGTACCTGGATCACCGACCAAAACCACCTTTCATTACTTTTGGATAACAATTTGGATGAAAACATGTTTGTTTTTTTCCAAAGTAGTGGTTTTAGCAGAGCATATGTTACAGCATACCAATGTCCGCATACTTGAACGATGAATAAAAATATTCCCAGTGTTTCTTCTCCGAGACCTTTGATGACAAATATATTAGTTCAGGTCTGACGGCATCCCATTGCATCCTTGATGTTGCTGTGCTTTCATAGTGAACCTTAAACCCTTGAAAGCATTGACAGGATGTAGGTGGCTGACGTCCACTAAAAGCATCTAGTCTGGAGATAAGGCTGAAAAATGGCAAAGTGTTCCTTTAATTATGCTATCCATTACATAGGGCTGAGGGGGGGAATTATTAAAAAGGACTGACAGCCAGAATCACGGGCAGTGTGCAGCTCTCCCTGCAGCTACCTTTCTCTCACAATGAGATATAAGTACAACCTCATTCACAGGTACAACCGGCTAATGGTGCATGAACATACATGACACAAGCATGTTCATGTGTGCACATCCCAGGTACTGAGGGTGTGTGTGTGTGTGTGTACTAGTGTTCTTCTGTGAGTGTTGGCTTGAAGGGCTGGGAGTGTCTCTGTGTGCAAAGTTCACAGGAGTTCACACGGCTAATTAATATTGAGTGGAGGGAGCTCGTTAATCATACAGCTCTATTTGTCTGAAAAATACTTCATGTTGGTGTGGTGGTCTGTCCGAGGAGACACACAAACCTGCTGCAACCTAGCCCTCTTTGCCCTCTCCCTCTCACTGCCTGTGACTCTCTCTCTCTCTCTCTTTCATCTAATCTATCTTTCTTTCAGTTCCCTCTCTCTCTCTTTCTCTCGAGCGCTCTTTCTTCTCTTCTACTCTTCCTGTCTATTATCACCTTGGTTCTCAGGCCTTTGTTTTCCACCTTTCCAATTCCTCTGTGCCTGAGAGCTCAGGCAAATATTTGACTAAAGCGTGCGCAAACGTATAGACATAGACTCACACACACACACACACACTCCCTCTCTCTCTCTCTCTATGTCTCTCTCTCTCCCCCTCTCTCTCACAGGCTGGTGTACATGGTGTGGTCTTGTTTCAACGTAAAATAATTGTCGTCTACACTGTTATGGTTCTTTTGTGGTCCCAGGAAAAGCAGAAATAAATAGTTACATCCTTGGGTGTAACATTTTGTTCTGTCCAAGACGCTGATGGACTTTGAACATTTTCTGATCTCAAATATTTACCTTGAAAAAGTGTGATTACAGGGAGGACATCACTCATGAGCCCTTCATTTACCTCATTATAATAGAGTAAATTCCGTCTTTGTTTAAATACCAGTACAGCCCCTGAGTCAATAACTCCCGGCGGTGTCTAAACACTCTGTGATGGGCCAGTAGCACAGGTCGTTTCTTGAAGCTGTACAGTAGTCCAGACATTAGCAATGACATCAGCCCTGTGTATATACTATGTACCACACACTATAGTGTGTATAACAATGGGCTGTCCAGGGCTGGGGCCCACTGCAAAGATAGCTAGACTTATTATCACCAAATTAGGCCTTGACAAGCTGCCTGGTGCTGAGGGTAGGACCATCTGAGTAAATATGCAGAGTTTTATTTTTTTACTTCACACTGTATGAGTTTGCAGGCCAGGCCTGTGGAGGTGAAAGTATTGTGTTATAGGACGGTGGCAAACTGTCAGTGACAAAAGTGTGTTTTCAGGATTAAACATGTGCTTAAACATGTCTGGGTCTGTGCCTGATAGGAGTTTGAGTGGGGGGCACTGGAAAAATACAGTCTGTCTGCTGTGAGTTCTGTGTTCCTTCAACGTCCAGAGATGCCAAGTGGAGGCTTGACAGCTAGGGTTATGCAGAGGAAAGAGTTCTGACATCTGGTGCAGAGTGGGAGAATGTGAGGGTACTGTAATAAGAGCAAGTAAGAATTGGATACATATATATTTCTCCTTACTTTAAAAGTTTTATTTGGCTGTTTGCTTTTCTGGAGCTGAATTTCCAGTGTAGTAGTTACAAAATATAGCAATATTTTAAACTGACAAACCTTGTTGGATCACTGTTTCTCCTGCGATGTGAGTGACTGGAAACATGGCATCAAATATGTCACTGGTGAGAAAAAGAGAGAGAGAGAGAGAAAAAAAGAGAGTGAATGAACATGGCTGTCATCATCACAACATGCAAGCAGTCAGCATCTCTGAGTCTACTCTGTCAATCACAGAGCATCTGTGTCAGAATTTAGATTTTTCATCACTAGATTCATTGAACAAAAAATCATTTTCAGAAAAATCAGTAAATACTAACATAATAGCTGAATGCTAATGCTACGTGACTATGTGACCCAGGGCTACAACAAAGTTTTCTCAACTTGGTATCTGAAAATTTTTCAATACCTGCGCAGCCTGACTAACTTTATTGTGCCATAAGTTATCTACCGCATTTGAAATTCAATCAAACACTGCTGATGCGAAGCTCTGCCATGTTTCTCTGCATTATCACAGGCAAAAACTACAGAGTCAAGTTCTGTAGAAACATGACTGTGTTGTAAAGGTGTTTTTAATTGAGTCAATGTATCTAATATCGTCTTAATCTTTTTTTAAATAAACATAACTGCACCTGTGGCTAAGCATTTAATTTCTGTTTAAGCCCTGCAGAGATGGTGTCTCTTCCTATTCAGGTCTTTAAAAAACATGAAGCCTCTGCAGATTAAAGTTCTACTGCTGGGATGTGTTAGAACAAGAGAAATCTTAGAATTCTTCCTTTTCTTCTTCTTACCCTTCAAACACCTCCAGGGTGTATTTATCTATCTAATCAGTTGCATACCACCTGTCTTATAGAGAAATATAGAAAAAAAAAAACAATAAAAAGAGGGTCAGGAATATCAAAGCCATACAGGACCTGCTGAGTGAATGAATGTGGGCAGGTTTGAGCCCGTTCTACTGTAGATTGTCTGCAAGTGTGTGTGTGTTTAAATCAGGCTGTCGCCAATGTCAAAGTATGTGTTGCCTAAGAAAACGTACAGTTTGCACTAGACTGTAGCGCTGTTTTTGCAGTACACTTAGATACTAAAGTGTTTTTATTGCAAAAACTTCCTGGTTAAAAAAAAGCATGTTAACAGATGTTGAGGAGAGATCTGAGGCTGTTACTGAGTGGTTTGGAGGTGAATGGATTCTTCTGGTATTTGTTAATGTGACACTGAATAAAAAACAGACCAAAGGGATGTGGATTTAGGCCAGATTCACTCCTAGGTATGTCTTGCACACTGCAGCTGCCCACTGAGTCATGTCCTGGAGAAAATGCACCGTAAAACAAAACTTCATCTCTCTCTTTGATGTGTACCACCACCAACCAAATGATGCACTGACACATGTTGATGCTCACATCTACAACACATGCTTCACTACGTACACGTGGTGCAATGCATGCCGCTGATACAGTCAACGGTGCATGTCAACACACACTCACACACCTGTGAGAACAACATTGACACCGGCGCTCGCTTATGACACGCTAAACTCTTTGATGTCGTTTAGTCAGCGCAACATCTGCACGGGTGCCCTCACCCCACCACAGCACATGGTAGATACTATTTGTTTGCAAATTTTTATAAATGAAAACATTTACTCACTGTTTCAAACATGCTGTTTGATCAAATATGGTTCATTAAAATTAATTAAATGTAAAACCTAATTAGAAATATTTTAATCTGTCCAACTAATTTGGGGTCATGACCCAGTGTAATAAAAAAGGATTCTGTCCCAATTTCCAAACTTGTCAACATTTATTAAATAAAAATAGGTCGGCCTGGAAAAAATGCAAGTGTTTTCTTGTTGGAACTCAGACTAATTGCATTTGCATCGAGTGTTAAGATCAAAGGTGAGTGGAGCAGTGTTTAGGTAATTACCCTTGACCATCTCCCTCTCTTTTCTCTGCTCTGCCTCTCACTGAATGCATAGGTGAACACAACAAAGACTTTGCAGGTAATTGCTTCCCCTCGTTTTTACCTGGATCTCTTTTTTCTTCATCCTCAGCTTCCGCCCTGTCTACTCTCAATCACTTTTCTCTTCCTCCCCCTCTCAATTACCCCTTTCTTCCTTCTAATTCACTCCTGGCCCTACCTCTTTTTGGTCCACCACCCCCTCCCTGCCTTCTAGATGAAGTGATTAATCTTGTCTTTTCTTATACCTGAAGACCCTCTGACCTTAGGTGAAGGGGCAGCAACCTTTTTCCCAACAATGCCTGAGCTGTTCTGACAGAGATAGTGAGAAAGAACATGGTGTAATGGAGAGTTCACCTGTATGCTAGCAGAGAGAGAACGTTTCTGTCATCCTAGTGATATGCTCTCCATGAAGACATTCTCTGAATTTGGCTGTCACTTTTATCTCTAACTACATTTTTTAGAATGGAGAAATTCATGAAGAAATTCAGAGAATTTGGCTGTTACTTTTATCTCTAACTACATTTTTTAGATTACTTTTAAAAACAAACCTGTTAGACCAGGAGTGCCCATCATTTTGTTTTGTTTTTTTGGCTTGGTAACGACTAAGAAAATGACCAGGCTAGAGTGATGAAAATGTATAATATATATTTACTAATTTAGGTGATAACATGAAAATGTATAATATATATTTACTAATTTAAATCAAATATATGTTGTATATATTATATGTTGGGATACTGATTAAATGCATGTAGCTGTATGTCACTCCTATAGTACTGTACACGGTGAGCACTATGATCAATACAATTTATTAATATTTATATAATAATATAATAATATATATATATATATATATATTCCATTAGGGGTCTACTGGTAGAGTCCAACCCCTGTGTTACTTCGATGAAACCATACAGGCTATGTTGTGGGTGGATTTCATCAGCAACCATCTTGCTAAGTCTAGCTGGCTGTTTTAAGTGGCTGGCACTAATGTTTTTATATATGCCACCTTATCTCTTACATCAACACTAGACAAGAGGACTGCCATATCATTCTGCTTCCTAATGAGCCGGAGCAGGCCGGCTTGCACAAGACCTTCACGTAGACCCCATACACAATGCTCACAATGGCTAATTGGAAGATATTTTGCCAAAGCCAAAAATAATCAACAACACTGCACATTTGGGAAACTCTCTGAGCTCCGTCTTAGCTTGGCAGCAGGGTTCCACTAGTTTGGCTGCCACAGCTTTTGTGCCGTAGGTGCTTAAAGAACTAATTTTTCACTACCTCATTATCAGCAAAGTCAGATTTCAGCTGAACAATAGTCTCTGTTATTTAATTCAAGAGAAAACCATAACCTGTGTGATGGTGTGAGGAAAGTTGAACAGAGCAGCGGGGTGGCAAAAGAATTTAAGCTAGTACATGTTAAGTTACACATGGGTTGTGTACCTTTTTTTAATGTTATATGAAGATTAAAGGCTTTGAAGATACTGTGCTTTCGTTCCCTAATCAACACCTCAGCAGCAGGGGAATGTCCTGAACACATACACGTCAGAGCAGAGAAAAGGTTACAAAACACACACCACCCTAATGTTTCTTTGTTTACCTTGGTAAACAGATGTGATTACTCAGCACAACACGTACACTCTTGAACAATCTCACAAAATGAACCAACCCGAATTAAGTCGATTTTCACTGAAGTTGAGGGAATGTTCATTTATTAGCCTGTTGTGTGACTCATTATGAGAATATCACAGTAAGATGGAAAAGTTTTATGAGGCTGACTGAACGTGCAGTGCTTTACACCAGCCACAGTGACTTACACAAAACAATCAGAACCAGCCATTGTGTTCTGTTAGTGTAAACAATGGCAATTTCATGTTTTTAGTTAACATATACAGTATCTCAAACAGTGGCATTCACACACACCAACACAGATTCAAATAGTGAGTGGGTGAGTGAGTGATTGAGTGGGGAGATTTAAGAGGTATAATTATAAAGCTCAGAGGAGTTCAGGGAGGATATTTATGATATAAAAGCTCTTGGCACGTGCCCTGTGTTTCCCTAGAGCCCTGGAAAAAGATGGCGAAACGAATCCATTCCAGCTACTGCCCATTTCTCCACATTGGTGTAGGAATAGCCACATCAGCACATACTGAAGATAGTTTCAAAAACTCACATCACTTTCTAAACAGTCACCACACCTGAAATGAAGTGAATTGGTAAGATACTAAAAAAGAAAGAAAAACAAAAAAAAACATATATACCCTGGGGAATTGGAAATCACAATCTCAGGGCACATTACCTAAGACAATCTGCTACAGATTATTTCACTGCACTGACAATTCTGGTGCAAAAGAAGAACATCCTTATGACTCATATCAAGGTCATATGGGTGGAGTTGCAAACCTACACCTGCAGCAGCTGAAACAGGGAGTTTCATCTGAAATCAAAACCAGTCAATGATCAGAGCTCCTATTTAACAGTTAGAGACCGACTCCTGTTAAAGTTACGGTAGGTGGCCATGACTACAGGTAAAGAAAATGAACCATTGCTTTTCTAAATCTTCACTGGCCTTTTCCTTAATCTGCCCTTGGGTATGGTCTTTGGGTTCCTAAATTTTGTAGTGTGATAAACATCAGAATTATCAAAGTTGACTTCCTGATCCTTTATTTTTTTTCCAATGGCAATTGCATACTAAAGACTTTTTAGATTCTTAACAGAATTACTGCACTTAGTAGGTTATATTTGTCTCAAAGACCTAAAAAGGGCTAATGTTTTGAAACGTGGAGGTCTACAGAAGTCCACTTAGAGTAAAGCTACGTGATTAAAATGTTGAAAGTTGTGTTAAAAACACCAAAGAGCAAAGAGCAGGCCATGGTAAATCCACACACCTGGCCTTCGAGGGTTTATTAGGAATGTAAACCTGGATCAACCCTGCTTCCTCAAAGACTATATGTGTGTCTAAGTATGAGTGGACTAATGGCCTGGAGTCCCTAAGGGGCCAAGGACGTTTGTGCTAGTGATAATTGTGGTACCAACCACTACAAGGACCTTGTGTCATCATTAAAACTGCAGTAAAAGAGTGTTTGCCACCAACTTTACATTTCACTTGACAGAATGACATAGAATCCTAGAGCACCTCCCTGTGCTTTCTCACCCTTATTACCCAATGATGGCCAATGCTGACTCATCTGTCAGCATGCCTTCATGGAAACTGGCTATATTTAATTGAATGCTAAACCCCGATTTGACATTTCTCACTGCAATTGCGAGTCTACACCACAACATTGATGGAGTGGTGCAATGCAAGGTTCAAATTATGGTCACACTGCATGTGACTGCTCTACTAAATGAAAGGAGACACAGCTGAGGTTCACTGGTGGCAATTTGGGGGTGTATGATAAGAAGTAGGTTAATTTTAAACTAAATTAACTTTTAACACTTTTTTTTAAAAATCTTTTCCAGTTACTTGTATTATTTTTTTCCAGTTACTTGTATGGATATCTCAAGCCCAGTAAGACACGAGTCCAGGCAGTAGTTCTGAGAAAAAATGTTAACTAAACCATGACTGGCAACTTGGACTGTTAGTTTTTCACTGCCAACATTATCTGAGAGCAAATCTAGCTTTACCACCTCCTCACGATGCCTGGCAATATTGATTTTTTGACACTGTTGTGATGCTGGCATGAAAGGAAAGTACTTTCGAGGCTTCAAAGAGAGAAAAGTAAATACAGCTGCATAAATATACATTTCATTGAGAACTTTGTAATGTCATTGAAAGGCAAAAAGCCTCTGTTTTTTAATTGCAAAACATCCAAAGCAACCAGCAGTTTAGGCTAGGTATGTATACAATCATATATATATATATCGCTATATATATATATATATCAGCTAAAAGCCCATAATTTTGAAAAAAGTCTGCGGTGTTACACAATTGGAAACGAAAACATCCAACACTAATGACTATTCCATTGGCATCGGCATGGTGAGACTGAGTTGAGTTTGGCAGCTAAAGAAAAGTCCAGTCTGAAGAGGAAATGTGTTGCAAGAGGATGTGAGGAGAAGTGATGATGTGTTACAGTGTGAAGATTAAACAACCAACTTTGACAGGATCTTGAAAATAAATATGTCACATGAGAACCTTCTGATGTTCAACACAACAGAATGACATGTTGACCCTACAATGGTTTGCTTTAGTATGTCTAAGTTGTCCATATCCTTAGAAAGGGTCAATTGTATGAATGGATGAATTACTTTCTTTATCTTTCTTTCATTTTGTATGGCGTTAAACTCTTGTACCCCCACAACTTTGACTGTATGCACTACTTGCCATATGCTTCATTCTTAATCAGATGGATACATTCCTTTGACTGACTTTCATTTGTCTCCTGTCCAGTGCATACCTTCTTCACTGCTCTCTAATCTCTCTACATATTGGAATGTCTTGTGTGAAATTAAATGTCTACAGAGCTTCCTGTTAGATGTCATCTGTAAACCTGTTTATAACCAGGGCAAGAAGGAAAGTCTCAGAGCTGATCCCTTATGTAACCTCACCCTTACTCCAAATGCACACCACACCACTGTCCTCATAGGCACTGTACCACTCTCACCTACTCTTCTGCCACTCATGAAGTCCTTGTGCAGTACCACAGTTCATCTCGTATAGATTCACTATATGCTTTCTCTAAACCTCATAAGCTAAACTTGATCCAAACAAATCCAATCGCTAGTTTTTGACCTAGTTCCTATTTTGTTTCTATACAAGCCATTTCTAAGCCCAGCTTCTACAAATACTTCCTAAAACATTTGTGTCTCTTCTCTGGTATTTATGTAGAGTCCAAAAATCCCAAACACTTTAACACTCTTAGTTAATACAGCTGGCTACAGCCACAAGAACATCATACTTTGCAAAGGATGATGGAGCTGTTTTTCAGACCATAACTGATGATCGAACTCATGACACCTGGTGATGCAGCCATGATGTCAGCCTGAAAACATCACAAACATGTCCGACCCTGCTACCTCTCCCTTCATCTTTCCTCTCCCTTTCCTATTCCCTCCCTTGCTTTACCCAGCATAATGATTATATGTGTTAGTGTTGTTGATAATCATCACTACAACTTGATTTCTCCTTTGCTTACGCAACTGTCTTTCCCAACCAGCGGCGTACAATTCCTTAACATCAATGGTTTTTCTCTTGCCCCCTGTCTCTAATGTTTATTGCTTGAAGGCAGAAAAAGCATGTTATTTCTCCACTCCACAAGAGGATAAAGGGTCATGCTGAATCAGGTGCTGACAAGAAAACCCTTGGGTGCTCTGATATGTCGACAGGGGATGTGCAGGAAAGTCACACTAGGAAACCCAAAACAACCTGATGACACACCTTGATATGTCTAAGAGAAGGAACTTTACAGAACGTACAACTGAAATATATTCCACACAATATTCTGTATATTTGCAGTGCACTTTTACTTATACTTTACAGCATACTTTTCCTCCTGTTTCTTACTCTTTCGCAGACCTGCGCAAATCCTGACACGTTGCTAAACATAAAAAGCCAAGCTGCTCATCCTGCGGGCATATCTTTTCCTCTTCTCTTTTCATTGGCCCCAATCTCCTCACTTTCAAAAGACAAGCACGTAACGGAGATAAGCATCTTGAATGTAGATTTGGACACAATTTGTCCTTTCTAGGGTTCATATCAAAGAGTGGAAAATTGAGACCAAAAACATCTGAAAGCTTAGGGGCCCCGACGGGTAAATAGATGACTAGATAAGGAAAAGGCTTAGGGCTAATACTGTACACATGGTCATTGTGGGAGTGTTGTTCTTTTATTAACCTCATTAACTTGGACTCAGGGCACTAAGGTAATAGCTGCACAGGTTTTATCAGAGGTGTTGCAGGAAGATATGTATAGTGTTAAGCAACTAACTGTTCAACTGAAACAACCAAAGACAAACATATATAGTGAACTGCAGAGATTTTACATCTTTTAAACAAAACTAGCATTCATTCTTATTGTATGTCAATCTGCTCTATGACTGAATGAAACCTGCAGTACAAACTCAACTGTACCTCAGATATCAAATCTTAGCCTGAAAAGGATCTGGTGCCTTTAATCTGCTTGAAATTCAACCAGTGAGACAACAACAAACCAGTGAGGAGGTCATGGGAGAATTACCATGCTATAACAGGTCTGTTGTGTGTGCCTGTGCCCTGGAACCTATCACAGTAGCATAGACAAAGCAGACTGGATGTATACAATAGGAGGCCATGGGCCAAGCCAGGCTATTTTATAGGCTGCTGGGCTGCTCTGTCCTCGGCTAATGTGCAGTGGTCAGTGTTTGGGTTGCACTTTGGGTTTGCCTGAGCTATAAAGGCACTGAGGTGTTGCAGGGACATCATGTCCTCGCAGCAGGGCCAAACAACGGTTAGGAAGTCACTGTCATGCACACTCGCACATTTAGCCTACTTGTTCATTCACATTAAATGAAACGTGACTGATTTCGGCCTCTAAGTCAAACGTCACTCTCTGCTGGACACACACAAATGTGACTCAGTTTAAAAGACTTGACTTTCACTGTCTCAGCAGTCAACGTGTTTTGTGGATCTTTATTTAAAGACAGATTGTGGTCCTCCACTAATGCATTCTTCCCATTGGAGATATCTGATACAAGTGCTCAGATCCAAAACAGAGGCCTGTCTTTTTTCCCCGTTTCCTGTTAACCGTAAGCCTTACTATTTTCCCATTCTTTTTATGCATCAGTAAAACCTCTTCCACAAATGTGCCGGCAAACACATTAACAAAAAGGAAAACTTGTCAACACAAAAATGCTTAAATATAGCAATGCCCGCACATGCAAAACACAGTGGCTACACACTGATTGTATAAGCAGCTGAAAATGAAAAAGTGAGTCATAACTATCTGGACAACAGTCCTATGCAGACTCTGGGGTTCAACTTGGAAACATGACTGGGTTCTAATGGGACTCCAGACACGTATCACTACTACGTGACTCACTGCTTTCTGAAGAACTGGGGGGATGAGCAGAGTAAGGGAAAGATGGACAGAGATGACAGGGGGCGGAAGAGACAGCAAGGGACAGGTTGTAACACAGCTGAGTGTATGGGAGGAAAAAAGTTTCCAGCTATCTTCGCAACTGAAAGTTGTTTGTGCACAGTGTATCTGTGTGTTTGCTCACACAAGCGTGCACATGTTGATGTGCATGAGTGTGTTTAACGTCACAAGGCTCCAAATTTGCCGCCATCTGTGATCTGTTGTTTCCCTGTTTAAAGGTAAGATGGTTGGAGCTGGCGCGAAGAAGCGATGTGCTGGTGTGAGCTGGAGTGGGGGGTTTGCCCATTAGACCTCGTGCTATGGTTGGTAATGGTGGGGATGGTCGAGGTTCACTCAGGCCTGCAGAACGCCTGTGGAGAGTGACCTCATCGCCTGGCCCTAGCATTGTGGCAACAGCACAAAGCCATGCAGGGGACAGACAGAAGACTACACATGAATGTGGGGGAGGGCCTGGATGGGAATAAGGATGTAGATGTGAATGAGCCTGCATGACTGGGAGAGAGAGAACGACAGGAAGAGAAAGGATGAGAAATAGTGAATTCTTAAAATAGGGAGAAAAGAGGACCACCAGGCTCTCAGGAAGAACAGGGACGAGAACACAGAGAGAGTCAATAAGGGAGTCAGTGAGACAGGAAACACAAACACAACTGCAAATAGACTAAACAACACACAACAGAAACCCGGTGATGTGTTCGTGCTGCTGACAAATGTATTTCACAGCCCACCATAAAATACAAATCAAAGATTCAAACACACGCCGTACTGCAGCTGATCACACAGGGACAGAAACAGGGCCCTTTAATGACAGGAAAGAACACAAATCACTGTAAAGCCACCTCACAAATACTGTACACACACAGCAAGGAAATACCTCTATTAGCTTTATAAAGTCACATGATTACGGGGTCAGGTTGAAGAAGAATTTCTGACAGCCTCTCCATTATTTAGTTCTGCAAAAAAATGTCTCAAATAATGTACTTGAACATCCTATAAGAGTTAGTTGTCTCAAAGTTGGTACAATTGTATGTTAGCAAACTAGGTAGCAACATATTTTGGTTTGAAAATTCAATATGTTTTTAGTGAAGTAATTTTTTTACTATAATGAGGAGTAATTCCTTATCTCCCTGAGCAATTTTGACTATTTCTGTCAATAAATACACCTGAGTAACAAAACTTCACTCTACTCAAACTTTGCCTGTGTTTCTTAATATATCTAACATAAAAGCCTATACATCATTACATCTAAATACACTGTTAGGATAGTTCACAGATTTGCCTTCTTCATGAGTGTTGGTCTGTTCAGCAAAAGCCAAGATTGCACTGATAGATGGTATCAGTTGATATGATCTGTGTGAGGCAAAAACACCCTCTAGGGGCTGTTGTGGGGTAACAACACAATGTGCCACTGTTTATGAGGATGTTTAAGTTGAGAAATCAGTGGCTCCATTATGTCAGATTTACACAAAACCGTTCTGCTGTTATTCTTCATTTTATAAAGAGTATCAGTTTCTGATCTGTGCCCATTAACTGGAGCACGGAGCCTGATACTCACATCTATTGACTTAGAGCCTGATACAAATGAATGAGCTATCAGATGTAATGATGAGAGCTGTGATAATCCGATATGACTACACAGCTTGCGATCACACGCTGCATCTTCTTTGTTAACTGGGGCCATAAAGGAGGCCTTAAATAAACACACAGATCTTCCTCTCTCTCTCTCTCCCTCCCTCTCTCTCATGCAGTTTTTAGTGTCTTTTTCTCCGCCACTGTTTGTTTATTTAACTTTCCTGTCTCCCCCTGATTTATTTATTATTGTTTTTGCACCTCCTCAAGCACCATAAACACAGCAAAAGTTGCCAGTCAGCTTAGGATGTTCCTTGTCCGTCGGCAGGGGTTAGTGGGGAAGGTGTAGAGGTCAGAGTTGAGGGTCAAAGGTCAACTTATCGGTCACCTCATGAGCTCATTACTCTACTTGTTAATTAAAGGATTAGAGGGCAGGATGTAATAACCAGTACCACTGTATAACTCCCTCATGCAGTGAATACTTAATTGTAACTTTTTACCAGCCCAATATTATTTATTTGTTACTATTTAAGCCGTTTCCTGGTTTGAGATCATCTTTGATCTGAGAGCACTTTAAAGATTAAGTCATGCATTTGGTTGATTTATGACTGGTCCGTTATCATAAAAAGAGATTTAACAACTCCTATTAGCAGATGGTAATGTTTTTTTTAGAATACTG
Organism: Cynoglossus semilaevis; assembly: GCF_000523025.1. Taxonomy (NCBI): domain Eukaryota; kingdom Metazoa; phylum Chordata; class Actinopteri; order Pleuronectiformes; family Cynoglossidae; genus Cynoglossus; species Cynoglossus semilaevis. Next base: position 7,702,357 of record NC_024323.1, on the reverse strand, counting down.
CGAACTCTGCTTAGACAGCATAAGGTATGAGGTAAACAGCGTTTCCCAATCCATGCCAGACTATGTGGTTACACTGAGAGCTTCTCCAGTCTGTACTGCCCCCAGGAGATGTTTTTGTGGTATAAGGGCATAGCATTAATGCCAACAGATAGAGGGATACAAGTGAAGCCTGATAAGCACATGTCCCTATTTGTAAATTATTTGTATCATGGGAAACATAAATCCTCTGACAAATTTCCCAGAGGTGCTTTCTTATGCATTCAATCACTGAAAGTGACTCCAAAGAATTGTTTCCGTTTGCTCCCTTCTATCTTCATGTTACATTCATAAATGTAAAAGACATTTCAATCAAAGCCATTAGGAAAAAGGTGATAAAAATAAAAAGTGATAAAGATATAGAAGTTTCATCTATTTCATCTATTATTTTCATCTATTATTATTGACATACAGTATATATATCATTTAAAAAAATAGATGGTTAATTACAGTAACTGTAAAACTTTTACGGTTACTGCTGTAATCAACCATGTTAAAATTAGGTCTAACAAAATGGATCTTATTTGAACATGATTAGTCGTGATTAATCTGCATATACCCTGTAATTTTTTTAGATTAAAAACTTGAATCATCAAAAAACATTCTTTGGGGTCTCTTTCAGTGATTGAATACAAAAAAAAAAGGATTTATGATTCAGAGGATTTGTTTCCCACGATATAAACAGACCCCATACAAATCCTTTGACGGCTCTATTTAAAAAGAAATAAAAATACTTATATGCATACACAAAAGTACACATTGAGCTATTTAATATTTCTTATTAAAAAAAAAAACTAAAAAAGGCTTTGGTTTTCAAACTAAATCCCATTTTCTGAAAACTATCCCTTGAGCTCTGTTCGTTAGCCAAAACTAGAACATTAAAAAAAAGCCCAGGTGTGAAGATGAGGTAATCCTAGTCCATTTAATATGACAATAACTACAGTGTGTACACTGTATAATGACAGCTGTGTGCAGGCTGATTTGGGTGTTAAAAACCCAGGCTCAGCACAATAAGAAATCAAACACCTGTTCCCAGCCCAACTTGTAAGCCTGTGTGTCTATTTGTGTGGGCATATCATAATGAGGTCATTAAGGCAGCTAATGTTCAGAGGAAAAGGAGTTCCGCCCTGTGGCCTTCTGGGAGCCACAACATGGCAGAGGATCTATCGTTAGTGGGAAAAGTTCAGTCGAGGTCAAAGCGATAAACACACAGACAAACTGTAGTGTGCATTCATTAACGTGTTTTTTTTTTTTTTTTTTTTTTGTTTTTTTTTTTGTTTTTTTTTTTTTTTTTTTGTTTTTTTTTTTTTTTTTTTGTTTTGTTATTGGTTGTTTTTTGTTTTTTTTTTTTTTTTTTTATTTTTGATTTTAGTGGTTTTTTTTTTTTTTTTAGTTTTGATTTTAGTTGTTTTTTTGTTTTTTTTAGTTTCGATAACCAAACAGGGGAGGCACAGCAGCTGAGACCATAAAATGTCGACATATGGGACGGTGTATTAATCAGAGACTACACACTCCCAGCTGGAACTGTCACGTGTAAACTTGAGAATGTGTTCTAGTGTGTTTACATCTCAATAATGATAATGTAATTCCCTCCATCGTCTGTAGTGATACTTGTATTTGATTGCTTGTTGAACACGTGTATGTAGGTGAAAAAAACAAAAATGCTTGATTTGGTGAAAAAAAGGTGAAAAAAACAAAAATGCTTGATTTCACATATTCAAAAAACTTGTAGCTCTAATGTAAATTTGGGCTTGATCAGGTCTGCAAGATTACTCACTGTAAAGTGCACATAATATTTTAAAATACCCTCTACTGTAGGTTTCATTTTTGAGGTCACCAGGAAGCCACAGCTGCAGTTCGCTTATCATCCAGTAGGGTCTAACTGCAAAACCAATGTTTCTCATAGACGTTTACATTTTTAAACATCTTCTTTTGATAAAAAGTTAAAAAAGATAGTGCTTGTTTTTCCATGAGGATGAACTCGGAAAGTACTGGCAACCAGAAAACACATTTAGAAGTGTTGACGTTTCATGTATTTACAGTAACTAATGGATGACTAATAAACTGTTTCGTCACATACATACAGCAACTATCAACCCACTAATGTATTCTGACTGAAACACAAAGCTCTTCAAAAACAATCCAATAAATACGTGAAGAGGAATTGAACCCAAAAGAACAGTCTAACACCAACAGGCAGTTGTCATGACATCAAGTGGAAACAGTCAGCTGTGATTACGTCCCTACAGACAGAATGCCAAAGAGCAACATTTAAACTAAGCAGCTCTTCACCGAGAGAAGAGGGTCTGAAATAGAGAAGGACACAGAAAAAGAGAGTGATCCATGCATCTGTTGGTGTGCGTCACTCTGTGACAGTTTTGGCACATCTAAAGATACCAATGTGCTTCACCCAAGAATACAGCATTTGCGATCAAAAACTGTACTTGAGATAGTCTTCAAGTTTTACTGTGATGACAGTTGTTACATCTTGTCACAACACATGGTGTGTATGAGTATTTACAATATTTTACGAAGTGCAGTAATTACACAGCCAGGTTTTTTTCTGTAGCCCATGAATCATGTTCAAGTTTTTACAGTAACCAGGCGAAGTGCACAGGGCCAGCTGGCTGCTCTGTAGGGGTTTTCATTAATGGTGAAGGAGCACATTTGCTATACATCAACGTTCTTCTTTCTGTTGATGCTCCAAGCACAGCAACCGCAACACAACCGCAGTGCGACCAAACCACCAGCCAAGCAGCCTGCCGTCCAGCATCACCAGCTGGAAGCTGGGAGTGAGACAGAACAGAAGAGAGGGAGACAGTGAGAGGACTAAGAGCTAAAGAAGGAAAAGTTGGCCAACTTTCTGCCATGTCCTTACACAATCAACCAGGAACCTTCAGCTGCGCTTGCTGCAGTTTTACCCCCAAATCCCACAACAATGTATTTCTGTGTGCACATCAAAAATGGCTGGTACGTGGTGTGTGCGGCGAGACAGGGGACATGACAGCCAGTCAAAAAAACGTCTTCATCAAGCACGGTTGAACGGGGCTGACGACATTACTATTACATAGAATGCCACAAGGTCGTGGCTTCTACATTAAAACCTGATGGTTTATGGTCTACTGCCACATCAGCCACCCAAGTGCACGGTTTTTCATACTGTCCGGACCTATCACATGTTGTGTTCTGCTCGCGGCTGCTTCAGGGGCACTGACGTGCAATCAGAGGCCTGTGTGCGTTGCCAGAGGAGCGCAGTAAATTGTCAGCTGACGAAAGTCTGGAGAGTGTGTGTTTTAAGTTTTTAATCTGTGGAGGCATAAGCCAACAGGAAGGCTCCGGTGTTTTCCTGTCCATGGGACATAATGGATTCTCCCCGCCAATGAAACATTATTCCGGCTGGCAGGCAGGGACGCCAGCCACCTGAGAGTCTTTCCCACAACATCCTCTCCCTTCTTAGAGCCTGTTCCAGGCATCAGTGGAGATGGTGCACAGATGGACCGGTAAAAGGGAGGAAGAAGAGAGGAGAAATGGGAATAACAATAAACAGGAGCAGATGGTATGAAAAAGGTATGGACCATTCCCAGTCTGAACAGACCCACAGGAATTAATTATTTAACCCAAAGTAATGGGTGCTTTATTGCCCGAAAGTGAATCGCATAATATTACCATAACACAACAATGTATCACAAATATAAATCTATCCATTTACCTCATACATTCCATTAAATGGCTTCGTAGTCCTTCTCCTCAGATATAATTACTATCACAACCCACTTGAGCACCTGTTCAAAAAAATGGTTAGGACAACCTTCAACAAGCCTACGAAGAGGGTAGGTGATTCCAGTGACTTAGAACAGGGCCAGTTCCTGGTGCAGGATAGGCAACTTGGAGTATTATAAGAGCCAATCTACTGAGATGCCTGAGTAAAAACATCTCTAGATGTGACTTCATTGTTCTTCCAATAATGAAAAACTAAAAAAAGAAGCCAGCATGATTTAGTTTAAATTTTTGGTGTAAAAATATGTGTTTTTTACAGTTCAGGCAGTTGCTGGTGGCTTTGTAATGCTGCAGGTGTCATCCTTACCTCATACTCTGGTTCCCTGGAACATGAATGACTGTATATCACCACAGGTCCATCCTTGCTGATAGTGTCTTTCCTTTTTTCGATCACATTTTACCAGTAGGAATAAACACCATGTCATGAAGATTAAATAATCTTTTAACTGTTTCCAAGTCCAATATATCACCTTTAAGGTATGGTCACAAAGATAATTCACATTATAGATGTGCAGCTGAGTCTGCAGTAAATGCAGTAAGAATTGTTTTAGCATCTTGTTGACTGCATCCTGGTAGATGTAAAAATCTTCCAGGGCAGGCAACACTGGCACACAGTGGCCATGAGAGCAATGTACTCAGCTAGAACTACTGAGCAGCTCATCAACACACACTCCTGCCCGCATACGAATACACACACACACGAGAGAGATGATGTGCAAATGTATCATAAGTCCTGGAGATGACAGTGTAATGCTTCTGTACCTTCTCTCGTTGTCATCCAAGTGAGCAAACAGCACATTCTTGGAGATGGCCTTTGCCAGAGCTGTCATGGTCTTGTAGTCCTTTGGAATCACCTGTGTAGACAAACCAAGAATAACCATTACAAAAGAGTGGACTGCCACAACAATGTGCAGGTGGACACATGAAACAGACCAGCACTAATACAAAATAAACCCGACTTCAAAGACCAGCTTAATTGAGTAATTAAAGAGCAGCGCCCTGGCAAACTCTGAAAGGAATATCGCACACATGTGTCGGTTTATTTTTGGGAAAGCCCATCTGTTCAGGAATTACATTCAAAATGTCACACGGCCCCTAAAACTTCACAAGAGACCTGAACTCATTCATAAAACATGCATTTTCAGGTCCCACTCTGCGGTGTGTGTGTGTGTGCGTGTGTGTGTGTGTGTGTGAAAAAGAGAGAGATGGAGAAGGACAAGAGCGAGAGAGAGGGAATGACTGTCATCTGTAACCACAACTAAACCACAGAGGTCCATACATGTAGAGAGACATCCGTGAAGAGAGAGTGAGAAGGACAAGAGTAAGGAAAAGAGGAAAGAAAAATGTGGAAAGAATAAGACGACTTCGCTGCTGTGTGTGTGTGTGTGTGTGTGTGTGCATGTGCATGCATGCACGTGTTTTGTCTCTGGGTTAGGCTGTAATTACGTTAAACCAACAGATGTCTCCACATGAAGACAACCACACCAAAATGCATAACATGCACACTAACACACACACACACACACACACACACAGACCACATTACGTGTGGAATAAAAAGAGATGTTTTATCTCTGTCCAGTGTGAAGTCAGTGGACGGAGATAAAAGAGTTCATCATGGCCTGGATATTCAGTTAGTGGAGGGCACAGATATCCAGAGGGGCTCAGTGCTAAAGATATTTTCTTCAAGTTTTAAGACGAGGCAACTTAATGATCATAAAAGAGAATAATTCTCCAGGTGACTGTTTAAATGTTCTTTACCAACTTCCAACCTGCAGAACTGTCTGTCCTTTCTAACTGATCCGGATGAAGACATTCTTCAGGCTCTCGGCAACTAGGGAAACAGATGGGTCAAGGCCACGTGGGAAAAATGGATTTCAAACAACACTAACAAGAAGTTATGAGAGGAAGTCGGTCAAATCCAGGCGTTAACTTTTGGTACGTGCACATACTTTCTCAGTCTAAGAAGTTAGACTGGGGTTGATTTAATGACAATAGCAAATTGCAGCGGCGGTTAAAGTACAAGTGAGAAAGAAAAATATTTGTCAAAGCAGCAGTACTGTATGTGTCTGACATTGAAGTAGTTATTGAAGTAGCTGAAGTGGTTAAAGAGCCAATCAAATCTTGTATATGTCACAGCTTTAGTTGTCGGCGTGTTTGTGTGTTTGGACGACATCATCAGATGTCATCAACACATCTGTATGAGAATATTTCTCAACACAAACATCACAAGCTCGGCTCAGTGTCTTTGTGATTACAGCCTGCTTATGGGTGTTCACGCCATCATGTCGTTAATGGTTTATCAGCTTAATTACAAATGAATAAGCGGAGTAATGACACAGTGACGAGGGAGTGTGTCTGTATGTGCGCTCGTAAGTCACTGTTTCTGGCAAACCAGTGCGCTGCACTGTGGCTCTGCTAAATTATGGAATGAACTTGACAGGTTTGCCACGGCACTGCCAGCTCTGTGAGCCTGACAGCATACGATGACAAAACACAGGCGCTTAACTAATCTTTTATTTTTAGCTTCCATTCGACTGAACAACATTACATGTCATTCTGTCTAAAAAAAAACTAATACGAGTAAATCAAATAAAAAGTTATTTGTAGCGAGTGTCTTCTTGACAGCTTTCAACAATTATGGGTTTTATATAAATGGACAAGCATAAGAAGGCTAATTTGCTAATTTAAGATGAGTGATTAAAGGGCCTCCATTTTTTTCTCTAAATAGATTTGCCTTGTGGAAAATCTTAGTTAGAATGAGTCACGTACACTTGAATGGCTGTGCTGGACTAAAAAAAGCAAATTTTTAAGCTTAAAAAAGACAAAACCATCACATCATCCTGGAGATGAAATGTCAACCATGTCCCAAAACATGAGTGGGAGTCTATCACAGTCAATCCTCTATCACCAGGGTCATGTTTGTTTACATGCACTGAACATTAGTTTGGCAGCTGATTCATACACTCAGTGTTTGAGTATATGTAATTAAACTGAATTGGCTGGTGTTTATTATTGTCTCTTCTAGCTTTAAACTAATTATCACTCATCTAATTCTCACATTGTCCCACGTGTTAATTATTTTTGATGAGTGATGGTAGAACTACAGTTTTGTTGTGTCCTCATGTTTTTGCCCAAAGTAGTTCGGAATTTAAAATGTTGGCTAATTACGCAAACGGAGAACCAACAACCTGTGTTCTCTGTGTTGTGGTCACATGCAGTGCAGTGTTAAAACAGTTTGATGAGCATTGATATTCCACCGTGTGCATGATTTGGATATGTGTGTGCATGTTTGCTTGTTCATGACTTTTTCAAGGCTGACCTTGCGCACGTAGCTGACGGCGTCCTCTTCGGTGTAAACCTCGGCGCTGACTCCTCCTCTGCGACGCCGGGCTTTGACAACTGGGTTTGGCGGTGGAGGAGAGACCTCATCATCGTGTGAGTCAGACTGGCTGTTAGATTTCTGGCGTGCCATGATTTGCTTGCATTCTTCCTGTTAGAATGAGAAAAGAAGCAACATTGTCAAGGCCCGTGACTCAAACCCAACCCATTACATCGTTTTTATGTGGCCCTCCAGAGATTATGTGTGCAGTAGCAGCAGTAGATTGTCCATCCTTGATTGGGTAATTGTGCTTCTCAAGTACTAACCGGCTTAATGACATTGTACATGGCGAACCTTACATTAAACAAAAACAATAATTTGTCCTATTTAGAAAAATCAACATGGCTGCAGATTTGGAAAAGCTGCACCACTGTTTGGCAATTCTTAGGTTTTGCACCAATATAATCAGAAATGAATATGATGGCCCAATAATCTAAGACAAATTATTTTTCTGTAAAATTGTGGAAAGAATAATCACAATGGTAAAGTCATGGGCAGCTGAAATCTCAGTCATTACATATCAATTTAATAGATAAAACAAAAATGTCTCACATTATTATGACAATCAAAGCAGAGTAAAGACAACGCATCACTGACACTGAGTAATTTTTTCAATGTTTCTCTGAAACTAGATGTTAAATCCAAAACTATCAGCTCAGCACTTATATAAACACTCATTACTTCCACTATTGGTTTCAAAATGCACAGAAACAAACTAGATATATGTAGTGGGATAAAAGGCAGTAAAACAACACATGTCAGTTACTGTGAAGAACAGTCGTCAGCTTGCACTTCCCCTCATTACTTCCTGGTCCTTCCTTCCCCTGACTTTGCTCCCCTGGTCGCAGCATCATAATGACATCTGCACTGTGATGATGCAGAACTGTGTACATGTTCTGCATCATCACTGAGGGAGGCAAACACCCCTCAGGGCACACACACGCACATTACACTTTCTTCCTGCTTACGCAGAGTCACTGCTTCAGGGAACACAGCCAGAAGCAGAGGGGAGGTAGAGTACATCTTACGAGTGTATGCACACGCACTTCTATGCAACACACACACACACTAAAAATGTATTGCTCACATAGAATTAAATTGCAGGTGTAAAGGACTACAACCTCCAGACACGATGGCAACAGAGACAAAACCAACACACACTTATGTTCTCTTTACCAGTAAAACATGCTGGATGTATATACACTGTCTACAGACAGAGGGCTCCTTCTTTACCACCACAGGCTGTATGCCAGGGTCAATATACTGTTTACGATGCTCTTAACTACTACCGTAGATTCCCACTGGTTACTTACACTAGAAAGTACATTTCATCATGTCAATGGAGTTAGCTTTAGGTGCTAGGCTAGGATTGCTAGCAGAGGTATTTACCATGGCATGGAGAGCCTCCTGCTCAGGGCTGCTAAATGTCCATCAGCCTGTCACAGGCACAAGGCATCAAGTCAAAGTGTGTCAAAGTCAGCAAGGGCATTAACACCTGACACACATGTCACACCTCAGCAGCAGCAGCAGCAGCAGCAGCGGCGGGGGCAGGCGCACCGGGCCCGCCGGGGGCACCAGCAAGGGCCGGAAGGGGGGGGAGG
>NC_024323.1:7687013-7693438 GCF_000523025.1 Cynoglossus semilaevis | reverse complement strand
ATTAACACCTGCCCCCCAGCTCACCCCCCAGCAGCAGCAGCAGCAGCAGCAGCGGCGGTGGCAGCAGCATCGTGCCAGCCGTGTACAGCAGCAAGCTCAGAATGGAGTGAATGTGTGCAAGTCAGCAAAGAGTCAAAGTCAGTTACTGAGAGAGAGATAGAGAGAAAGAGTGAGAGAGCATGAATGGCCAAATATCTGAAATCCTCCAGGACACAGCAGCTACTCAAAAAGGACTATTGATGAGATAAAATGTGCCGAGCCAAAGGCATGTCCCTCCATCTCTTCTGCGCAACCCTCAGCCTCTGAATCTCTCTCACTCTCTTTCTCTCTCTCTCTCTCTTTAGCTCTCTCCTTTCCACCTTCCCTCCCTGCCTCCCTCTCTCCCTCCCTCTGTCTCATGCATACACATTCACAATCAGGTGGCGCAATGAGTCTCCTCTCGCTTCCCCCCTGTCACTATGACAACTGGGTACTTTGAGCATCCTGAACAGTTGAGACCCTGAGCAGGATGTTCACATACATTTGCACACACACACACACACCAGGTCAGACATCTGTTGACAAACTGTTTCTCCCCTGTCTCTCACTCACACGTACACAGTAAATCAGAGGAGGTTGAAGGAAAACAAACGTCACACTCTTCAATACTCTTTATGATTTCTGCTCTGACCATATGGCATTTCTGACTGTTTGGAGGAACCAAGTGGTTCCAGACACTGGTACAGGAATACATCACTGTCTACATCAGTGAGTGTTTGTACCAGACACTCTAGTGTGTGCTGATCTCCAGCCCCACCCACATGTTTCTGTCTTAGGTCACTGGGTCAGCCATAAAGTGAGGACAACAGACACCGTTGTATGCGACTAAACAGGATTCAATCTTAAATATCAACAGTACTACATTATGGTCTGGCGTGCTATTTTTGTGCCAGTGGCTAAACAAATAACTATTCACTTCTGCAGGTTTGTGCAATATTTGATACATCTTCTGACTTCACCAGTCTCTCTCTTTCTTTGCCTATCATCTCCTCTTCTGTCCTCTGCTGGCCCTGCGTCATCACTGGGGGCTGGCTGCCAGAGGAAAAAGAAATGAGGAAGCAAAGATAGAATAGGAGACAAAGGACGCAATCGTGAGCAAGACACAGGCTCTATTCTAAAGGTGACCTTTTCATTAGAAACACAGTGACTCTGGGACAGAGATTACATACAATCTTTAATGTTGATGGACTCAACCAATGTGTAGAAATCACCAATGTTTACCAAATGCCAACTAAGACTCATTTAAAGATGGTGAGTTACATCTTAACAGGCCTTCTGCAATTCTGTCCCTGAACTCATCCACTACGCTATAACAAATATATCAAGACTAATGGCCGTTACCCTCATACCGCTGACTAACCGTGTTATTTAGTCTAAGTACCAATCAGCATTTTAGCAAGAAGGGATCTGAGACCTCACTGTGCACAACTTTTAAAAGATGAAACTTTGAAAGTGGTTTCCTCATTTAGACCTAGGTCAGTGAAGTGCACACACATGCACCCGCACACACACACACACACACACATAGGTAATGAGCCACGGAGAGCAGATACACCAGAAAAACCAACAACTTCTCATCACTTTGTTCCACACCATTACAGCGCCACAATAGACATGAGTTTGCAGCTTTATTAGATCTGTAAGTTTCCTAAATGCTGACCTGCTGGTAAACGACGTTCACTCTCATAATCATGATGTCACAAACACTGGGTTGGTTTATTTTTGACATGATACCTCTTCAGTACATTCAACCCTACTTTGCTGTCGGGTTTGTTTGGCAATCAGTTTGTAAAAAGAGTTGTATTTGTAGACTATTATTGTTTGTCTGCAAAACCTCTTATAGTAATAATCAATGTGTGCCTAATGTACATAGCAGAAAACACCAAGTTGTTCTTTTTTTCTCCTAATTGTTTCATATAGATTATGGTGGTGGGGGGGTCTTGAACAGAGTAGAGAAATGAGTCTGTGTTATGTTAGGATTCCAGTTATTCAACCGCAGAGAAATATAAATATTTTTTTCCCATGTAGCTGCTCTATATCTCAGATAAGAGAGGACAAAAAAGGACAACTCAGTGAACAGGAGCCCATTCACCTATGAGGCCCAAAAAGGGGATGCAGTGAGAGGGAGGAGGTTTAGGCCTGGGTCGATGCATGAACCTTAAGCAGATTTGACAAACTCTGCTCCCAGCATGTTGGTGATCAGTGAACATGCAGACGCTGGGAATCTTAATTATGCTTGTGCCACAAGCTCACTGTTTGTAATGTTTACCACGGCTGATTTGTTTCAGGCTTATTTAGCACACTGCTGGCACACACACACTGTCACATACACACATAAAATCTAAGCAGAGGGCAGTGATTTGTTTTGAAAGATCCTGATGACAGCTGAATGGCTGGCAGCATAGAGAAGCTTCTCGACTTACCAAACAGGGGGAGACAGTGACTGATTGATTGATAGAGGAACAAGGAAGTAAGGAACAATCTCACAACACGACATGGAGTCTTTGACTAACTGTGCTGATGCACGGGGAGTGTTGACACAGTTTACACAGTCACATATACTTTCATTCTGTCTTCTGATTTTACAAACAGAAGATCATTCGCATTCCTATTATGATTAGTGCAGTTGCATCACAGCAAGAGTGTCATTGGTTCGTGTCCCCTTTCGGACAATGGCCTCTGTGAGAACGGTTGTATTCTTATCACGTTTTTTCATTTTTGTTTACAATAGACACAGTCAAAGAAAGCATTTGTGCTTTAGTTTGACGTCTAGGTCTTAGCTATTAAACAAGATGTGATCGGATGAGGGGAGCCATGGAGAGCTACAGCAACAGCAATGCATCTATTTGAATGAAGAATCAAAAGCCTAAAAAACAGGTGTCATATACAGTTCAAGAAAGAAAAAAAAAGAGAAAAAGAAAGTTCACCTCTGAAAGGATGGTAAAAAATTGCACACTATAGAGAAAAAAAGATTTTTTTCAGATAAGATGTTTATGAAATTGATCTGGTTCAGATGTGGAAAAGCAGGGAGAGAATTGGGTTTATGAATAATATGACTAGAGACTAGAGAACTACATAGAGTTTGCAACAATCCTCTAATGTTGCCTAGGTTACCACCACTAGAGGTGTCCAGTGGTGGGACAGACAAACAACAAATATATAATAAATAAATAACATCCTCTAGCAAACTATACAGTTACATAATTAACGATAAAGTGATAAAATCACTGGTTTGACCCCTTTTTGCGATTTTAAAGTATGAAATCATACAATATGAATATACCGTTGATTGACGTGTTGCTGTGCTGACTTGCTAAAAAGCCATTTTACAGTTCATCTCCTTTTTTAAATACAAGCCTTTTCTTTCTTGCCACTTCTCAAGGTCTTCATATATTTTTTTGTTCTGATCAAAAATGCAACCAGACATCTGCCTTCAGGGCTGGCGGTGCCTTCAGTGAAGGAGCACCTGCCACATTTTCTTTCTCCAGCCTGGGAAATCTGTCTGCCTCAGAGGCAAGACTAATGTGGTTAAAAGTTATCGCATGCAACGGAAAAGACTGCAGCCTGCACATAACAAAAGACAGACTTTGAGATTTGACTAATCAACATTACACATCATGAAGAAGAAAGGCTACTTAAATTAAAAACATAGTGTTTTCAAAGACTGAAATATGTTACTATACATCAATGTTAAATTCAACCTTTTTTGGCTATATAATAAAAATAGATGTATAGCAAAAACCAATATTTATCAAAGGCTTGTTTGTTAATAGTGCATTAGTAATCTGGGATCGCTTCCAGAGATGTAACATTTAAAGCATGGATTGTTTGCTTTTGACACTGTTTTGAATTTGTTCAGCTCCATCCTTTTCATTGGTATTCATGCTGCTTCCCTAACTATGCAACACTAAAGTCCCTACTTACAGCAGCGGCTTCACTATCTATGCTGACTTTAATCTGCCTTGTCTCCTTGGCCACGCAGCTCTGTGAGAATAGCTGCACTAGATTCCATCTGCAGATATTTGCATGAACACAAACAAGTGCAGAGCCACACAAGAAACGAAAACATACATTAAACACTCTCATTCTCACTGACCTAGTATTCGCTTGTAAACAACTTTATGGTTAGTTTGTTGGTATACTGTACATCATACACACAAACCACTAAAAAGGAATGCTCAATGAGCTATCTGGGTATTGGCAAGAATCTGGCGATACATATCACCATACAGGGCTAAAAATGCTTATTGGAGTCATCAGGTATCGTCATTCTATGATCTTGCATAAATAAATAAATCTAAATAATCTATATATAATATATAATAATAGCCTAATCTGATTATATTTTAAAAGATCAACATCTTACCTTACACTGGAGACAATCAATTATTTATTGTGACCATGAGCGGCAGCCTTATTTTACATACCATAATAATTCAATAATAATTTAGCTAATGATTTAAGCAGAGCCGTCACTAAGACTCACCTGCGACGTCACATTTGCTCTGAGGGGTGAAAGCTAAAGTTGCAAAGCTACAGTAGATTCACTCATCTCTACATTGTGCTGTGCATCCACAGTACCAGAATATACGTATATTGAGGTCAAATGCCTGTTGCAGCAGCTTGTTATGCACTGCAGCAGGACTGTTTCTACATCTACATATGTAACATTGATGACTAAGCATAACAAACAGAAGCATGGAGCTTTCAGAATTACATATACGTAAATGTATACAAGGTGAACCTGTTATAGCAATACAACGCAGTAGTAAAATAAAAAAACACCTGTGAGAAGCACATTAGATTTGACACCTCTTTGACATCAAACAATACTACGACAATAGTATTTGATTATTATATGATTATACTGTATATTGTATCGATACAGTTCTGTCAGATGATTCTCCCTGTCACGTGTAAGAGATTTACAAAGCAACAATTCCACACACCCCAGATTAAGGTGTAGGTTGCACAGAGCCACAAATGTTAAAGTCAAGCACAGAACAATATCACCGACCTTCTCCAGCTTCTCAAAATGCTCCCGCAGGAACTTCATAGGGCGCTCAGGTTTAGCAATGCACAAGTTCACGATGCACTCTTTCAGGATCTGCTGGATGTTGTGCTTCTGCACAAAAATCTCACAGCTCTTCAAACTTTCATCTTCTTCCAGGGTGGAGGAGGAGGACGAGGTGGCCATCATATCCTTTATCTCTGTGTGTGATGGGAGAGAACGTGGTGGTTTTAAATGCTGTTGCATGAAGTGTGATTACAATTAAGTATGGATTTGGACGAAGTTAGAAAATCAATATATTTTTTTGCACAAAATGATCTTTAAGCAATGACATTCACAGAAAACACAGCATGTAACCAAGTTACTTCTGTGCAGTTCTTGTATACAGTTTTTGCATTTACAAAAATAAATTCTAGTCTAATACAGAGGGTTCACTTTGCATAGAGGTTGCATCTGGTTGGCTACATCCATGGCACATCCATATAGTCCTAACATACAAAACGATGCAAAAATACAGTTTACTAAAATAAATTATGCACACCTTGTCGCCAAACCCAAATTATAATTATTGGTATTAAGCACCTAACAGCTATTTCAACACTAACATATGCAGTGTTATATGTATAACGGATCCTGAAGCAGAACAGCAGGTTGTTGCTAACTGTTAACAACACTGTTACTACTTCCTGAATATAATACGGCGGTGATGTGAATATTACTGCACAATAAATCACTACCCGATCTCACACTCGAATATGACATGTTATTTAGCGACTGCAGGTTATTTTCAGCAAACAGCATACGACTGTGGCAAATGGTATTTATTTGTACTGTACTGACTGATGGAGCTAAGGATGTTCGTGAGCACCTGTTCACTTACATTCACAGCTAACACAGCTAGCTCTGCTAAGCTTACAATGACAGCCAAACCACAACCGAGCATGAAAACTGCGCCTCAAGAAAGACGGAGAATGTGATGGATGCTTTTAACCGTTACGTGCAGCTGTTAGTGAGGGGGTGTCGTCGGTGCGAACCCTACCGTTGGTGTTAGTGGGAAGGATGCTGAGTGAGGACAGAGCTCGGTGGTAGAAATAGGCTGAGGATGCTGCTGCTGTTGCTGCTACGGCTGGCTCTGCGTCAGTCCCGATGACGTCAATCTGTCAACCGCAGCAGGAGCAGTAGCGAACCGTCTGCAGGTAAAGAACTTTAAAGGAAACGTCCAGTTAAAACACCACTAAAAGTTACTCAGGTCAAATGGGGAAGATGTTTGGTGATATATTTTTATACAATGAATTGTTGGTTATACAATAGTAAATGACGAGTCAGTATTTCAGCATAGCAACAGGAACAACACACGCTTGTATTATTTTTTTTT
>NC_024323.1:7652395-7686913 GCF_000523025.1 Cynoglossus semilaevis | reverse complement strand
CAACACACGCTTGTATTATTTTTTTTTTCCAAACGTATTTATTATTGTTATTATTCTGCACAACAGCGTGGTAAAGCATTTTGTTTCTTTGGTGAATTGTTAAAATTTTATAATTCTTTTAAAGAGAAATAATGTAACAAAATATATATTCAATTGAAAAAAACAGACAGATTAAAGTCTAACATACTTACAGCATCATCAGATTTTTGTACCTCCACAGACATGTTGCTTCAATTTGCAACTTTGAAATTGGATTTCATCTACCCTCTAGATTAAATCTATTTATAATGAAATTGCCCATCCTGGTTTTGTATAAATATCAATTTAAATCATTTTCTGCAGCAAGATTTTGTTAGTTTTAAAATTACTTTTTTTGCTAACTTGTTTAGAAAAAAAATGCAAGAAACTTGTCACACTGATAAAAGGTAATCCAAATAAAATCAAAGGATGAAAGGATTGCATAACTAAAAAATGTGTGAGAAAAATGCAGGGATTCTAGAGCGAAAGGGAAAACAAGATACTTAAGTGAGTAAAACAATATATTATAGATAAGCAATGGAGCATTTCTAAGTAGTGTAAATAAAGTTCATTTCCGTTTTGAACGGAAGTTGTCGTAAAGCACGAGTTTGTTTCCCGTGCGGCTGCAGGTTCCTATAACAACATTCAAGATGGCGGCCGGAGACGAGTACACTGCAGGTGAAGTTTTGAGAGGACTTGCTCGACAATTAAACTTTTTAAACGAAGACAACAAGTCGAAAAGGAAAAAGAGTCTTCAGGAGATAAAGAAGGAAACTGTAGATAAAGGACTCCCTAGCGAAGTTTTACAAGAGGTTTTCTCCGCTCTCCTCAAGCCTCTTATCAAATGTATGTCAGACTCGAACGATGCCTGTAGAGAAGCAGCGGTAGAGCTGATTACATGTTTTATTCGCTGTGCCCCCAAACCGGAAGAGCCACTGCCGTATCTCATGCCCTGTCTGGCGCAAAGGCTCGGGGATAAAGAAATTGTGGAACCGTCAGAGGAGCTCCGTTTGGCTGCTGTGGAGATGCTGACCCTGACCGTGGAGGTGTGCGGTAAACACTTAGCTCCTTATCTGACCGACATGATCAACATCCTGCAGAGAACCATCGTAGATCCTTTCCCGGATGTCAGAAGAGAAAGCTGCAAATGCACAGTGAAGTTTGCAAACAGTATCCCAGGTAATCGAACGTACTCAAGCACGGAAACATAAAAATAACCTGCCCTTGTGGCATGTCCACAAAGACACTCAGACAACACAACCATTGCCATACAGTGGACCCCCAATTCTTCTTCCCCAGGTTGTCGTGAAGAGTCGAAAAAACAAAGTAATGCCACAATGTTATGTTCTTGACAAAATACTGTTTATCAAACACCAGAGACTCCTGTGTTTGGATTCCCCAGAGGAACCACATGTCCCTAATGGTATCTCCAGTGTGGCAGCCCAGTCGGTTGCACACAGTCCCTAATGGTACCTCCAGTGTGGCAGCCCAGTCGGTTGCAAAGACTCACTGTATTTCCCAATTGTGGGACGAATAAGAGACTTAGTTGATATTATTATTGTTAAAATTACTATAATTATTTAAATAAGTATGAATCTGCTCATTATTGTCTCATTTGAATTCAATATCCTTCTCTGCAGAGCATTTTCACATGCAAGCAGAGAGTCTGATCAGGCCACTTATGCAGACGATAGCTCACCAGCGCTACAAAGTACGAGTGGCTGTCATTGAAGCAACCGGAGAAGTCATCCAGCACAGCAGCGGGAAGAACGTGGATGATGTTCTCTCTCACATGGCACAAAGACTGTTCGACGACTCACCACAGGTTCAGATTTACAAATATTGAATGTGTGCTTCTCTAATCCTGCCCAATGAGTCACATCTATTTGCAATTAAATCCAACATTGAGCCATTAAATTACTGCTTGATTGATACTTGAAGGTGAGAAAAGCGGTGACTGCAGTAGTTGGTGGTTGGCTACTTCGCATGAGAGACAGATACTCGTATTTCAACAAACTTATCCCTCTTCTCCTGAGCAACATCAGTGACGACATCCCCGAAATAAGGTATGGGCCAAGATATTTACTGTACATACATCCCTCTTGAGTTATGGTCTTTACTCCCAGTCATTTATAATTTTTCTGGCTCATGTTCAGGACTGAGGTCAACTAAATATTTGTATGGCTTGTGATTGCTCCCTCCTCCTGTAGACTTCTGGCAGCTGATTTATGGAGACAAGTGGGTGAACAGTGGGAGAAGGAAAATGAGGAGGACATCAAGGACAAGATGGACTTCCTTCTCAGCTCACCTCCTTTCTATCCTGCAGGAGGTCAGTCATAATTGGCAAAACAGCAACTAATTTCCTTATTTTATCAATTTATATCTGATTATTATATTATATATTATATATATAATATATTATTTGTTTATATATTAAAGACATAATTTATATCCCTGATTGTTTATTGTTTATTGTAATAAATATAAACAAAAGGTTAATTTTGAGTGGATAATTTATTTAGTTCCTATCAATTATAATTTGTTGAAAAAAATGACAAGAATGACTAATACTTATTTAAGAGTATCTTCTTAAATTGAGCATCTCACCTGAATCTCACCGGAATATCAGAGCAGTTAATGACTGTTATAATCCCATGCATTTACAGTTACAGTCTTACTGTACATCCCAGAAAGAGAGCTAAGTAAAAGCGGATTCTGGTTAAACAGATTACATCTGTCTTTTTACGATCAGTTGTCCACAAAGTTGTGAAGACATCAAAACAATGATACGTCTGTGTGATGCAGAGATGAGACTGTCCTGACAGCTCTGATGTTTACCTGAGCAATTAAACCTGCATATCCTTATGATCCACCTTAAGCTCTGATCATTAGTTCAGCGTCTTGTCAGGTGATCCTAATGGCTCCTTAAGCAAGAGCGTCTATTATATCATATTCAAAGTTTGGAGGGCCTGAATTCCAGTTTTACTACTGGAATAAAAATTCCAGGTGTATCCGCTTCACCCCTCTCTTCCTCTGGAAAAATATAATGCCACCACCAGACAGCAGAAGACTGCAAATGTAAATTATCAATACAGACGTCACTATGTACACAGCAGTGCATTAAATCATCCTTTTCACTGGAGCTGTCTAAGGTTATTACACACAGTAAAAGCAGTGATGCTTTGTCTGACAGTGTACTTCTCAAGACAGGCACTGGCTTAGAAAGATAGGTGGCCTGAGGGCTGAGACTGAGATCTGGCCACATGGTCACAGTGCTTAATCTGTGTTTTTTTGGGGTCTGGGGTTCTTTTAATTTTCCCGTTAAAATATTTTTAACAAGTTTGGTGCATGTAAGCTGTGCCCAGGGAATAGGGCCACAGGAAGCAGTTATTTGTCCCCTCCTCTTTGTCTTTTTTTTTTAGCAGTTATAAATCTGCTCGGCCTCTCAGTGTGAAGAGGTCAGTGTCAGGCAGTCAGAGACAACCAAAAAGGAGCTTGTTTTGTCTTGTCCCAGTCTCATTTTTCTGATTTATCGCTGTATTCCGTTCCTTTAACCCCTCTTGATAAGTGTGTCTTTTAAGAAAGGGGAAAAGAAACCTGGAAAGTAAAAGAGCACAGAGTAAAAGAGAGTTCATGAAAGATTTTAAATCAAGGGTCAAAATGTCTTACTTGCACAGTGCACAGAGTGAATTGTATTAGTAAATAAACTAATGAAATTAGGACTAGGATTAGATAGAAGATTATAAAGTTGGACCAGAGTCAACCGATGTTTTAAGAACTTATAATACTTAATACTGTAATACTTACTCTCTTCCAGTGGAGCGTCCAGGGCTGGGCTGCAGGGAGCTGGTGGTAAGAAATCTGACCAGTCTGGTGCCGGCAATCAGCAATGATGTAACCGACTGGCTGGTAGCCACGAGGGTCAGGGCATCACAGTTGCTCTCTGTGCTGCTGCTCCACGCTGAGGACCACTGCACTCAGTACCTTCAGCCTCTGCTGGCCACAGTCTACAAGGCCTGCACTGACTCAGAGAAGGACGTGGTCAACAATGTGGGTTTGAGAAGGAACAAGGGCAAGGCTTTTTTTTTTTTCACAGTGATGAGTAAACAGCCATGTCTAAATATATTACATTTTCTGACACACAGAAAAATACATTTTATTGCCATAAAACTGTTCAGAATTAGTTTTTAAGTGAACTAGTTTGCCACACTTAGGTTAGGTTATTTTGCAGAAGTTCTTTTTTTCGTGAAGGAACATGAAAATGTAGACAAATTTTTTTTAGGAAATGTATTGACATTGTAGTGTAATGTCAAGTAATATCTTGTGTTTTTCTTCCCTCTCTCTCCCCACATCCAGTGCCTGTCTGCTGCAAAGCTGCTGGGCATGTTTGTTCCTCCATCAGTCTTTCTCAAGCTGCTGTTGGACCATGTGACATCACCCTACTCTTCCTCCCACCCCTGGTGCCCTCTGATGGTGTTGGCTTGGGTGCTGGACGGCTGCCCCCAACCCCTCCTAAAACCACATCTTGAGCAGATCGCCAGCACACTGGCCCAGCCCGATGTCTGCCAGGAATATCAGCAGGTCAGCAGAGGGTTGCATGGATTTGTTTTGGGGTTGTACCGTTTTTAGATTATTATTTTTTTATTTACCTGTGAATTCATCTGTGCCAGTTTATATCATTTGCACCCAATGCCCCTTTATCATCCAGAGAATATTAGTGGATTTTAGATTTCCTGAATGGGGGGCGGGGGGCAAAATGTTTATGTTAAAACATTACATTTTGGAGGTTGCGAGGTTGTATGCCATGTCTCAATTTTCCTCTTTTCATCTGTGTGCACCTCCCCTGCCCCACCCCACCCTCCACCTTGTTCTTCGGTGATCTTGGCATCGTTTCAGGTCATTTTCCACTGTGTCTGTTTACCTTGCAGCTCTTATTCTTGGCAGTGACACTGCTGTTAGAGTGTATATTTCTTGCCTAATTTGTCACTCATTGAAATGGGTTTTATGATAAGATGGCACATGTCTTGGACAGGTTTTCAATAGCCGTACTGTACAGAGTAGGTTCAGCGAGTTCTCACTCGTTGAGCAATTCTCCAAAATGCTGACCTGGCTAAAGTTGCCGTCCAGCCTGATGCTGTTTTTTATATTTAACATTTCAAGTCTATGATCAGAACCTCCCTGTTCACACACCACTGTAAGATATGACCCCATCATGTCAAATCTCACTTGTTTTATTTAAAAAAAAACATATAAATTATTCAACATGTCTTTAATGTTCTCCAGCAAACAAGTGTCCACCCCTGGAAAAAAAATCCCACAGACTCTAAATCAGTATCGTTCCTGCTTCCTGTTCTTATATGTTTTCCTCCCAGAGTGAAAAACAGTTGCCAGGCAGGGAGCTATTTTCTGATCCCGCTGCCCTAGTGACACACCTAACCCATGACCCCACCACCTCTCACTAAAGCAAGCAAGAATTTCCTCCCTAGGATTATACTAACAAAAATCTACAAATTTCACCTGACCCCTGCGTGGTTCGTGTGACCCTTGGGAGAAGGCAGAGCAGGGAGTTGTCTTTGTCCTTTTTTATAGCCCTTTGTAAGGTCTCCGTACCGGACTGTGGTTCAGTCCCACCATTCAAACGATCTCTGAAATTTCAAAGCCCGCCTGGTCAAGGCTAGTGATAAATGGGTCGAGAAGTTGACCTCTTTCTGTTTTCTCTTGCTGCCAACCGACGGGGTCAACCAGACACAGAACTAACAGGACGGGACAGTCACATGTTGTCACACAGATGGAGGCAGACCTCTGTTTCCTCTCATCTGTTTCTCCATTTTTCTCTCTCTGTCATCCCCTCACTTTCTGTCTCAGAGGTCAGAACACAGAGGGTTTGATTTAAGCACTCGCCCCGACATAGCACCTGCAACATTCTTCGACAACAGGCAGGGTTCATGGCAGGGAGCAGGAGCACATTAGTTTGTAGCTGTAAATAGCAGCCCTGGAGACAGAAGCACCTGCATCCCGCTTTCTCTTTGTGGTGAAATGCTGACACAGACCGCTGTGCACTTACTATCTACACCGTCGTCTGCAGGCATAGAAAACCAAAAGCAAGTAATGGAAAATAATAAAAGAAAATGTGCAGTGGAATTGTATAATTTGAAACTGTTGAGATCTGAACTTTGTTTGTAAAATTCACGTGTGCCTCTGTGTTGCTGCACAAACTTTTTCATTTTTTAAATCCCACTTCATGGGAAAATGTAGTAGTGGGTCAGTCTTCGCTATCTTGAAGAATTAATTAAAAAACAGTAGCTGCTGGATTCTGAATGCAGGGAGATGATCATTATTTTAGTTTAGTGAATAACACTGATAAAAAACATAGCAAATTAGCCTAACCTGCTGCAGTCAGTAGTAACGATGTAAAAAGTAAAAGTGCACAAGCTTAATGGTATCCATCGTTACATAACTTACAATTATCCAAATGATAACTTCCAATTTATTAGACAGAGTAACTTCAGTACGCTGTCTTTGTGTGATAAGGTTTCTCAGGACAGATATTTATACCTGGTCTGAACTGGGCCTAAGGCACATCTGAGCTCTGAAAGTATGTGGATTCCACTTGAGAGTTGTGTACCAGTTTAACCAGAGGCACAGAGAGGGAAAAAAAGGTGCAGTTTGACTTGGACAAACCGAGGCCTGTTAAGAAATGAATTATAAATAATCTTCAAAGTTAACAGAGGTGCAGGGAACTGCAAGGCTCAGTGGGGACTTCTGGGAAACAACCTGAAGATTTGGAAGCTGATATATGATTCCTCAGCACGACCTGACCTCACTGACTCTTTCAAGTCCCTGTTTTCTTTTCTTTATTTTAGGAGCTGGGGAGAAACGATCTGACAAAAATAGATGTCAACTGCCGAGAACAAAATAAAAAATATTGGTTATAAATCAAAAATGATTTTGTAGCCTTGGGGTAAATGAAATAGCAGTCAATGGTAAAAAAAAAAAGGCACAGTTTTCTGAAGAACCCTTTCTATTTTTTAACGGGGTGTTTGCTTATGAATCACTTGTGCGGCGGGGGGGGGGGGGGGCTTCTTCTTAAAAAAGACGTTTCACAGAGAATTCTCCAACCACCCTCGTCTTGTCTTACACACCTTAACACCAGTGAGCATGGCTGTGTTGTGAGTTTCTATGGCTGCGCTGGAATCACAACATCTCTGACCTTGCTGTTGTTACTCTGCCCATAGAAAGCATGTTAAAAAAAACGATTTTAAGAAGTGAATCTCTCACAGCTTGATGATGTTGACCGTTGATAAGAACATCACCTTCTGGAGGGGTAATAATTTAAAACGTTTATGTTTAATTCTAGGTCACTATTATATTTTAAAAAGTAACATTATACAATTGTATAATTACAAGAAATAGAGCTTCTCAATAGATTAAAAAACTGGATAAATTAACAAAAGCGAAACAAAAACACTTCTATTATCTGCCAATAGCTGCTTAAATAAAAATGAATTATTATTTATTTTTAACTCAACGAAATCTTTATAAGTCGGCCTCTGTTAGTCGTTTTACACCAACTATAGTCAGGGTATTAAGGTGAGCTGGAACTAATTCTTGTTGATATCTAGTGATAACTGAATCACAAAGAGAGATTGACAACAACACACGAAACATCTATTCAAGGTTAAGGTTAAAAATTTCAACTTAACTTTGACCTCAATCTGCATGATTTTCCTGGTGCGAAAGTAAATTGAGTTTGACTTATCTTGCAGTTTACCTTCAGCAATGAGGTTCTTGCTGTTAAAGACAAAATCTACTTGTTACTGTTTTAGATACACAAGGTAACATAGGGCCTCTTATTGGCTGAAGCCACCTCGGGTTTGACCGACAGAAGCCCAGAGGAAGCAGTGAAGGAGCAGGAAGGCTTGGTCTCCTCTCGTGTTTTCTCTATGTGGACAAAGTTCACAGCGTCACGTTGACTCTTCTGCTGAACACGCATGAAGAGTGACAGATACACGCTGCCCAATGATTTAGTGACGGACAGATAAAACAGGGAGAAGAAAGGCAGGGGGGGCAAACTTTGACTGAGTGCAAGGGGTCGACATCACGTCTCCCGTCGCTGTTTGTTTTCTCAACGCCTTGGCAACTTCAGAACATCAGTAGCTATGAGGGGTAGTGCCTATGACATGCATGCATGTACATATGTGTGTGAGAGGCTGTGTCTGTGTGTGTAGTTGGTGTTCATCCAGTGGACAGCTCGGCACACATACATGCACACTGTAGGCCTCTGAAGCGTGCCTCGGCCACGGAAACCAGGTGTCTCACTCTGCTCCAGGTGTCCACCTAGTCATTACACTGCAGCACTTTTTCCTACTGCCTCCCTTTTTTCCCTCTTTTCTCTCCCCTTCCATCTCCGATGGTCATTTTCTGTCCATGTTAAACACATCATTGGTCTGTGTACAGTAATACGTGCACGTGCAACCACTTCCCTCCAGCTCCCGATGGTTTAAATGAGGTTTTTCCTCCATTGACGACTACTTAAACTCATTCACACGTGTGGGGAATGAACACAGCACCTATGTGTGAGTGTTTGGACTAATGTCCCTTGGACCAAATGAGGACAAGCTGTGGTTGTTCAGAGCTGCAGAAATGTTTAAGTAGCATTGAAATAAAAATCCTCGGGGAAATGTGTTAAAACACTTAACACTGGATCGAAAATGCATGTAGATGTGTCGCGTCTTTCTTCCAGCATCTGCTCAAAACTCAGGAAAGGTCAGGAAAACAGGGACATTATTACATCAGTCTTTTTAACTGAACCTTTTTAGCTTTTCTTCCTTTCCTTCTCATTGTTATGAACATCTTAATTTTAGTTAACAATTTAATTTTTTTTATTTTTAACCAGCTGTTTGGTTTGGTAATTACAGTACGCCCCCTAGTGATACACTTTTAAGTCACTGATTGGTTAGCTGAGGGTGTTAGTGTAGATTGAAGAGGTATTGCTAACAGACACACACACACACACACCAAAGTGGCCCCTCCCACCCACTCCAGAGCAGCCATAATGACAGGCCGCGAGAAAACAGGAAAAGAGGCTGTGGTCGCACTGATGGCATGGAAATGAGTCTGAACCGCAGGTCGTTGTCTAAACATGAGCTCACCACAACACTGGATGACAAGTGACAGAAATCTGACACACACTCTGTCTTAGGGATGGAAATGTGGTTCTTTTTTAACCTGGTACAGACTTGGTAGATTTGTGTTATATTTTATTTTTAATATAACATTTGTTGGAAAAAACACTAACCTTTTTTCTAAAACTAAAAGTATTTTTTAGTTTAGTTAATCAAAATGCTAGTATAATATATTTTATTTAAAAATATATATTTTTTGCAAAAGAAAAATAGACATGTGCATATTTAAAAATCCAACCATAGATCAAGGTTTTATGACAAATAAAAATTCCAAATGGCTCTAAGAAAAAAAAAGTAGTCAGTTAAGAGTAAAGGAAGCAGATATTTTTTTCTCTGGAGGAAAAGGTAAACACTTGAGTTTTTACTGCTGACACTTAATGTGAAATCACTTTTACTGAATTTAAACCAAATCTTTCTCCCAGGGATCACATCTGCTATAAAAGTGCAAAGATCTTCTTATATTGCTCCTTTCTCTCCCCTACTGTTCCAGGTTGTGTACTTGGACCAGCTGTTGGCCTGTGTGGACATTCTGCTGCGTCAGTGTGAGTCAGACTGTGGCTCAGTCAGCCTACAGCTCCTGCAGGTGCTGGTCAGTGTCCAGAGTCTGTCGACTGATGCACCGCTCAATGAGAAGGTAAAACAATACAGGTGTACAACAGGAAGACACAGCTCCATGTTCCACCCTTTTCCTTCCTCCTGCATTACCTAATTTTTAACAATTTTTTTCCCCTTCAATTTTCTTTTTTCCATCACATTTTATGAGAAAGGTAAACACGTTTTATGAAGCAGACCAGCTATTCCAGGAATGTAAGCATTTGTACAGGTTCAAAGTAGGCATGGCTAACTGTATAATTACCCACTTAGCCAGGGTATCTGAAATTGCCCCTCTAGAGTGGAACTTTAAATCTAGTCTTGGGTGAAAGGAGGCGGTGAAAGGGCGAATGAAGAGAAAGACCGACACAGACGGGAAGGTTTAAAAAAAATACATTTGGAGACATGACTTGTATTTTTCAGCAGGTGTGTCATCACTGTTGTCACGCAGTTCCCTAAAACCAATATGTATTTAAACAAGAATTCATGTTGCGGTCAGTGTCCAGTTACTGAAAGACAAACAGGAAGAGTGACAAGTGAAGGCAGCAGAGTCTGAGGGCAGCGTGTCGCCGAACTTCATGTCGCCATCGGAGGTTAATGACAGGGAGAGAATTGGGAAAGATTTGGCACTGAAAGCCAGCCAGGCACCACATGGGCCACCAGTGTATGCACGGGCTTACGTTTGCCTGCTGATGTGCACAAACGAGGTTGGGGAAGAGATGGCTTAAGGCAGAGTGGGAGGGTGAGAATGGCCTTGGGCATTCCTCGGCACGGAGGAAAAAGTCAGACTTGTTTTCCCAGAAAGGGGGCACGTCTTTCCCATCAGAGGATGGCTCAGAGTTGTCTCGCTCTCCTTTGAAGGGGCCAATTTGTGAGTCAAAAAATTTCTGTCCCTGTCTGTCCCTGAGGGACAGTGAAGGAAACTAAGATGTGCTCTATAAGTCTGTTAGCCTGCCCTAATTATTTATTTGCCTATCTCTCACTCCTGCCCTTTCCTCTTAGCTCGGGTTTATTGGGGTTCATGTGTGTTTGTTTGAGTGTGTGAGTGCGTGTGTGTGTTTTTGTCGGTTCCTGTGCCTTTGTGACATCCTGTGTTTTTGTCCATTTGTTTCTGTTGTTTTTTATGACCCTGTCATGTCCACAGTGTTGTCCTTCCCATGGTTTTCACATGCAGCTCCCATCAGGGCTCCACACTGAATTTGATAGAAATCCTAAAAATAACTACAGATTCATACAAGCCCATTTTGAGTGAGCACTGGTGTTGTGTTCATTGAGTGGTAGTCAGAGATGATAATGTTGACAAGTGGAGAAAAAACAACCTAGCTGTGAGTCATGTAGCTTTAATAATGCAGTAATGTGAAAGGGAAATAGTGTCTGTGTGGGCAGGAAATAATCTTCAAAGATCAGTGTCTAACTTGTTTTTGTGGCATAAGATTGAACAATGTCAAACATTGAAATTACAAAATGTTGTACAAGCACAGTCAACTCATGGATCTGGGCTTTTAAAACTGCCCCTTCTAATGGGTGAGAGGAGAATTACATGTTCTGTGTTTCTTAACTGTTTCCTGTAATTCTTGCTGTTTCCTTCTTTTACGTGCTTATTTCTTCTTCTTTGGTTGACTTTGTTGCACTTTTTAGGATTTAAAACAACGTAAACTGTTTATTGTTCCCTCTCTCTTTTCCTCTCCAGGCCTTGGACAGCATACATTGCTTGTGTAAGGTGCAGGGCCTGGACTCCGTGACAGATATCTACAGACAACATATGGCCCAGCTGCTGGACTGGCTGTCTGCCTCTGTCAACACCTGGTCCTGCTGCTCTCTGCCGAGACTCCAACTGCATGTCATAGTCGTCCAGTCAGGTGAGAAGTAAAGCCTGGATGTGGATTTCACATTTCTCGCTTCAAAAATAACACTACAGTAAACATCAGAAAATGAAAAAAATATCGCAGCAACAATGAGGAAGCTCAACGTGTTGTTTGGCCTCCTCGTGTTCTGGACTGTTGGGTTAGACCAGTAGTTCTTATTTATTTTCTGTCATGCGCCCCCTTGAGGACAGAAATGTTTTCACGCACCCGCCCACTCCAACTCACACCTCTGCTAATTGAAATACTATTGCAAACCTGATGACATGTATATTTTTATTAGTACAAACCACTGTATGAGTTGCTGCCACCTAGTGACTGGAGGCTTGTTAGCATTCTATTTGAGAAGTACTGGGTTAGACATTGATTGCTGTGAGTTTGGACTGCAATGGTGTATTTAGAGCGTTAATTCTTATTTCAATTGAATAATACATATTAAAATGATATTTTTTGATATTTTGACATAGCATTTATATATGCAGTGGGTCACTGCATTATAAAGATTCTTGTGATAGAAAGTTGCCACTTGACGAAATCTCTTTGATTCAACAATGATTTTTCAATTGTCCATTTTTAATCAATATGAGCTTTAAAAGACGTGAATTTGTTGCCTTCAGGGACAACTGGCCAGATGTATTTAAAGACGGAACAAGCTAATAGCCCTCAGAAAAACATTACCGCCAGCAGTCAGTTCAGTGACTTGTGTAAATCCTTGTCTGTCCATCAGCTTTGTAGTCAGTCAGCGTGTCTCTGACTGTGTGTGCGTGTCTCTGTCTCTAGTGATGGGATTTTCTTCACCTCCCTTTATACCATATAATCCTCCATCATCAGCACCAGCCTGTCTCACACTTTCATCTCCTCCACCCACCCTTAACCCGACCCCCCTTTTTTGTCCTATCTCTCTAATTGACTAGGCAGCTGGACACACAAACACAGACACACACAAACACAACAGTAATACACTCTGTTAATGTGACTATGTGAAACCTGAAGCTAATGTCTTAACCCTTTGTCTTAACCCATATTTTTGTCCCTTTGGGTCAGTGTGTGTTCACATAACAAAAAGTTATCAAACACATTCACACACACTCTCCCAGCTAACTGACCATTCCATTTTAGGTGCACTCACTAATCCCTGTGCAGGTCACGACATCAAACAACTCTCCAGCCACTCGCTCTTGACCTTACCCTGGATCAAGGCCACTTTGAAGCTCAGGGTGTGTGTGTGTGTGAGAGAGAGAGTATTGACTCTATCTCCTCAGGTCTTAACATGACATCTTTTGACTGTTAACACAATCCAAGGTCTAAAGCCTTGTCAGTAAAACAGTTGGTATGCGGTCCTTTTCATTTTTAATGTGTGAATATTTCCAGGAAGTTGTCTGTGTGCAGAACAGTCGTCAGCTGCTAATTTGACAAACCCAGAGTCGGCAGTTTTGCCCACTCATCAGCTCTTCACGCACTCCGTCTGTGTTTGCCTGGGACAGGAACAATTACTCGTCCCTCACATCCTCTCGTCTGTCTTTTGTTCTGCAGCTGGTGTGAGAAGGTCTCATCGTTTTGTCCTTAAACTGCCACAGTCTGTGATTTGTCTGTGTTTGTGGTGGCTCTCTGTGGCTCCCCGTTCAAGGACAGGATACACACTGACAGTCATGCCTTGTCACTGGAGTCGCTGTGACGGTCACTGGAATTAGTGACCTGTCCTGTCACGTCCATGGGACAATCTTCAGACCTTCAGAGGTCGCCGCCAGATTAAGTGACACACCCTTTGTTTCACACATTCCCACTGGATGATCCTTCACTTCTTCTTCTGTGTCTTTATCTCACTTTGTTTTCCTCTATCTCTTTATGTCCACCAACGCGGGGCAGCTGCAGGATTTCCTCTGTCTCCTCTTACGTCTGTACAATTGAGTCCAAACAGGGCACGGACACTTATCGCCCCTGACACACACAGACACACACACACGTACAGACAGACAGATTGTTAAATATAGCTCTGTAAACATGTAGTCAGACTGTAGGTGGACGTCTGTGTGTGAGGGCATCATTGTAGGTGGGAATGGTTGCACAGTGAGTTTTTCATTTTCCTGTAATAAACACGAACACGTCTTGTCACACAGAGGCCTGTTTGTGTGTCATTTCCTGTGAGTCGTGTGTCACCGTCTCACCAGTCCACCGACGTCTGAAAAAGACAAGTCCTCTGGTCAGCGCTCAACACGGAATAGATCCTAAATTTGTGAGCACTGACAAAGAGAGTAGGAATTAAGATAATGAGAAGCATCCTCTGTCTGAAACAGACACGGCTCACTTTGTAATTGTTGGTATTCAGTGGTTGGACTGAAACTGTCTGGTAACAGATTGAATTAAAGTCAAATGACAGTTGATTTGGGCAGTAATACTATAGCATCAATGTCTGTCTGTGTGTGTGTGTGTGTCTGTTTTTACAGGTCCAGTGATTGGTGAGTTTCTGCACCAGCTGATGCCCCTGCTGCAGACCTGCCTCCAACCAGACAGGGAACCTGAAATGAGGCTGAGCACCTTCACAATGCTGGCAAAGCTGCTCGTGGATGCAGGCAACACACTGGATTCACAGGGGTGAGGGTTAGATACACACACACACACACACACACACACACACGTTATCACACAGACACACACAGGCTTCAAGTGATTTTACAACACGATGCTGTAAATACTTCACTCAGTAACAAAACTCCCAAAAATGTCTTCCCTTTAATCACTGCTTTCCATTTAATTTTTGCTGATGTAATTCTTTCATTTTAACCTGCAAATTATCAGGTGTCAAGGGAGCGTGGCTATAATGACAGACCAGGTCTGTATAGTTGCCATTTACTCAGGTAGTCAATGAAAGACTTACAGCCTACTGTGATATAATTATTGGTAGTACACACGTGGTCCTAATGTTTTTCCCCCATGAGTTTTTTATAGATAAAATAAAACTTCCTGTCAGTGTGAGTGAATCTCCACGGCCATGTTGATCAGCTGTGATCAGCTGACTCTAATGACTGAACAACACAAATCACAGTTCATTCTTACTATGAGCTATAAATTACTATGAATTCTTACAATCTCCGGTGGTCCACACTGACCCGCCTCCACCCACCAGGTTCCCCTCTGATTCCTCAGCTGTGCAGTTTTCTGCCCAGGTTCACAGCTGTAATCTGAGGGAATGCATTAGGACAGAGGCCCATCCTGGGGCCTGCGTGACGACGGCAGCTGCTGCTGTCTGTCACAAAGACAAACCTCGTCCAAAGCGTTGCCACGGTTACATCACTGCAGCATGTCACTTAACCCCACAGCCAACAAGTCAGTAAGGGTTACTAGATGTTTCCACCGGATAATACAATACTACATGGCTGCTGGGTTCTTATCCCTGGACTGTTTTTGCATAAACAACAGAAAATGTCTTTGAGCTCAAATGCAATACCACCTTTGGCAGTGAGAGTGAAATTAGAACTTTTGCTTTTTCATCAGACTCCCAATAATTTTGCCCATAAATGTTCTTTAATAGACAAAAGAACTCTGTGTCTCTCCCCCTCACTGACAACATGACCACCTGTGTTGCTGCATCTCCTGTGATCCCAGGACTGTCAGGGCAAAGACATCGTGTTACACCTTCAAAAGATTACCAGCTAATGCTGAACTTACACAATGTGGTTTTTCTGTCATTTACCATAATGTTTCCATTCATATGCATCTGATCCCTTCATTCATGATATGCAGCCTCATCTCTCAGCAGTCCTCAGCCCACACACACACACGCGCACATGCTGTGTCATCAAGAGGACAATTATAGTCGTAGAGAAAAACCTCGGCCTTTGTTCTGCAACCAAAATGACATAATGACAGCTCCACTGCAGGGTGAGCAGAAAGGGAAAGTAGGCCTGTGTTTCTGTGCCTTTCATTCACATGCTCACATAATGTTTTTGTTTCATGTGGAATCCCGTGCTCTGATTAAAAAGTAGGAAATGAAATGTAAGTAGAAGGTGTAAGATATGAAAGTTCATACTTTTTATTCCCCATATGTGGCAGACCACAATCACGTGCCACTTACAAAATAAGATAAAAGTCTGTGCTTTTCTGTGCATGTGTGAACAGCACGATGCATCTTTAGTCTTCAGTCTTAAATTTAGCCTTTAAAAACATGAAACAAGAAGAAAAAAAGAGCAGCGGGGGAACATATTCTCTCTTTCTTCCAAATGTGGTTTGGACTTTCTCAGGAATTTCTGAGGATCCAGGCTTATTATTCTCTAGTCACAAAATAAAAGATCAGATCCAATATTTGTAAAAATATTAGTTTGATTTATTATTGATTGATTGATTTAAATTATTTACAAAAAGAGGATTCAATCAGTTTATGAAAATAAAATATTACAATAATATATACAAAATTCTTAAATATATAATAGGGTTTGTACAGGTTTGTACATATGCATAAGCTAAATGGTAGCTTATAATAACCAAAGATCAGTTGCTGAAAGTTAAAGTAAAATGTACAGTTTGTACGTATAGAGATGCAGTTTATATACAATATATGTATATAAATACCGTATATATATACATATATATAAAGTTACAAATTAGATACATAGGAACGTTGATAAAAGTTTGTAATTGTTCATAATTAATCATATATATATGATATATTATAATTATTTATATCATTTTGTCATTTTATCACCTGAACAGATGGAATCACTTATATT
Organism: Cynoglossus semilaevis; assembly: GCF_000523025.1. Classification (NCBI taxonomy): domain Eukaryota; kingdom Metazoa; phylum Chordata; class Actinopteri; order Pleuronectiformes; family Cynoglossidae; genus Cynoglossus; species Cynoglossus semilaevis. Next base: position 7,670,533 of record NC_024323.1, on the reverse strand, counting down.
GTCATATTATTATGAAGATTTTCTTATGTGGGAGTTACAGAAGAAAACTTTTTTCCCATGAAATGATTAGTCAACATTCTTGTGTGTGTGTGTGTGTGTGTGTGTGTCAAGGTAAAACCCTTGCCTTATTGTCCTTGGAAATCTTCCCTGTAATGTGGAACTCTGTCTTTCCATCATCTGGCGTCATTCACCAGCAGCTTTCAACACTTGTCAAGATGGAGAAACCGAACTAAGTGTACACCAGCCAGTCCTTCAGCTGCTTTAGTGTCACGCTTTCGCCCCCTGCTGGCCTTATACTTTCCAGCACACCCCATTAAACATATGACAAGTTTATTATGACACCAGCTGAGCAGCCAGAGGTTAGAGGCAGCTTCCAGATCTCGTGTGAGGACAAAGAAATTCAAGAGTTGTGCAAGGTTTTTTTATTTGGGTAGTTATGGAGAGGATGTCACAGGACCTACGCCAGCATGGAAAACAGAGAAGGTTCTGGAGAAGGGACTGGAGAGCACCCAGATGTTGTAGTCCCCTCCTCCAACTCCCCCGCCCCCCTACCATCCCATCTGCCTTTGAAAAAGTGTGGGAAAATAACTGCAGCACAGGCGTTGTGTTACATTTTCTTATGACTTGAAGACCCACTGTCCAACAGCGAACTTCAGCCAACGTACTCTACAACGTGAATGTGTTTCTCTGCGGCTGATGTGTATCTCTGTATCATTTGACCCTCTGTCTTCTCTTAGGCGTTTTTGTGACGAGGCTGAGAAGTTCCTGTGCGATGTCCTGCTTCCTAATCTAGTGTGGCGGGCGGGGAGAACCGCTGGTGCCATCAGAACTTCAGCCCTCAGCTGTCTCCTGGCTCTGCTGCACGGAGGGGCCATCACACCTGATCTGGTAACAGAGTCACACCATTATACTTTATCACACGACTCTCAAGACCTCGGGCATGGACCCGACCCTGAATATGGCCTTGTTGCTGCCATGAATGGTCTGAAAACAAATAAAGAGCAGAGAAAAATAACGATAACATTTATGATGTCTGAGCATAAATTTGGGCAGGTGTATACATTTACTATATCCTCGTTATTGTAGCAAATACAGGGAGTTATTCTTAACAACACATTTGATTTGTTTCACAGGGATCCTGGGTAGTTTTAAAATAAATTAAATTCAAACCTGGTTTTTAGACCTGTCCCTGGAACCTGTCACGGGTGGGAGGAAAACGAGTGTGGATGTTAAATCATGCCCTGCGCCCTGGCTGAACATGTCCAACAGCCTCGCCTTCTGCAGTTTAATATATGAAGTGAATGTACACACCTGCCTAATACTTTTGCACAGTTATATGTATTTTCAAATAACAAGTGAATTGGGGAATCCCAGACTGTGTTTCCACCTGTGAAAAGGAAGGGAAGTAAACACCCAATGCAAACTTCCTCCACTTGTATGTCTCCCTGACCTCTATAGTGTTGAGCTGCCTTTTTTTATTGACTCAGCTGTAAAGGGACTGCAGCGCTGCAGCATTCCTCTGAGCCATCAGGAGTTGACATTCACTTGAAATATTCTGTTTTATCCATTTGACAACAAAACAGACGGTCCCTCTTGGTCTTTTAGAAAAATGTGTTTTGGTCCATCACTCTCTCTCTTTCTCTCGCTCTCGCTCTTGCTCTCGCTCTCCTTGGCTGCAGGAGTTGGCTGCAGCAGGTAGCAGGTGTACCAGAGGTCAAGTGCGTTCACATACCTTTGTCGCTGAGAAACAAAGCTCCCAGTATGTTGAGTTTGTGTTATACTTGTCTGTAGGAACTATCAGAGACAGGGCTGTGCACCTGCCTGTCGGAGGATATGTGCCCAGTTACAGCAAGTATGCTCAAACATCTGGCCCGTGTTTGCCCTCGCGTGCGCTGAGTGACCAGTTAAAACCAGCTTTCAGCCCCCGCCCCACCCCATTTACACTTGCATGTCTATGACTGCATGGCTAAGCCAGTGGCTAAGGAACAGTGGGATTTTGGTTGTTGCTGTGCAAAGTTTGGTATGTGGTTAATTTTTTTTAATTTTTACAGACCCTTCATTGGAAGCTGTCCTTGTAGAATTTAGGCTATAGAAGATACAAAATAAACAGCATGTATTGGCAACTTTGACAGCAGAAAGTTTTGAATGTGTTTTCACAGATTATTTGAACACATTGTTTCCTCGCTGGTCCCTGTGAAAACAATTATCAACTCTAGTTACACTTGGCATCCTCAGAGCAGCAGTGATAAAATGTCTGGTCACCACTCTGCCAAAACGACCCCTGCTCATTCTCTCCTTGTCTCCGTGTAGCCCTTCTGTACCCTGTCTTTTCATTCCTCCATGACATGTGTGGGGTTTTAAAGACAAACAGACCGGGGGAGAAGGAGGGGTGACAGAGGTTTTTACCATCACCTGTTGGCCTATCACTGCTGGCTGTTAGCCCTTCGTGTCGTAATTGTCCGTTTCCTCTGTGTAATGAGTGAAATAACATTCATCCTCACTGGGCTTCTGCAGCATGGGCTCGGTGCCCGTGTTTCTGTACACAGGGAACCAGACCTGTTGTCCATCTGCCATGCTTCAGGTGATATTTCACTTCAGGCTGAAACGAAACTCCAGTTCACACAAATATTTGAGGGACAACATGTAAAAGTTATCTTGTTGAAGTTTGTGTAGTCCTGTGGGTTTTACTGTTGTGAACTGAGGTGTGTAAATTAATGGGAAGCACACATTTTGAGAGGGTTGTGGAAAAATCATAGATGCGGAACTTGGGAGCAACCAAGTGCTGAAGCACAAAACATCTCAAAGAAGAATGGTTTATCTCATGTATGACGTGAGATATTAATAATGTCAAGTATTTAAGTTCAGGAAAATGAATCAGGTTCATTAACACCAGTAAATAATATAAATCTGGAAAAGCTAACTTTATTTATACTAACTATAAATGTAGCTTTGGCAGAATTTCATGTAATAAAATATATTTATAGTTTTATTTATTACAGGGGTGTGGAGTCTGTGGTGTCTGAGCCACATGTGGCTCTTTAGCATCTTTGTGATGGCCCTCTGCAATGGAACAGATGTAGCCTGACCGTGATACACTAGACCAGTGTTATTAGCAGAAAAGAAGGGACTGTGATATTTTACAAAAATTACATTTTACATGTGACACTAAAGTAAACTAAGCTAAAAGTAAAACAAAATTATGTTACTGATGTCTTAACTCAAGGTCAGGTGTGCTGTTTCTATGTGCAGCATATGTTGTTGACCCCCAGTCACTGTTTGTGACTGCAGTGAGTGTTTTAATACAAAATATTCACTGATGTTGTGTTCGAATTGGATCATTACCTCATGTAGAAACCTGGGTTTGGTTTATCCAGGGGTACAAGTCAAACTCGTTTTTTTTTCTGTTTTGTTTTCAGCTGCTGAGTCTTGAGGAGAAGCTCAGACCAACGCTGTTGTCGTCCCTGGAAGAACACTCTCAGATGAGCAGGCTGTTTGCTTGTCGCTCTTTGTCTACAGTGCTGAGACTCATAGGAAACAGACTGCACTGCGAGGCCTTCAACAAGATCTACCCTGGTAAATGATAAACAAATACGGTTAAAGACCACAATGTTTTCTTTAGTTCTTATACTAAACACATGCTTTCAAAACAGTCTACATAGTAAATAATTGAAGAAACAGCATAGTACACTACCCTTGTTTGTTTTATTATTCGTATCCCAGACAGCCATATTGTCACCCTTACCAGGATTTTGTCAAATTCTTTCTCGTGTGTCTGTGTCTCCATGACAGAGCTACTGAAACGTCTGGACGACAGCAGCGAGGAGGTCCGTGCTGCTGCTCTGCAGGCCCTGGGACAGTGGCTGTCCAACCTGAGCAAAGACTACGACCCTGAGTTCATGGTGTCTCATCTGCAGCTCCTGTTCCAGCAGCTGCTTCTGCACCTGGATGACCACGAAGCCTCAGTTCAGGAAAATGTGTTCGGTAAGACTGAACACTTTGTTTGAACCAACGACTGAGGAGATGAGAACTGCGTGGTGATGGTTTTTGGATGTCCAATGGGCCAAATGCCAACACATTCCCCAGTTTGTGTAGTTCTCCTTTTTTTTGCTTCTTCCTCCTGGGGCCTGGATTCAGGTGACTCTCCAGTGAAACACAAGATCCAGATAATTCTCCTTCACATCCGTACACAGTGGTCCCAGTTAATGCCAACCACATGGGTGGGGGCCCTCACCACCTTTTCTCATCTGTCAGCATGCCCATCCCACCTAATCCCTCCGTCTTTTATCTGTCCATTTCTCCATACTCTGTAGCTTCATGCTTGTGTTTTTTGTTCATGCATCAGAGGAATGTTTGAGAGTCTCCTCCCAAAGTGTTTGACCAGGAACCTTCTGTCTCTGGACTCCCACTCTCTCCCACTCTTGTGGATGCCTGCTGTCATTGCCTCTAACCAGAGAACCAGAGAATCCCTACCTCACTACTGGATATCTGATTTTTAATTTTAGTTTTTGTTCATATTTGTTGCACTGTGTTGCAAATATAGAGTTGAATTTAAAAAGAATTATAAGTTGAAAAAATGTTTTTGTTAGTCAATTCTTTACAATTTCTACACTTTGGAATTCCAGATGATCCCACGTGGGGTCGCGAACCCAAGGTTGAAAAAAAACCTACCTCTGTCAGTCAGCTGTCGAACGATCTTCAAAGCAATAAGGAGCTTTGATATCATAAATATTTTATATTGGCTATTGAACCTGCTGTTATCTTGTCTGTGGAATGACACACAACAACCCACTATAGGAACGAACCTCAGTCACTCAGTGCATTAAGGTGAAGCAGGTGGAAATGACTGATTTTAGAGTCATTTCCTGCCTGTCTCATGCCACAGTGTGCATCTCATGCCAGTTTCTGTGTGCGTCCAAGATGACTCTAGTAACATGGCATTAGTAGTTATACTGCAAATCTGTTTTTTATTTGTCAGTAGATCCCCTTGTAAAGGAGCAAAAGCAAGAATATTTATTTGTTCTGTCTCTGGACTCACTTCAGCAACACTGAGCCTTTTGGCATTGTTGTTATGTTCATTCCCCTGTATATTTCTCTAGCAATTGAGTTAATTATTACTCCTGGCTATAAATTACTAAAGATAACATTGGCTGCCCCAAATACTAAATTTTAGCAAACCTGTGAAAAAATAAATTAAATTCTTGTAATATTTTCAGTTCGCTCATAACATAGCATTTAAACGTTAAATCAATATACTAAACAAAGACTTAGAGTGAGTTTAGAGAAATTAACAGATGATTTATTTTCACAGACAGGAAAATGTTCATTGAAATCATATGAATAACAGAGAGATTGTTTCTGCCTCATCTACAGATACAAGTAAAGACACAAAGATACAAACACAACCCTTGGGTTGTGTCCGTGGAGTCCCTCATGTGACATGAGATGAGCTCACATCCTGCTGAGTGATCGTCTGTATCTAACAGCGCCCATATCTGTCTGTGTCATCAAAGTGGAAACAATCCTCCTGAGTCTTTTTGAAGCTTTCTCTCATTTTCCCCTCCACGCTCCTTCTGCCTTTTTCTCTTTGTTGCTTTAATCGTTGATCCCATTCTTATGCTTCTTATATTTCAAACGCATATCTGCGAAGTGCCCTAATGAAGGCAGCATGTCCTGACAGCATGACGGAAAACACTGCCACCCTCCTCCTCCTCCTCCTTCTCCTCCTTCTCCTCCTATTATAATGTGGTGCTGTGCCTCTCATCATTCCCTCTGTCCACCGCCCTGATAATCCTAGCGTCTTGGCAGCTGGGCTGCTACCTGCCCAATCACACAGACGGTTGGCACAGGTATCACTCACTTCACACACAAGTCGTCATTGTTCTCCTTCTAATTCAGACTTTCACCTCCCCTTCCTGTGTCCCAGCTGAGGACAGTGTACACAAAAGCTAAAAATCCCCTCCATCCCCTTCAAGAACAAAGGCAGGTATCAGATGAAGAGTTTACATGAACAAACTCCTCCAGAGCGGCTGCGTGTCACTGCCGGAGCACCACCTTCTCTTTGTGCATCTGAAGCATTTATGCATGCGAAGCAAAACCTAGTAATTCAATATACCTGTGAAAATGAGCGGACGATGTGGGAGTGATGGTACGTTTGGAAGAGATTTGTCGCCGCCCGGTGGATAATATGGGCATTGCAGAGTAATGAGTTAAGTTCAGTGCCGCATTTTAGAACCACAGCACCACATTATAATGTGGTGCTGTGGTTCTAAAATGCGGGTTTACATTCATGGTTGTTGGGGACCTCTAAGTAGTGAGTGAGACTTTTAAAATACATTTTTGTATATAAACCATTACCATTAATTTAAAAAATCCTTTATTTGAAGTTCATTGTTAAGCTGTATATTTTTTATTATGCTTTTCAATTTCTAGCCTTTTTGTGAAACAATTTATAATGAATTATTTACTTGAAGCAGTACAGATATATTTTTATTATCAAGGATACTATTACAAAGGACATTTTAATGTATATATTTATTTCTTTATTAACTTATGTGCATAAAATCTCCAAATATGTGAGACAAATAGGAGACAAGTACAAATAGACAATGTCCATTCCCAACCAAAAATGCTTTGAACTGGTTGTATATGTATTGTATGTGTCTGAATATGTAAAATGAAGGTGGTTCTGCTGATTTACCAGAGTCATTGTGTAATTATGAGTAAACCAACTAAACTCTAAGGCAGACTCCTGACTCTTGTTTGTCTTTGTGTTTCCAGAGATCCTGAAGAAAGCAGTACAGGTTCACCCTGCTCTGCTGAAGAAGGAGGTGGAGACGGTGAGGGGCGTCCAGAGGAGTCCTGTCTACTGTGACCAACTGCTGCAGCTCATCGGCTCTCAGCCCACAGACACTATTGACCTCAGGGACCAGAATCACTTGCTCCACAAAACGGGCGACCTTCATTTGGAGGGAACAGTTTCATAAACAGAAAAACCTTTGCAAGGTCAGAGTAAAAATAAACCCTGGGTCGTAAAAGGAGAAAGTGTCTGTCACACTGGTCACTGCTGCGCCAAAAAAACTGATGACATTCCAGGTCTAAGCCTTTCTTCTCTGAATAATAATCAATTAAAAGCCTTAAGAAACTAAACGGTATCCATTCTGCTGTTGCTCATTATGTTGATTTCTTTTTTAAGAGATTTTATTACTTTTTTTAGAAGGAAAAATGTCATCAGTTGTTTGTTTTTTTCATTTATTTAATGAAGAGAATCATAAAACCTGTTAAAGCTTTTTCACAGATTCTGGAGAAGATGCTGAGACTGAAAGAATGGTTTGTTCTTCATTAACATTTATATTTTGGTTAATGAAATGGTTTGTTCTTCATTAACATTAACATTTATATTTTGGTTAATGAATTGTGTGAATTAAAAATATAATAAAATACAACCGTTTTGTGATAAGAAATTTATATTTAATTTTTATGAGCACATGATGAAGTGCCCAGGATGGTCATTGGTCCTCCTTCAGGTCATGTTTCACCTTGAACCCTGTCTTAATGAGGACCTACGACGGTTTGACAAACCAAGCTGGCAGAACTCCTCATCCATCAGGTCATCCATTCTCAGAAATAATCCTTTATCTTCCTTTGTACATCCATCTTTCTATCCATCTACGTAGCCAGTCACCTGTCCTGTCTATGTTGTACAGTGCAACACTTTGTACATTTGCCCGTGCAACTATTTGGCCACCCACCTGCTCTTTTGTCAGTAATGCATCCAACATCTATCTACCCTCATCCAATGTTCTACCTATGCAATTATCCTTTCACTTTATTAGCCAATCAAACACCCTTAATGTCCATAAGTCCTTCCGTTCATCCACTATCAGTCTTGCTCTCTCTCTCTCGCTCTCTCTCTTCCTTTCTTCCTCCCTCCTTGTTCGCCTTCTCCTCCTGTTTCTCCATCCTCTTCATCCTCCTCCTCTTTCCTCCACCATGCTGCAGATGGGAGATGTGTTGCCGTGTTTCTCTGCGGTCTTTCTGCTGCTGTTATTAGGGACTAGGAGCGCCACAGGAGCCTCCTTGCTCACCGTCTTTCTCTATGTTTTCCTGATGATGTTCCGGTTCCCCCCCGTGCCTACGTACCAGGCCGGCCGAGTCCTGCGGCCCAGAGCACCTTCAGGCGGGGTCTCGGTAGTGGCTAGCCGCGGAGGCACCCACGATGCTCCTGAGAACACGGTGGCTGCGATCAGAGAGGTGAGACCCAGACACATTAGTCAGCTGTGATATGAGTCTGGTCGTTAACGTTACAGCCATATGTGTTTATATCATCCTTCATATCTGATCTGAGTAGACTCACTGTCTGAACGTAGAGTAGCAGTGAATACTGAGAAATCAATTGCATGGGAAAGATGGTAAATAGTGAAATGGTGTGTTTGCTGGTATAAAAAGCAAGCTCTGACATTATATTGAAGTTAGATTTGGAAATGCATTGGGAACACGAGTTAATTTGTTTACAGGATTAATGTAAATCTTAGCCTGAAACAGACTTAAATCTATGTTTGCTGTTAGACCTCCTGCTGCTTTAAAACTAGGAAGACTAATAGAGGTACAATTATTTATATGTAATTGTTTATCCAAATCTATATATATATATATGGATAATTTACTGATGACTATAAAGTAGTGACCTGGTGGTTGACTTGTGGTTGTATAATTTTTTTTATTCATTTGCTGTAATATGTTGGTTAATCAAAAAAGAGACAAAATAAAATAAAGATTCATGGTCAAATGAGTAATCAACCAAAAACTTTAAATTTCAAATTGAAATCTTTTCCCTCTGCAGTACCCCTGCAGGGGCCCTGGGGTAGTGGTGTTTTAAAGTACTGAATATCAATTTGTCTTTGATCACAAAATATATCTAAACACAACTACTAACGCAATAACCAAAATACTTACTATACATCAAAACATAACACACACTATGTTTCTCCCTGTGTCCCTGCATCCTGTTCTAGGCTAGTAGAAACGGGGCCACAGGAGTACAGCTTGACCTCAGCTTTACTGCAGATGGCGTACCAGTACTCATGCATGATGAGACCGTTGACCGCACCACCAATGGCTCTGGACCAGTCAACAAATTACAGATTGTCCAGCTGAGGAGATTAGATGCTGCTGCCCATCACAGACTCAAGTGAGTTCACTTCACTTTACATTAATGTTTAATTCTCTGATAAGGAATTTACAAAAACAAGACATGGATTTTTTTTTTTATCTTCAGAGACAAGTTCAGTGCAGAGAAGGTTCCTACCCTGCAGGAGGCGGTAGAGGAGTGTATAAAACATCAGCTGACCATCTTCTTTGATGTCAAAGGTCAACCAGATAAGGTGCATACCAATTAGTTTCTTTATTTTTACACCTTTTAAACACATTAAACACTATTTTACAAAGTGCAATAATAATAATGTTTTTCACATTTCCAGTCTGCTTCCGTGCTTCATCAGATGTACAAGAAATTCCCTGCTCTTTACAATTCCAGTGTTGTTTCCTCCTTCGAACCTAAAGTTATCTACAAGGTCAAATGATATTTCTTTGCAAATCATGTTTTTTTGAGCCACTGTCTGCATTAAGTTAAGTCATGTTTACTTATGTATCTCCTGAACACTTCCTGTAACACTATTGCTGAGCACTAGAGGCTTCAAAAATGTGATTCTCATTGACATGTATTCAAAGAAACGCTAATTCCTATCAGTATATTCATATGTTTAAACATTTCTTTATGTTTTCTGCCAGATTCACTTATTTTCACCACTGTTTTGTTGATCTACTAAAATCCATTCAATGTTTATAGGAGTAAAAGTGTTTAATCAGAGACCTAGATACATTTTCAACCGAGTGATTGACTATCTCTAATTAAAATGGTCATGATGAATTGTGTTAGTACTCTCACAGTACTTTCTGGTCATCCACAGATGCGTCAGACTGACCCTAATGTGGTCACAGCCCTGATCCACCGGCCCTGGAGACTGAGCCACTTTGCCGATGCCACTCCTCGGTCCCTGTCAGTGTGGGGTCAGATCTGGTTGGAGTTTCTGGATGTTTTGTTGGACTGGGCCCATCACCATATTCTGTGGAAGCTTTGTGGAGTCTCTGCTGTGCTCATCCAGAAAGACTTCATTTCAGTGTAGGTGAAAGTTGGGAGGTTATTCTGTTAATGTAGGAATATAGATTGAGAGGTTTTAGATGTTATTTGCAGAAAGATGATATTGATTGATTGAAGTTTGAGTATCAAAATCTACTAACTTAGTAAGTTGTTCTGTGCACAGTTTCTTGATGTGTGTCCTACTGTATGTCCTCCAGTCAAATCCAATTTCATTTTTTTAGGTAAAAATAAAGTGAAGATAGTTAAATATAAAAACGAAAGTATGTACATTTACGTGCAACTGTTCATACTGTGTTAAAAGCAACAGAAAACTAAAGTGCTTATGTGTATCCTCCTCCCAGTGAAACAGTTAAATCAAATAGTCACTGCATGTAATCTTTTTGTTTATTGCATGCAAAAAAGGAGAAAGCTGGAACCAAACATTATTTATACCTGTGTGTTAGTTCAGTCCATTACTCATACGGCTGTGTGTTTTCTTCTCCCTGTTTTGTTTTCTGGTTTCCCACAGGGACTATGTTCAGTACTGGGCAGAGCGGGGTGTGGAGGTGGTGGGCTGGACTGTTAACACTGCTGTGGAGAAAGACTTCTACCAAAACCTGCTGAAGATTGGTTACATCACTGACAGTCTGCTGGAGGACTGTGACCCTCAGTACTGAGTCAGACACATTGAAGACAAAGGAAAGATCTTCATTCTTTTTAAGATAATTTCTTTTTCAAACACAAAAACATAAAGTAGAATTTCAGGTCACGTAAACAATGGAGCAGCATATTTTCAGAGTTTGCCCTGACAGCTGCTTTAGGAATTATTGGGTGCTAGCTGAATAGCTTTATAATGACAACAATTACAAAACAGTGATGTAGTACAAATGCATGGAGGCAAGGAGCAGATCATTACCTGTAGCTGGTATAGAGGTTTTTCTCCATTTAATCTGCATGCATGATATAAACACCATGACAACCAAACTCAACTTTCTTGTTTTATTCTACTTTCAACAGCGTCACCTCCTGAAGCCATGATTAGGTTATGCTAATTTGAAGATCTTTTCTACCATTTGCTCTTCTCTCACAAGGTTTTTGCACTCCTTTAAAGATACAGAGTCTTTGTAAATATTAAAGTCCTTGTGAATTTGTAATTCCAAAACCGTTTGGGTCAGTGTTTAACAAATGTAACACATACAGACATGTACAAACAGGAGACTATAAAGTGAGATATTCAATTTGCACATGACTGTAATGTAAGACTGCGACTGCCTAATCTTCATTTGCGTAATGTTCTCTGTTGCTCTGTGTTCCCATAGCTGGAACACAGAGTTGAAAAACGTTTCAGTTTAAGAACTATAAGAAGCTGCCTTAACTAAAGTATCAAGTGCACTGGACTGATGTACTGAAGTACTGTATAGGAGGAGGATAGAAAAGGAAGGCCTATAAAATAGTAGTACGACCAGTTACAGTGGCACTGTTTAAGACAGATGGAACGCTGGGCTGTAGGTGATATGTAGGTGATCATCTTAACATGAGGGTAAACTGTCTTTTTTTGCTATTTATTTATTTAAATTAATTAATACCAGTGACAAACAGACTTTAAACTATTATTAGAAGGTCAAATGTAGTAAAAAGAAAAAGTCTAAATGGCAAACTGTCAGTATGTTACTTTTTAAATATTACTAAAATAGTAGAAGCCCGACATTAGCTGAGCGATAGCAGAAAATTGCTATGATTGACTAAATATACTATTTAGTAAAATATATTTAATTAGATAGACATATTAGAAATCATAAGTATAAAGCAGCGGTCTCCAACCTTTTTTGTCAAGGACTGGTTCGCCATGCCAGGTCCATGGTCCAGTGGCATAGAGCATAGAGAACTACCTTTTTTTAGACATGTCAGACAGTCAAAGGTATTACAAGATTTGTAGTTTAGATAAGATTATTAGTAATAAAGCAAATATAGCAAAACATACATTTAAAATCACTAAAAGTTAGACAAAACACAGGCAAGACTACTTTAGGATAGAAAAATAAATAATAAAATATATATAGCTATAATTTCAATTAAATTATGAAATAAAAATACACTGAGGTGGAGCTAAAGCTAATTAGCTAAATGTCAAGTGTTTTATTGCCAATATAAATTAAGTATTATTTTTTCAAAAGTCTGAGTTTAGAATTGTCCAGCTCAGCCTTCATTTTAAAGGCCTTATCTGCCAAACAATTACACCCCACAGAGCAAGATACTGGGGTAACAAAATCTTTGTAGTCATGTTTGTTTTCAAAACATGTTTTGTTTCTGAATTTTGTACTTCCTTGAACTGTTTTTAAATGTTATCACAACAAGATATTTCATGTTAACCATTTAGTCTTATCAAAATATCAAATTAATAAAATATTGGACAGAAGTTATTACAGTTTGCCGATGTCACTTTTGGTTCTTATATTTATATTTTCATCAAGGGTAGTAGTCAGAGAATAGTAAAGTGTGATTGTAATGTAAACATGTTATGTGTTTGTTTTTGTATACAGTCTGGTTGCATGCAGTGCCTTTTCTATGTACTGTAAACACAGGAACGTTGGGCAGATACGGGACAACTGAATTATAACCGTTCGTTTATTTGATGTGTGTAACTTTAACTTTACATTAAGTTTAATGTGTTTCCTGTACAAACTGGAAGTAGGTTGTGGCTTGTCCGCACGGGAACTTTATTAGATCGAAACGGTAAAGTGTGTTATTGTTACAGCCTTTCATCCACAGGGCACCGGCGTTCTGGTTGTCCATGCAACGGTATTTTGTGAGAACCGGTTTCAGACTAAAAGAAAATCTGACAATATCGCCTTGCCGTATTCATGAAGACAGTACAAACGTTCTATATGATTAAATCGCCCCTCTGTCTCTGTCACGTGACCAAAAGCTGCTGTCAAGAGACTGCTGGAAGAGCCTTCTTTCGGTGTCCGGTGGCTCTGTTTGTGTCTGTCAACAGCGCCACACATGGGTGTGGCATACGTATTACATCAATTGCACCCTAGCTTCCGTGACCATTTGATCCAGAGCGTTTCTTAGATGTTCAACCAATGTCCTTCTATGCTCTTCAGCCTTTTACCACCCAGCTTGTCTGCACCGTTGGGTTATTTAGGTTCACACCTTGGGTGCGCCTGCATTTCTGTTGTTCCTGCTCTGCTTCTACGACATTTGGCCCAGTAACACAGTGGTTTATGGCTGCTGGCTCCAGGTTGTGCCGAGAGTTTGTACATTTACACAAAGTATTTCCTGGCTTTTTGGTTGAGCTGGAAAAACGTGTTCATTTACATGTCAGTTATCAAATACTGTAGCTACACACCGTCTGTTGTAGTTATTTTTGTGAGTCTGAAAATTTAGAGTTTAATTTCACAACTACACTTCAATTTATATACAAATGGCTGTGGATCAATTTCCTATATTAAAAACTATATTCTATGTGGAGTTTTTTGGGAACTCCGGAGTATCTCATAATAACAAGACACTATCTTATTATTATGAGACGCTAACTTCTGATAACAATATTATACTATACTAATAAGTCTTAAAAAATAAAGGTTTCTCAAAATAAAAAATGCACTAATTTACGGGTACCCGTCATTTCCTCTGATGAAATGTGTCACTATTGCAGGGACACTGTCTCTTTAAGGCGCAGTAGGAGGTGTGTGTGGACGTAGAGGAGTTGCTGCGCCGTGACGCGTGCGTCCTGCCTGTTTTATGAATTGTAACTACTGCCATAGACTGTGACATTGTCGAAGCGTAGGACACAAAAAGTGACGCAACTTTGAGACAAAGTGCAGCAGTGAAGAGTCAGAGCAGCGTCGGCTGACATGAGCCCAGCGTTTGACTTTTACGCAGAGAGAAGCGCAATGAGAGGCTGTGTACCCTGAGAACTTGTTGTGCAGGTCGGTCACATGTCATGTGTTTTGGGGGTCATTCCTGTGGCTTCATTGTCTTTACCCTGTGAGTGACATTCAGACCGAGGTGCTCTGACACTGAGAGCGACAGATTGTGGAAGACAGCACCGGAGTGGACGTGGCTTCTGGAAGAAAGACTGCAGAGAAGTCAAGTAAAAGTTTACACGTGTGGTTTTTTTCTTCTACCGTGCCGTGCATGATGTACACAATCACCAGAGGTCCCAGCAAGCTGGTCACCCAGAGACGCACAGGTCAGACTCTGGACTCCTACAGTCAACACACACATCGACCAGACATTGATGTTGTTAGTAAAGTAACTGATCTGCTGATTTATTTTTTAAGAATGTGAACTTTGTTTTAATGTCCAGGCCCCACGCAGCAGCTGGACAACAAAATGAATGACTTCAAGCACAAACAGACCTCCTGGAGTCTGCCTGGGTAAGATCACCACTCCTGTATGTGTGTTCGTGTATGTGTGTGTGTTGGTTGTTTCCGGAAGGACATGCAGGGTTAAAATCTGTGCATCAATGTTGTGACGGCTTTTACATCATTTTCTTCCCCAGATTTTTCCAGTTTTGTTTAATTATTGCAAGAAAAGTTGCAACACTTTTGGCTGTTTGGTTTTGTCTGAGCCAAATCGTGTTTAGACTTTACTTAAAATTTAAAAGTATAGTTGTGTAAACCAAGAAAACATTTACAAACAAATCCACGGCTAGAAGTCAGCAATTTACAAGGAAAACAGCAAAAACGAAACAATTTAAAGCTTTTTAAATCATATTACATCATTACCTTTATTTCCTGATGATTAGACAATGGTTGGTCTATAAGTAGACAAAACATGCCTTGGGGGTTGTTCAGGGAAAAATAAAGTAAAAAAAAAAAAGCTAAAGTTTTGACAAAGAAAGCTCAAATTTGCCAAGTCATCAAAAATGTGGCTCCAAATTAAACTTAAAGTCCACCCTAATCCAAAATGTTGTTTAAATCGCTAAAAAGACCTTGAACCTGTTTCATTCTGCTGTGACCTTCTGTATGACCTTGAGGAGCCAGCACATGCTCCTTCATTCAGCTGTTGCTCATTTTGGCTTTCATGAAACCAGCTTCGCTCCACTGAGAGCCTTGAAACATCCTTCTGGGGAATTTATAATGTGCCCTGGATTAGAACATAATCCATGATCAACATGTGATGTGTCTCCTTTTTTTTTTTTTTTTGTTTTTTTTTTTTTTCCGTCAGGCTACCTTCACCTAAAATTGTCTTCAATCGTCCTAATGGTAAAAAGTACCATCAGCCTGCTCCGACTCGCCCCGCAGACAATGAACAGGAAGAGGTTTTCACTGGAGCACATGAGGAAAATGTCAAGTTTGTTTATGAAGGTGAGGAACTGAGTGAATGAATGAATTGTGTGACTGGTAACATGAGAAGTTGGGATAAAAATGTTGGTATCATGTGTTTCTAGTCCCTCACCAGCCTTTTGGCTAGTGACATTGTTAAATCATCAGGGTAAAGTAGAGCTGCTCACCATCTGCCTCCTCCTCCTTCACCTCACAGAAAGACCTCACCCACACAGCTGCTCTGACACTGATAGCTGTGATAAAGAAACACGTTGTAACACCCCCATGTCATGCTTCTGTTGACCTGCGTCCTGTGGGAAACAAGTTTTTAGCTTTGAAGTAATCTGTTGAAGAAAGACTATAAAACAATCAGTCTAGGTTGAACTGCAGCTCCATCTAGAGGAGGAGTATTCAGGGCAGTATTCCAAAAAGTGGGTTATGTACAAACAGAGTATGTTAACCCTGAGATGAAGGATACTCTGAGTCAGTCACCATGGTAACAGACTCTTTGGCCATAACCTGCTCGCTGTGAGATTTACTTAAAGAAACCCTGAGTTTCTAGTGTTTGTGTACACATCGTCACAATTTAAAAATAAAGATGTGTGAACATTGTGTCCTTGATCAAACTGTGTGGCTGTTTGTACTTTCAGCCTGGCAGGAGATGATGGAGCAGGAGCAGAGGTCAGAGGATAATCAAGGAACAGTCCACTTCAATGACCCCACTTCAAGCCCACACATGGATAGTGAGTACAGCTGCTCCTTACACTGCACCAGTCTCCTCACACTGCTCCATCTTTTCTGGTTCATTTACCCACATATCCAAAGTCTTCTCATACAATTGATGAAAATGTTTTCATTTGTAAAATATAAAATATATTTTTTAATATATCTATTTTTTTTAATTCAGTAAAAATGCACATAATGATGCTACCATGGGAAATACAACCCATGGTTGTCATGTCAGTCATTTCAACCTTTAACTCTTTATTTGTCGGTACAATTTGTTTCAGAATTTTATTTATTACTATTTTTATTAATAATATTATTCCTCCGAATTGCTCTCACTGAGGTGTTGCCTTTGTTCGTTAATGTTTTACATAACTGCATCATCCTGTATAACAGAGAAACGTATATTGAAGTTTTTGAATTTGTCCGCAAGAGGGCAGCGAGCGCTCGTGATTCTGATCTAATCGTTGACCTAACGTGAATGTACTGTATAAACGTATACGTTCACTGCAACATTTCGTTACTCTGTAGCATGAGTTGCTAACATGCTAGTATGCTAAAACATTAAAGCGGTCTTCAGTTGTTTAACCAATAACGAATGATGGCTTCACAGAAGGACCGCACCAAAGTGTTGTGTAAACACTGGAGGGCGACAAACACCGTCACCAAAATAGGGAAATTAGGTCAGTTTATTAGAGACGTTAAAACATAACAAGAAATTGACTCCGACAATCATCAGCGCAGTTGTGCTGAAAATCAAAATGCGTTACTACACCACATACGAAAATATTATTCGCATAGTTTTTTGGTCTTAACAGTTAAAAGAATGTCAGTCTCTGCATGAAATGTGAATTTGACTTTATTTTCATTCCTTCCAGACTTTGTGCCCATTGACCTGGATGAATGGTGGGCCCAGCGTTTCCTGGCCAATATAGACAAGACATCCTGAGATTTTCCTTTCATTTGTGGACTCTAAGAGACAGTTAGAAGAATGTGGACAGACGATACAAGCAGAGCAACAGCGTGTTGCCCTGACATGCTTCCGAAGGACAGACAAAACCAGAGGATCCTCTAAGCTTGAACTAAATCATGCCTTAAACTCCAGCCTGCCAGAGATGCCTTGATGATGTGAGCTTTTCTTTTTCAAATCATACTAATATTCTTAAAAGCTATGGACCTTCATCATGCAGTAAAAATGTACAGAACCTGCAAAATACTCTTTATTTATGTACATGTACACTGGCAGAAAATCTGAAGTCATTGTTTTTCAATGAGAGCCTTAGAATAGCTGTCAGGTATATATATAGGTTATAACTTGTCTTTAAATACACTCTTTGCTGCTCATGGTGGGGGTCTAAGCTGACATTTTTAGGAAGCAGTTGTTATTTTACGTTTTACTTTTAAAAAGTAAAGTTTTCTTTTATCTAACTGGTAAAATGAAAGTTTGACAAACACCACGACCAGTGCCATCCAGTCTTTTTAACTTCATTTCTCACAGTATAACCACTATTTTAAATATTTGTTCACATTTCAACAGCCTCCAAGTGTGTGTGTGTGTGTGTGTGTGTGTGTGTGTGTTTGCGTGTTTGCGTGTTTGTGTGTGTGTCACCATCAGGGGATAAAGAGCAGGATGAGAGGAGATGAATCAGGTCGGTACTTCCTCCACTGATTGGCCTTTTGTTGACGGCTGTAAAAGCCTCGAGTTCACGTTTATTTCTGAACATGTCTGGGTGCTCTGTCCATTTCTATAAAAGAAACGTTATTTGTAGGACAAATATGTTCCTGTGTATATGTTTGTGTTGGTGTCAGTGTCAGTGTCATTGAAAGAGGAATACTGATGAATATGAAGCATTACCAGGTGATGGTGTTGGATGAATAGTGAAATAAGATGCTCTTTTATTTGTTCTTACAATTGTAAATCTGACTCCAGAGGAGTCAGTGCCTCACCATCTATGGACCTCACTGCACATCACTGCAGTAAAATACTATACCAATAAGTTC